>NC_081806.1:18107500-18430000 GCF_030704535.1 Vitis vinifera
CAATGGCAACATGTGATCATCATCTATATGCATTGTTTCTTATCAGTCCTCATTACAATTTATCGGCAAAATGAAATTGTAATTGCAATTTCTCAACAAAATGAAATTGCTGCAATTTCTAAACAATATGAAATTGCTTGACTTTAACAAGTCATATGTCACCAACAGTGCACCACAAGATCTTAAAATAGTGGTATTTGTGACATCCAATAGTATACAACTATAATTCTTAAGGTTCAATATCTTAAGATACCATGTTGTATGAAATTCAATTACGACATGCTATAATATAATACTTAATAATGATGATCATAATAAAAAGATTTTAATTTTGCAAGTCGCATAACAATAATGATTAATGTTTACACAAAACAATAATTGAAATAAGGGAAATCACAAAAGCTCCCACTAAACCAAAGAATCAAAAGATTTAATGACACCCATATTCACAACATGTTCCTTGAACGTTATAGGCTTTAAACCTTTGGTTAGAGGATCAGCTAGCATGGACTCAGTTCTTATGTGCTCAATTACAATATCTCCTTTCTTCACTAAGTCCTTAACTGTAAGGTACTTGATTTCTATATCCTTAGAACTCGTATTGATCTTATTGTTCTTGGAGTAGAACACAACTGCATTATTGTCTCAATAAATCACAATGGGTCGAAAGATGGAATCAACAACTTGCAACTTTGAAATCAGATTTCTTAGCCAAACAACTTGAGATGATGCACCATAACAAGCTACAAACTCAGCATAAATGATTGAGGATGCAATTAGGCTCTATTTGACAATTTTCCATGAAATGGCTCTACCAACTAACATAAAAATGTATCCTAAAGTAGATTTGTGATCATCAGAACAACTGCCCAAATAAGAATCTGAGCATACAACTACCTCAAGATTATCCACCCTCCTATACACAAGCATAAAATCCTTCGTTCTTTATAGATATCTCATGACTTTCTTTGCAGCAACCCAATGATCATGTCTAGGGTTCGATAAATATCTACCAAGAACATTAACAATGAAGGTGATATAAGGTCTCATACATACTTGTGCATACATCAAGCTACCAACAACACTAGCATAAGGAATAGTCTTTATGGCATCCTTTTCCAAATCAATCTTTGGACACTGTTCATTACTGAGTTTATCTTCCTTCACAATAGGTACATCACCAATTTTGCATGTCTGCATATTTAATCTTTTAAGCACACGATTGATATAGGCTCTCTGAGATAGCCTAAGAAGGTTTTGAGATCTATCACGATAAATCTCAATACCCAACATAAAATATGCTTCTCTGAGATCTTTCATGTTAAAATTAGTAGACAAAATACGCTTGGTATCATTCAAGAGATTCACATCGCTACTAGTAAGTAGAATATCATCGATATAGAGAACCATGAAAATGTACTTGCTCCCACTGACTTTCATGTAAAGGCCCTAATCAAACTTGTTCTCTATAAAACCAAAAGACGTCACAATTTTGTCAAATTTCAAGTACCACTAATGAGAAGCTTGCTTGAGACCATAAATTGACCTTTTCAATCTGCATACCATGTTCTCTTTCCCATTTGCCTTAAATTCTTTAGGTTGTGACATGTAGACTTCCTCACTCAAATCACCATTGAGAAAAGTTGTCTTAACATCCATGTGATGAAGCTCTAAGTCAAAATGAGCTACTAACGCCATAATTAGCCTAAAGGAATCTTTGGTAGAGACTAGTGAGAAAGTCTTTGTGAAATCAATGCCCTCTCACCGTGTATACCCTTTAGCAACCAATCCAGCCTTGTATCTTTCAACATTTCCTTTGTTGTCTCTTTTGGTCTTGAATACCCATTTGCATCCAATGAGTTTATATCATTTGGGAAGATCAACAAGTTCCCAAACATCATTTGTTTGACATAGACTGCATCTCATCTCTCATGGCAATCAACCATTCATTTGCCTTATCACTATTGAGAGCTTCACGATAAGTAGTAGGGTTCACTTTTTTTCCAATGTCATAGTCTCCCTCTTCGAGGCAAACATAATAATCATTCAAAAAGGCAGACCTTCTAGTTCTTTGCGATTTCCTCATTTCCACAGGAGGAATCTCATTTACAATAGGGGTTATTTCGACAGTGGGGAAATTGACAATAGCAACTCCTTGCTGAATCCCAGAATCAAAAGCTCCAACATCAAGGTTGATGTCTGAGACTGACAAAGGTAAAGAAATAACATCCATGGGTTCCACTCTTTCATTGGATTGAGAGGGTATACTATCAACAACATCTAACTCTAAAAACTTTGCCACTTGAGGCTCAACAACTCTAGTGCCATGAGTTGAACAATAAAACTTGTATCCTTTTAAGTGACTAAGATACGTAATAAAGTAGTACCTAGTAGTTCTTGAATTTGTCTTCTTTAAAGAAGGATAATAGATTTTCACCTTAGTTGGACATCCCCGTACTTTAAAAGGATTCAAACTAGGTTTTCTGCCTGTCCATAGTTCAAATAGTGTTTTAGGCACAGACTTACTAGGAACACGGTTCAGAATGTAGGTTGTTGTTTTAATGGCTTCACCCCATAAGTATTCTGGCAAATTTGATTTACTCATCATGCTCATTTTCATTTCCATAAGAGTGCGGTTACACTTTTCTGCCATGCCATTTTGTTCAGGACTACCAGGCATAGTATACTAAGCAACAATACCATTATCTTGTAAGTACCTTGCAAAAAGTCCCTTTTGTTGTCCAGCGTCACTATGCTTCCCATAATACTCACCACCTTGATCAGATCTTACAATCTTGATGACTTTTCCTAGTTGTTTCTCAACTTCAGTTCGGAAGACTTTGAACATTTCAAGAGCATCTGCCTTTTCTTTTATCAAATATACATAGTCATATCAGGAGAAATCATCAATGAATGTAATGAAGTACTTGTTGCCACACAAGGTAGTAGAGTAAGGCCCACTAATGTCTGTATGAACAATCTCCAACAAATTTTGACTACGAGTTATACCCTTTTTCTTAGTCTTTGTCAATTTTCCTTTCACACAATCAGCACAAATTTCTAAGTCATCAGAATCAAGGCGAGGAAGAATCCCATAACTAATTAAGCGTTCTACTCGTTCTTTAGATATGTGCCTCAAACACTTATGCCATAACAATGAAGATCTTTTCTTAGTCAAAGGTCTTTTAGCAACACTGTTTTCAACATTGTAAGAACAAGCAGATAACAACGACAATCTATAAAGCCCGTCAGACAAAACACCATTGCCAATCACTTTAGAGTCATAAATCACCTCAACTCTTTTATTTGCAAAAGTGAAACTATATCCAGCTTTGTCGAGTACTGAAAGGGAAATTAAATTCCTTCTAAACCAAGGTACACAAAAAACATTGTCCAAAACAAGTTGAAAACCAGAATCTAATTCTAAAACAACAATCCGAATATGCTCAACATCAATCTCGATGTCACTTCCAACTTTAAACTTTGACTCTTTTTCACTTGGCTTCCTCAAATTTCTTATCCCCTATAAAAAAGTTGCAACATGAACAATAGCACCACTGTCAAGCCACCATGAATCTAAAGGAATATTAACTAAATTAGATTCAAAACAGACATAGGCAGATAACATACCCTGTTCCTTCTTTTTCTTCTCTAGCCAATTCTTAAACTTAAAGCAATCGACCCTCTTGTGACCTTTTTTGTTGCAGTGATAACACTTCAGGTTTGTGTTATTGGCATTTCCATTTCCATTTTTCTGTTTCTCACTCCCACTCTTCTTGAAATTCTTGCTTTTCTTATGACTATGGAAATTGGGCTTTCTAGCCTTTTCAACTCTCTTATGATTATTTGGTTTTCCAAGAGCAACAAGATGAGCATATTCATTCTTTTCTCTTTTTAGCTTTTCTTCCTCGGCCACACACTTAGTGATCAGGTCATTCACACCCTAAGACTAATTTAGGGTGTTGTATGTAGTCTTGATTTGGCTTAAAGAAGATGGTAGAGTATTGAGGGCTTGATGAATAATAAACTTATGGGGAATGGGAATGTCTAGTGCTTTCAATTTAGTTTGAAGATGCACCATTTTTAGGATATACTCACGAACCCCTTTCATATCATTATACCTCATATTCATCAATTCATCCATAAAATACCCAGCTTCGACATTGTTAGATGTCTGGTATCTATTTCTCACATCAACGAGAAATTCCTTAGCATTGTTGTTCTCAGGTATTCCTCCAAGGAGATGCTTAGCAATGGACCTCTTGATTGAAATGAGACTCAAACGGTTCGATCTTTCCCATTTCGTATAATGAGCTCTCATAGCTTCAGTGCTTTCATTAGTAGGCTTAAGAGGTTCATCTTCACAGAGAGCCATGTTCAAGTCCATCATTCCTAAAAAAAACTCTATGTTTGATCTCGATCTCTTATAGTTTGACCCACTTAGAATTTCAATTGTAGCATTATTGTTGTTCACAACAAAGGAAACTGATTGACAAAAATTTGCAACTAGATCAATTATGGGCAATAGGTAAAATGCTTAAATAAGCATAAGAAATACAATATAAGAATCAATTGTATTATCATAAACTCCCCTTTGGGCAGAGTCCATAATAAACAACTATTCTCTAAGTATGATGATCAACAAATAATTCATTAAAGTTTATTTTCTTTGGGCAAACAAATTTATCAAATTATTTATCTCATTCAATATCCTCATGTTGTTAAATTAATTTGCACAATAACCCCATTTGGGGAGGCGATTGTACAAATTAATCTAAAATTTTCCCCATCAACAAAATAGGAACTCATAAACTTGCAAATTTTGATGGTTAAATCACTTTGGTGAAATAACCTCAACAATTCACATGCAACGTTCCAAAATTGGGTAAATTTAAAAACAATAATGCCTAACAACAATAGTGCATATTAGTGATATATATGCATATGATCAAACAAGATGAAGTACGTCACAAAATGTACTTTCAATGATCAATGATCAATTATAGTTGCAAGAATTTGAACAACAATTTTTATTTTTTTATTACACTTTAAACTAATTATTTAACTAGTTTATGTGATTTAGACCAAGTAGGAGAGTATGCTTGAAAGAGTTTCACTCTAGAGAGAGTGAGTACTACACTCCTATTCCATATATATTAGCATAATTTCTGATAAATTCTCAACAAAAAATTATACCAAAGAATAAATTTAAGCTAATTAAATCACATAAATAAATAATAATTATTTAATAAATATTTTTGACCCCCCAAAAATAAAATAATATAACCAAAAAATAGATGATAAAAAAACAAGCGCATAGGAAAAAACGGGGCTCAAAACAGACATCGGATGAGGTTACACGCGTCTCACACACTTGACCCGCAAGTGGGGAATGTGCGGCACATGTGGCACGTTTGGCATGTGCTAGAGGTTATCTTCAACCTCCAGCAGCGGGTCAAAAAACCTGCTCGGGTTAAATGACCCGGTTGCTACCCAGCTTACAAACAATTGTAAAAAGAATGTTTTTCGATCGGGATCTCGAGGGGTTTTAAACTTTAGGTTGTTTCTAACACTCTAAGTCATTTAATCATCAGAAAACAACTTAAAGATCTCCATAATTGATTAACAAAATTCAGTTTTTATACCTCCATAGACAAGATCGAAAAATTCTATTTCAAAACCTATTTCGACCTCATTTTACATGTATTTTTACCTTAACAATATAAGAAATCTCTCTACAACAATTAATTAAACAAAAAACTTCTCAATCTTGCTCAATTTAAAAAAAATATAAAACGAATTTTCTAGGGTTCATACCCATATTTTCGAATTTTCAATTTTCATCAAATTGAGCCAAAAAAACCGAAATTGATGCTACATATCAACTATAATATATGTAAACAACAAAATCCAAGAGTTTAATTCGAGTAAAACACAATAATTTGAACAAATAAATTTTTTCTTGAATCTTTAAACAAGAAAATTCAGAAAATTTAAAAACTTAATTACTGCCAATTTAAACAACGAAATTGCAAATATAATATACCATATTGAAGTTTGTGACAAGAGGAACAAAAGGCCTAAAGTTTCACAATCAAAATAAACCAAAAAACCATACACAGTCATGGATCACAGATTCGGCTCCAAAAATAAAATAAAATAAGAAACTAAAAATTTTATTTTCAATTTCCAATTGTAGATCCTAAATCATGTAAATCTAGCTTTGATACCACATGTAGAATATTTACATAATCACATAAATTAATCATACATGATTAAAGGATACTAACAATAGAAAATCACTATAAAGAACATACCTATTTGAGCCATCACAATAAAACAAGTGATTGATTGTTGCAACCAAGTATTCCTTTCTATGATCTTGATAACAACTATGGTGGTTTTATGGGAAAACAAAAAGACCCTTTATCTAGATTAGAGATGGGACTTAGTATAACTCAATATTGGGTTCTCATTGGGTCCTCCCATAATGGGCTTCAATGAGACCCATATGCTACACTTGCCACTCAACTGAGCTTCTACTTAAAAGAAGTAAAACCCAATCCAAATATGATCACTAGTTAATTAGGCTCATTATATGATAGAATATCCATTAACCCATTTTTTTGCAAATACAAATTATTCAATCAATGTTAGCCAATATAAAAATTTTCCAACATTATTCACTAGGAACGTGTTGTTCATTTGTACATGTATGTGTGGATGTCATGGGAAATGTGTTGTTCATCCTAATATGTACAGGTGCATGCATATTCAAAAGATTTAGCAAAGAACAAATAATCTTTCATTTTGCTCAAAATTAAAAGAGTTTCTACCATTTAGTTCATTTTTATCCAAATATTTAAATCTTTTTGTAAGGAAAAATGTGAAGAAAAGAAAATAAGGAGAAAATTAGAAAAACAAAAAAATCAAAGTTAATAAATTATTTTTTATATACTGATTGACATTCATTTAATTATATAAAGATTAAATAATTTAAAAGCGTATAAGTTATCGGGAGCCAAATTTGACAAAAATGCAGTAGCTTTTAAATTATTGTTTTTTTGTCAAAACCCTTGGCGTGCCCTTATATAAACAATAGGGACTTGTAGCTAGGTCAATCTTTATCGTAAATTAAGCAATACTTAATGTTCTAAGATAAAGGAAAAAATAAATAAATGTGAAAACAAACCCTTCTAACCATAAATGTTCCATAATAGCAATTCTCCATAGCTTGTAATTGCCAATTAGAATCAAATAACAACTCTCAATTGCCAAAAAGATGAATACAAATAAACTCATTACAAGAGTATAGATCATCTCAAGCCTTTTGATGATAGAATATATGTGTCATGCCCCAAGTTCTTTTTAAGGACGTGATGGTCATCTTATAACTAAAAAAATCACCAATTACCAAATTCTTATTCAGAATAGTAAAATATATTATAATCCTCAAAATTTAACTTTAAAAAAACTAATACATCAACCACTTTGCTATTGTCCTAACAACTTCAAACCCAAATGGTTCAAACAGTAATTAATTTCTAACATTTAAACACTTGCCAAAAATAAAGCTTAAACTAAAATCCTAATAAAAAAACAAATTTCCAATCTAACCATCACTCTTTACCCAAACCGAGAGTACCTGGAAAAAAATATCAATGGAAGAGCATGAGTTCAAGCCCAATAAGAAATATTAATACAGTTTCATGAATCAAACATTTTTTATTATGATAACAAATAGGAAATATAGTGTACAATCTTTTTTATAAAAACTTTGAATTCAAACATGCTAAAGCATCCAAAACTTTTCAATTAAACATTTTCATATTTATATCAATAGCAATTTCATATCAAATCCAAATGAAATGCATTCAAAATATTTTTACTCTAGTTATCAAATAACAAATAGTATCTAATTAGGTAGGACTTTATTGCCCAATTAGGTGAAACTTTACAAATAGGATACTATCCTCAAATTTGTTCTTTTTAAGGTGGATGGAACCAAACACTACTAGTAACCTCTAACCAAACCCCTAGAGACTAGGGTTTAAAACAATTACATTCTCCACCAAGAAATGTAAAGGTTAATTAGCAATTATAGCTCATTAACTAAAGTGAAAAAGGTCAACAATTATAACTCATTAACTAGGGCAAAAAATGTCAACAATATAACCCTTTGACTAGGGCAAAATAAACCAAAGTCAAACACTTTGTTTCATTTATTTAAACGTATAAAAACATAATATCTTCATTTTTTTATTATAAACAAAAGAAAATATTCTTACATATTTTCATGCAAAATATAATTGATCCTTGCATAAAAACAAAAATAACATTTTACATAATTCAAAATAACATATAAAAATAAATTATTTTATTTTAGAAAATCTATATTAATTTCTCCTACCTCAAAAAGCACTCAAAACCCTTAAAGAATTTATTGTTGAAGAATCTAATTTTCACCTGAAAATAACATAAGAAATAACAACTATTACTATTAGCTATTTATCTAAAATTAAAGGTTTGACAATCTATAGACCCCAAAATTTGTCCAAATTTTATTTTTACATTAATTTTGAGCTCAATTTTGTCTTTAGATTTTAAATCCTGATTACATATGATATTTTTGACCCACTCACTATCTAATTATTATTATTATTATTATTATTATTATCATTTTTCTTTTTCTTTTCTCTCTTCTCTCTCCTCTCTCTTCCTACCTTCCCCCAACTACCCCACCCACTCTCTCTCTCCTCCCATACCCCTCATTCCCATGACCCATACCTCCTCTCTCATCTCTTCCCAATTCTCTCTCCTCTCATGTTTGTTTTTTCTTTTGATTTTTGGTTCCCATTTTATTTTTTTTTGGCAATGGTCGGCTCCCCATCTAGGTTTTTCTCTTCATCTTCTTTCTGACATCACTCCACTCACAACCCAACTCCCCCACATGGTAGTGGTGGGCCCCTTGATTCTCTCAATTTCTCTTCTTTTTCCCTTATTTTCTCCATTTTTTGCTCCACACGGTCAATCAGGACCCCCCCCCCCCCCTCCCCAGATTTTTTTCTTCCCCATTTTTTTTTCTTCTAGGTTTTTCTCCCTCCAAAGACCCATGACCACTTTCCTCAGGTCCTCCGCTCTCTTCTCTCTTCTTTCTTCTTTTTTCTTTTCCTTTCATTTTGTTCCACATTTTTTTTTCTTTTCGAATTTTTTTCCTTCCATTTTCTTTTTCTCATTTTTTTTCCTCCCTCTCTCTCTCCATCCGCCACCCTCATTGCCATTGTTGACCACCACCAGCCTCTGCCGGCTAGCAATCCAACCATCCATAGTTCTTAAAAACAAAATGGGTAAATTTCATTTTTACTTTATTCTCATTTTCACTTTTTCATCTTTATTTATTTTATTTTTTTGGTTTGCATAGTAATTGATTTGGACTTAGGCCTATTGCTTATTGGTTATTTGTTTGGGTTTATTGGATTGGGTTTGAGATATTATTTCCTTTGGCCATGTGTATTATTAATGTGAGTTTGTTAATTGATATGAATTTTGGGCTCACAATGTTGGTGAGATTTGTTGGATGACTTGAATATTTGATATGGGCTTGGCCAATTTGAACTATTTAATTTGGACATGGGACAATTGTAGGCTTGAATATTAAATTAGGCTTGAATTATGGGATATTAAGTTTAGGCCTAGTGGAATTTATTTTAATTTATCATGTTTTGGATTTGATTAATTGAGCATATATTTTGGCTATTAATTTGGAAATTTTGGATTAGGGCTTATGGCATGTGAGATATTTTTGTTGGGCTATATTTTCTAATTTAGGTCCATTTTTATTGGCAAAAATTTATTGGACCAATTTGAAGTTTGAATTTGGGATTGAATAATTATTTTGGACTCTACATATTTTTGGATATTTACATTTGGGTTATTTTTGTTTTTGCATGTCTACAATTTTGTTGGTTGAATACGAATTTATGACATGTGGAGTACAAAATTTCATGGAAGAAAGTGAGACTCGAAAAGTTGTAGGAAGACATTGAACTTGTTGTAAGCTTGTTTGGGTACACATTTTATTTCCCACTTTTATTTTATTTTATTTTTATTAGTTTTTGTAAATATTTATTAATATATATTTACTTGTTGTGTACAGAATTAGATGTCGAACAAACCAGAAATTTTGTTTAAATAAGATGAATACTTCAGTAAATATGTTTTAATTAAATAATAATTTTAAAATATTTTTCTTAATAAAAGAAAGTTTTTTTATTAATAAAAATTCAGAAAAATGCTTTTAGAAAAATAAAAATAAAAACTTTAATAGAATTTGAAAATTTATTTTTAATAATAATTGTCCAAAAATTTCTTTGTTTAATAAAAATTTGCCAAAAATTATTTTGTAAATAAAGTTGTCCCAAAAATTATTTTTTAATAAAATTGTCCAAAAAATGTCTTTTTTTAAATGAATTATTTTTCCTTAATTAAAATGGGATTAAAAGTATTTTTTTAGAAATATAGGATTTAAATATTTTTTTCTTTTTAATTAAAATTCCTTTTGCAAATAAAGTTGTCTTTTTAAATAATTTTTATAAATCACTTTTCTTAAATGAAAACAAATTGAAATATTTTTGTAAATAAAATTGTAAAAATTCATTCATTTTTTTTTTTTTTTGTAAAAGCAAGTAAAAATAATTTTTGTTGCCAAATTGAAAGTTTGTAATAAATTCTTTTGATACAATAAGTGTAAATAACATTTTTTGAAAATTAAATACAAATGAAATTGAATCAAATCACTTGAAGAAAATGTTTTGTAAATAAATAAATTGAAATCACTTATTCAAAATTGTTTTTAATAAAATCCTTTGAAATTCTTGAAAATTATTTTTTTATATCTTTTTTTATTTAGTTCAATAAATCATTTTGCATAATTCTCTTATTATTTATTTTGTATATTCTTGTGATTAGATTTCATCTTTATTTGTGTATATATTGATTTTCATTATGACTTGTACATACTCATTTGCATGATTATTTTTCTCGATATCCATAATTAATTAACTAATTGCCACAATTTTCTTAATTCGTTTAGTAGAGGTCATACATATACGGGCTTAGAGGGATGCTACGACTCACCACCGTACCTTACCAATAGGTAACCTAACCCTTGGATCCAGATTATGTTTTTGCATACATGTCTTTTCCTAATAAGGAGTCATACATGATTTTCTTTCTTATTTTGTTTTCCCTTTAAAAAAATTAAATAAGTGGCGACTCCAGGTCTTTTTCTAAAAGTCAATTTTTTTTCACAAATAAATGAAAAGTAAGTTTCGCCATTCGAGTGGGGACGCACATGAAAAACATAGGTTCACAAAATGGTGACTCTACTAGGGAATTTGAGGGTCAAACTTAAACTCGAGTTAAGAAAAATGTGGCATTTGATTGGTCGATCAATGGATACCCTTCTCTACATGTCTTTGTATGATTGGGTGTTGATTACACATTGAGAGCTTTGATATATTTATTTGTGATGCATGTTTGGTTATTATTGTTCATTGGAGATGTTCACGTGTTGATTATATCGATTGATTCTCTTACCTACTTTTGCATAGTGACTCTTCTTATTGTATGATTATCTTACTTTCCTTGACATGTATATTCTCATTTTTGTATATCTCGTTCACATTGGTGTGATTGATTCTCTTTATTTTAGATTGATTACTACTCAAAAAGTGCTATTTGATAGCTTGTAATTAACTCTTTTAAACACTTTTGAGTAGTAGTTATCACCTTTTAACTCAATTAACATATTAAGGACCCTTGCAATCAATTCTAATCAAATTGTGTTAAGTTTTGGTGTTTTGATAGCTTTTTGATCACCAAAGCAATCCGAGATTGAGGAGAGTTCTTTGGAATCCATGACAAAAGATGTCCGGACAGGGCGTCCGGACACACCATCGGAGGGTGGCGGGAAGTGAGCTGTGGCAGGCTGTCGGAATGACGTAGTAAGGCTTGTGCACTTTAGCCAATGATCCGGACAACATATCCAGATAGGATATGCTATCGTCCGGGGTGTGATGATCGCGAGTGCCGTGTGCTTATCCTTGAGGGAGTCCGGATAGGGGAGCGCGCCGACATTCCACTCGGATGTCTCACATCTGGAAATCTGCTCCGCCGACATTCCACCCGAATGTCTTACATCAGGAAATCTACTCCACCGACATTCCACCCGGATGTCTTACATCCTGAAATCTGCTCCGCCGACATTCCACCCGGATGTCTCACATCCGGAAATCTACTCTGCCGACATTCCACCCGGATGTCTCACATCCGGAATTCTTCTCCGCCGCCATTCCATCCGGATATTTCGCATCCGGCGCTTGACGCCGGATAGGAGAGGAGGGCGTTTCAACTTCCCCGGTCAAACATATCCGAATCCTTTGATAGCGCTTACCCGGAGAGTTTTGCAGCCATTTTGCACAGTGCCGCGGTGTTCTCCTGAAGCTTCCCGATATGTCTGACCGACATTTTAAGATATTTTTCTGCACAATGCCGCGGTGTTCTCCTGAAGCTTCCAGATATGTGCGACCGACATTTTGAGATATTTTGCTTTAGATATTTGATGTCTAAATCCCCAAACTCTCATTGTAACCCACCAATTATAGGATTCCTTAGTCTTTAAGTAAGAACAAAGGGTAAATAACCCCTTATATATAGTTTGTAATTTCCTTTACAAAAGACATCGATCATAAATCGATCAAATAGAGATTAATCCTTTGTACAGTTTTGGAAGGAAGTAAAATACAGAGCACTTGCTCTACTTTTCATATATATTTTTGTTTTCTCGTTCTTTTTATTTCTAGCCAATCAAACTCTGAGGATTTTTCCTCAGAGGACGAGAGGCTAGACTTTTTGTCTCTTGGAGTGAAGAAAGCCAGGTAAGTTTCCAAACACAAGAATTGGAAGTTTTGTTGTTTTAGTTTTTAATGAAGAGAAAGTGTAACCCGTTAATGGTTTTTATCTTTTTAGTTAACTTAAAACGCCTTTAAATCACCTGGGTCAACACTTGATAAGGCAAGTGATCTCCATCCATTGAGATGCACTAGTTTATCTCTTGTGAGCCTTTGGGAGGTGGTTTAAAGGTAGGATTTTCTAGAATAGACAACACTTGGTAAGCTTTTGGACTCCAAGGAGACATCCATTAGTTATCTCTTGCGAGCTTTTGACGGGTAATCCAAGGTTAAAGATCACCTTGAATGGCAAGTGCTAGGTGAGAGGTATGAGCCATCGCAAGATGCATCAGTGAGAGGGATTTAGTGTTTGAACCCATTAAAGGGAAGCATCTGTACCACACCGGTTCGAGAAATAACTATATGTTAAATCCCTAATGCGAGGAAAAGAAACAAGTGACCGGAACTTCCTTTTTGTACAAGGAACCTGAGTCTAGTGATCTAAACTCCAAGAAACACTTTTCTTTGTAAGTAAAATTAGTTACTATTTTTGGTTAGTTTAAAACCAACCTTTTCCACCATAGATTATGTTTTCTTTTACAGCTAACCTTGAAATGAAAAGGCACCAAGTCAGCTTTGAATTAATATCAATTGTGAAGTGAAAACCCATCCCAGTGAATGATCCTAGAGCCACTATGCTATAGTAGCTTTGTCTTTGCTACCCTAGTTAATGGTGTAATAGGTTATAAATTTTGTTGATTACTCCCTCAATCAAGGAGCACTAGCTGGACACGAATCAGCTGAGACACCAATTGGGCACGAATCAAATGGCGTCGTTGCCGGGGACGAATCAAATGGCGCCGTTGCCGGGGATCAAACGAATCATATATTATCTTGTTTATCTCAACATATTGTTTATTCTTGTTATATATCTTACTTGCTTATCATAATCTTGCCTAGCTTGTGTGTAGATATGAGTGATATACTTGTTATTTGCATGACTGCTTGGTGCATGACTATTATTCTTCTATGCGATGCATGTATTGCTTGTCTGTGTGGGATACACATCTATTCCCTTACCTCTAACTCCCTAGTCTCGGTCAACCTTGTTTCCCTTGATCTCGTATTTGATATGAGACTTGTTACTTTGTTTACTCTTCAACCGAGCTAGTGATTCAAAATAGGGTTTAGTGATGGGCAATATCTATGTTTGGAAGCATTCTAGAGGAGGTCAACACATTGATGCTGATTGGAGTTCGATCTTTGAAGACGTGTATAGCTCAGAGCTAGATTTTAGGATATTTGTGTGACCAGTTTGTTTTCTCTGTGTTTAGTTTGATAAGATTTTCGGATGTGCCCACACCATTCACTATGAACCTTAGATTACCACTAAGTGTTGAGAATTATGAGAGCTTTCACCATAGGAAACATCCCTTGGGATGTCGAGTAGTGCATGTGTGGAGGTGATGACCACCTTGCATGGAAGCGTCCCATCTTTTCAGAGATGTGTAGAGGGTTGTGTACTGCCAAAGGGTATGATCGTTTCTGTTAGGGCTCCTTTAAAATCCACTTTTTCTTTTTAGAGCCGCCTTGACCTTGTGGGTTGAGCCTTAGATCATTTGATTAGGATTTTCTTTCCTACACATGGGCGCATTTGAGAGCCTTCAGGGTTGCTTTAGTCACAACATGGATCTAGTACTCCATCTTTTAGTCTCCAATCGAGAGTGCTTATATATTGGTGCTAGTTTGAGTATCAGTTGGACCACCCCTTGTTGTATGGTTTTGGTTTCTTCTTATCGCTCGGTGAGTCTAGCACACTTTCTCCCTAGGACTTTAGATACTTTTTTTTTTCTTAAGTTGACACATTCTTTCATTTTGTTGTCACTTTCTGCTTGACATTTTAGGATATGCTCATTGATTATGCTCACATTTTTACATTCTTCACGTTTCATGAGCTTGGTACTTCATTCTTTGGTCGATTTACCTATTTTTATTTTCAACCCGATATTTTCATTACAGAAAGGTGAAAGATATGTTTTCACATTCACACCATTTTTAAGAGGTTTGCCTTTATCACCTAATCATTTTTCTTTATTGAGCTTGGGTTGAAAGTGAATCAGAGATATTTTGTTATAGATGGAGTATCGATCTCATGGTAGTGTTGTTTTTCACGCCTCATTCATTTTCTGGATTATTGATAAAGATTCTTTAGTCACATTGTAGCCATCTCACAGTGGACACCTTTATGACCTTAGAGTTTATGTCATTTATCCGGTTTTAGATTGTCATCATAGAACCATATATCATATGATGTGTTGTACTTTTGACTTGGGACATGTATTCATTTGCACATTGTGGTCTTGAGGCCTAACCTATCATGGAGGATATTGAACTTATTAGTCTAGGATCGGAGATTTGACCAAGGGAATTTGAGACTATGACCCATCTTCTTATCATCAGAGCAATACCTTACTCACTCCCACACCTAGACTTTGCTTCAACCTACATCTACCTATTGTGAATTTTACACAACATCACCCTTGACACCATTACATGACCTTTCCATCCCTAGTTGTTCTAGCTTTGCATATCCTTTCTTTGATTCGACCAAGTAGAGTGTGAGGAGTTTGAGCCCAGGGTTGATCTTTCATGGTAAGGGATGACTTATGATCTTTGGGTGGCTTACGACGTGAGGATTGGTCGATTGTCTGATGGGATTGTCACTTATTCTTCCATCAGTATAGAGATTGATTTTGTATGATGAGAGTTGGCTTGTGATGAACAGTTGTGCCTTATGAGATCTTCATTTACTTTGCTTTGAGATGATTATCTTTTAGATTATTATGGAGCATTTGGAGTAAGGTTTGGTACACGATTCCAGAGGGTTGATGTGGTTATATCAAATGGACATTGATCTTCAGTATCGATCATTTAAGGGTTTGAGAACATGATGTTTGAGACCGTGGTTGTAGGATGGGTGACCTTCATTTCGGTTAGCTCACACCCTATTACCTTTATTGACATCTAGACCATTGCTAGCCCTTTGAGTCTCGCATGAGCATCATAACCTTTTCTTTCTTATAGCCTTACTTACCTTTTACACCGGGGTAGGGGCCCTCTGGTGTATATATGCTTTATTCGGAAGTCTCATGAGCCATGGACTTATTGACTCATCTTCTTCACTATTTTTTTGTTATCCTACCATCATTTTTCATCATACCTCTTTGTTTATATCCTTTGTCTTTGTCATCGCATTTCTCTCTATGCCATGAGTGATGATCTTTCACATTTCAGTGCATGGATGACGGTCATGTCCCCTTCCGTTCCTATGTCATGGACACTGGTTTGGAGATCTTTAGTTGAGAAGGTCATCTTATCAAAGAGAGTTCATGTACATTATTGTTTGAGAGTATATTCATTTCATTATGTATTCTCAGAGGATCATTGTCTTCTCCATTATTACATACATTAGTGATTTGACTATTCTCCATGATTTGATTTGAGTGGATTAGTGCTCATTCATTTTCCTTCGATCTGTTTGTTCTTCTAATGATATTTCATTCGCCTTGCTTACATTGTTCTCTGTTCATAGTGATTTACATTCTATGTTCGATATTTTTCATACATCATTCTTGTACATCCCATTAGCAATTCAATATATTCCTTTCTTCTCTTTCATCATTGATATATTCATCTTTGATTCTTTCTTCATCATTGATATATTCATATTGGACATCCTCAAATCCATGATTTATGAGACTCTCTGTACATATTGCATTTTACACATGAGGGTATAAGGTTTTATCATTGGGATTATTGAGCCTAGTTTCCCTTCATTTCTTCACCTTATTACCCTAGCCTGTCACATCTTGAGTCTTAAGACCACCCTAAGGCCATGACATCACACATTGCGTTTAATAGCTCTCACATGGGCGATACTTAGGATCGGTTGGAGAGCATTTTGATTATGATGGTTCGGGAGTTGTGGTATGACCCCACACTGGGGCATAGCCACTTCAGAGAGTTTTTATCGGGTATGCGTCCATTTTGCTTAATACATTCTATTAGGACACACCTTTCTTGGTTCGGGGTTGATTTTTTAGATGACCATTATGTCGAGGCATACTCTTCTTAGCTGATGATGGATTTTGAGTCCTGGTCATCCCTTTTAGGATATCAGATGTCCTTTTTCACATTGGAGCATGAGACATGATTGGTATATTTCATTTGGTGTACTTTACACAAGGGTATATTTCTTAGTTGATGATGGTTAGAACTAATTCTTCTTTAATCTATTTTTTTTACCTAAGTAAGTCATTGGATAAACATGTGAAAATTGGCTTTTACATGAATATATGAATGTGAATCTATGTCTCTTTGATTTTGTATTTTTGGTTAATGGATGCTTATAGCTCACCTTTCACAATACACACACTTACACTAATAGATGATCACATGTTTAGGCTTAATTAGACACTTGCTTAGGACACTTTTGTATCATAATTTGGCACCTAAAATAGATCACTAATAGTTTTGTATACAGCCGCACTTTAGGTTCACCTTTAGATTCACATTAGTTCACATTCACACACTTTCACTTCTTTTTATTATTTGTTGTTTGATATCTCATGTGTTTTAATGATTTTAAAATTGTTTTCAACTCTTTCCATAAATAAATCAATCCTTCAACCTCATTCAAAATTCATCATTTGGTTATTAGGTATGAAAATCTATTTTTCAACAGTCATGCTACAAATTTCAATCGATATGCATTTTTCCATTATTTTTTAAATGAATTTCGATTTTGAAATACATGAAATAAATTCATGGCTCCACATCAATGGGGTAATTCCTTACCTTGGTGGGCTTATCTATGATCACATGAGATTAAGGAAGTATGGATAATTTTCATGGGCATTACTTTGGCAAGTGGTAAATCCCTACATTCAAGTTTTTCAAGAACAAATATTCAATTGTCTCTTGGGGTAATTTGTTCAACCTTTGAAATAAAAAATTAAATTAAGATTATTTAAAGCCTTCCTAAAAGTTTTATAATAATTGAATGATGTTGTAGACTTCCTAAATGTGTTAATATAGTTTTGTTTGAGTTCAAAATCATTTTTCAATTAATAGATATAAATCAATCTTTCTATTGGTTCATTTTCACTCTATTCTAAACACTTGGAATTTTTTTCTAAAATTAAATTATTTAATTCATTAATTCCTTTTTATATTTTTCCTTTAATCTAGACTTCTTAAATTTAATCTTAGGCACCTAAAACACTCAAAACTGATCCCCTAAGTAGGAATTGTGTTTTTTGTTTTTTTGCTCCTATTGTACAAGTTCTTTTCTATAGTTAAGGGGATGGTTTATTAATTCTAAAGATGTTATGTGTGTGATCATGCTTTGTGACTATTTTTCATGTAAACTAGTCATATTAAATAGGTTGTAAAATTTTTTTTTAAGACTTTCAAGCATCTCTAAATTAGTCAAATAAATTAACTTTTGCATGTCATTGAAATATGCTCTATTCTAAACCAATTGAAGTTTATGAAAACTAGTATTAAACAAAATATAATTAAATAATTTGACCTTTTGGATTGTAATCTAGACACATAGGAGAGGTTGCCTAATTTTTTTCATGACGAAATCCCACTTCTAGATAATGTTTTAGGATTTATTTTATAAACTCCTATGTTCTGATCACATGATGATTATTTTGTGTAGAAACCCAATTGTGATTTAATTTGGTACTAATTGGCATATAATTAATTAATTTGAACTTGGGGATTGTGATATAGACATGTTAAAGATGTTGCACAATTTTTATTTTGATGAAATAACACCTCCAGATATTTACTTGGAATTTATTTTGTAAAAACCTCTATTCTACTTTGTTAATGGTATTTTGTATATTTTGATAATTTGATCACTTTTGTGCATTCTTGTGAGCTCTTTTGATTATTGATTCACATTGTAGATATATTATACACACTAGCTGAACCTTCCTTTAGATCAAAATTCTTTATTTAATATTTTATACAAACTAATTTTTGAAAGTGAACACATGATTAACTAATTCTAAAATTTTAAGCATGATTACTATATCTTGTTTCCTTGTCATCTTTTACTTCATGATTTGAGATATGTTATATATTATGTTGTGGGATTTGATTCATGCCTAATTGGTGTGCCAGCTGATTCGTGTCCAGCTGGTGCTCCTTGTTTGAGGGAGTAATCAACAAAATTTATAACCTATAACACCATATACTAGGGTAGCAAAGAAAAAGCTACTATAGTATAGTGACTCTAGGATCGTTCACTGGGAAGGATTAACAAGCTATCAATGATACCAATTCAAAGTGAATTGGTCTTGTTTCATTTCAAGGTTAGCTTAAGAAATAAAACACAAACTTTGATTGGTAAAGATTTAGACTTAAACTAACTAACACAACAAGTAATGGGAATAACTTAGGAAGAAAAACATTCCTTGGAGAGTTAGGTTTACTGGGGTGGTTCCTCATGCAAAAGACATAGCTCCGGTCAGATGGTTCATTTCCTCGCGTTAGAGATTCAACATATAGTCACTTCTCTAACCGGTTTTGTACAGATACATCCTTTAATTAGATTTCAACTTTAATTCTCTCACTGATGCAACTTGCAATGGTTCAAGCCTCTCACTAAGCCTTAACCATTCAAGGTGATCTTTAACCTTGGAATTCCCTTCTCAAGCTCGCAAGAGATAACTAATGGATGTCTCCTTGGAGTCCAAAAGCTTACCAAGTGTTGGAAATTCCAAAAAATCCTACCTTAAAGTCACCTCCCAGATGCTCGCAAGGGGTAAACTAGTGCATTTCCATGGTTGGAAATCACTTGCCTTACCAAGTGTTGGCCCAGGTGACTCTAAGGTGTTTTAAGTTAACTAAAAACATAGAAATCCCTAAAGGATTTCACTTCCTCTTCATTACTGGCTGAAACCACAAAGTTTGCATTCTTGCACTTGGAACCTTCCCCGGCAACCTTAGCTCCAAGGAATTAGAGGTTTAGTTACTCATTCTCTTGGGAAAACTCCTCAGAGAGTTCATAACTTAGTAAGAAAATAAAAATACAAAGTGAGAAGGTAAGGCAATACAAAGAACTGAACTTTACTTGCTTACCCAAAACTTTACAAAAGGATCTCCTCTCTGAGAACAGGCTCCCGAGAGGTACTTATATGAACATAATATAAAACTAATTATTACATAGATATTTTCTCTTTTTACTAACTTAAAAGCTAAGGAATCTTGTAATTGGTGGCTTACAAGGAGTATTTTGGGATTTAGACAACAAAAATCTGATGTAAAATATCTCCCAATGTCGGTAGCAAATATCGGGATGCTCCAGGAACCATTTCGCAAGAGAAAATGGTGTCTGCGAGATTTCGCAGACACTCAAGAAGGGCTGCGAAATCACTTCGCAACAAAAAGCTATTCTCGCAGGGCTGCGAAGTTGGCTTCCACCTTGAGGTTCTCAGCTCCCAGCTTGCGGCATATATCGGGCAACTTCAGAGGGAAATACACCCTACTGTACAAAAAGGCTGCGAAATCACTTCGCAACAAAAGGTTGATTTCGCAGCACTTTGCAAAATGCTTCCTTCAGCTTGGAGTGATTGGCTTCCACTGGCTGCAACTTCTTCGTTTCAACTCTGAATTGCACACTGTTTGAAGCATTGGATTGTTGACTTCTTGAGCTTTGAAATGGTATATAGCATGTATCAATTGGACTCCAAAAAATGCTCCAAAAGTGGCTGCTACGACTGTCATCAAGAATATGCTTCATGGCAGATTCTCTTTACTTTTTCTCCTTGCATTCTGGATTCACTCTTGGCAAATGACTTCCAAGCTTTGCCCAAGATTCCTCATAATTCTCCTCAATCTTGAATTGCTTTGGTGATCAAAATACTAACAAAAACACCAAAACTTACATAAAGTGATTAAAATTGCTTTCAAGGGTCTTTAACATGCCAATTGAGTTAAAAGGCCAAAACTACTACTCAAAAGTGTTTAAAAGGATTAATTGTAGGCTATCAAATGGCACTTTTTGAGTAGTAATCACTCCCCCCAACCGACATATTGCTAGTCCCTTAGCAATATAGGAGAGAAAAATTGAAAATAAAAAACAAACTAACCTATAATGTACAACATCATGCTGATCAAAAACAATTCTCAAGTGGCATGATGATCTAATTCTCTCATGAAACATTAAAGAAATATAAAAGCAAATTTCAACAAGAGTTATAACAAACTATGCTAAACACTATCAAACAAGGGAATGCATTATGCAAACTGAAGTTTTAAAATCATTTCCACTTTCAAAGAACCAAACGTTATTCTTCCTCAAAAATCTATGTGTATTGGTTCCTTAGCTTCTGAGAATAATATGCTAAACTAATCTCTCCCCCCAACCTATCTCTTTTCAACACTTAGCAAACTGACCAAAATCAATAAAGAAAGAACACACTTTCTCTTTTTTTTTTTTTTTAGAAGGGGCTTAATGGGGTACTCTTTCTGAATTGTCCATGTAATGGGGGTCCATTGATGACTCCCAACCAATTAAGGTTTAGGGCACCAAGCTTTAAGGATCTTTCAACCACTAACTCCTCGGATTTTTCCCCGGACTTTTGAGAATGAATTTCTAATACCCAAGCACCTACCACATGCTAACTCCACCTATCCACCCTTGTAACGAGCATTGAGGTCGGTGACTCCCAACCAATTAAGGCTTAGGGCACCAGGCTTCAAAGATTTTCACCATATACCCCTCAGACCTTGCTCGGGTTTTAAGGCAAGAAAACAACTTTCTTTATTTCAAAGGCTCATTGGCCTTTTGCAGGGTGTTTCAATTTTATCAAATGAGGTCAAATATACCAAGTCCCAAAATTATCCTAAGTCGAGAGGGAAATAGCTTTTCATGTTATAATCGGAATCTAATGTGCACAGTGTGTGAATAGCTTAAAGTGGAAGAACTAAATTCAATTTCAATAGAAGCTTCAACAATTGAACCACTTTAGTGAGCATAATCCATACTCTAAGTCAAGTGAAAAGCAACAGTTCAATTTCTCCTGTTTTAATTTGAAAATTTTTCCTCAAGATTCATGGAGAATAGAGTAAAAAGATTAAAAAGCAAAAACTACAACTAATTTACCAAAATAATTGCATTACTAAAAAGGCTTAGCATACTTCCTTTAATTTAGCATAACTTCCTTCCTCATTCCCCCCCAACTGAACTGAGCATTGTCCTCAATGTGATATGAGTGATTGTAATTAAAGAGAGGAAGGGGTACCTCCTGAGTGATATCAAATTCGAATACTGATTGGAGAAACCACATGTTTCAAAAAGAATAGAATATGTGAGAAAAGGAAATAAGGATAACTTAATGCTAAAGGTTAACAAGAAATATTAAACTTGTATTACTTTGAATCCATTTAAGTACAATGTAAAAGAAAAGCAATACAAGCAATCCCAAATATAGTACCAAAATAATGGGATTTCTTTCCAACTAAAAAAAAAACGAAATACATAAAAGAATATATATATATATATATATATATATATTCTGATGAGTGGGTGGTGCTGGGGCTAGGCAGATGGGTCTGCCTCTTCAGCTGGTGCTTCAGATGGGGCCTGAGGCTCTGCTGGATGAGAGTGTGGCACTGCTGTGGTAGATGTGGAGGGCTCAACAGCTGGTGACAGGTCGAAATGAAGCTGGAGCTGCCTTAAGATGGCAGTGTGTTGAGCCTGAGTGGCCAACATCTGCTCTTGGCATGCTCTAATGGCTGCCATCTCTTGAGCAAGACTGCTCTGAGATGCTGTGAGGGTCTCCAATGAATGGCACAACTCTCTGTATTCAGAAATGGGAATGACCATCCTCGGTTCAACTGAAGTGGATGGCTGAGATGAAGCTGGAGCAGCTGGTGGAGCTCTGGGAATGGCAGGAGCAGCAACTGTTATACCCTCAGGTATGTGTCATGGGGATGCTCTCCTAGCAGCTGGCTGTGGCCGCTCAGGCTGGTCAACTCTATAAGCTGTCATGTTGTTCCATTTGTCGAGAGTAAATAGCTCACGACAAATGCGTTTGTGCTCCAACTGAGGCTCAAAAGGATACCCCAAGTGCTCCAGAATTTGGTATAGCAGCCTTGGAAAGAGGAGGGGAATGGTATCAGCCCTCTGAAGCTTCTTTTTGTGTACTTTCTCTTCGAAATAGAGAAGGGCTGTCAGAATTAGATGATGAGGCCCAAAGAAAAATCCCTCAGACATCTTGTACAGGGCTTCTAAGAGGACTCCTCTTCTTTGAGTCCAATGCTGCAATGGATAGAGGTTATGACGCAAAAATGCATCAATCAGAAACATGATTGGAGGAAGCTCCCCCTCAACAGATGTGATCGCGTAGCAGCTCCTCTGGACAGGGTGTGCACCATCTCTAGTTCAGTATGACTGGTCCAAGCTTTAAAATTATCGAATTGGCTTGGCTCGTAGGGAATTTGCAAGGCTTCAGCTATATGGCGAGCTCCCAGCATGCCATGCCTCCCATCAATAGTGAAATGAATTAAAGTTGGATCCCTGACCTGTTTGGTTGTCATGGATTGATAGAAATCCATGGCTATCCTGGGGTAGAAAAAGTCTCTTGGAGTCAGTAGGTGCTCCATGTGGTATCTCCTCAGCAAGTTGAATGACTGTGCAAGCTCCGACTGAAATCGGAATGTGGCTATGTCAAAGCATAGCTCGGAGTGGAATAACCGACCTCTACAATCCAAATTTCCCTCAATTGGGGGCTGAGTTAGCATTGGCCGCCTGATTACTTCTTCCAGAGCTATTTCAGATGGAATTTGGGGCTCGGGAAGTGGCGGCTGAGGCTCCTGTGGTTCTGCTTGCGGCGCCGGAGATGGCACCGGAGGCTGAATTGGCGAGGGAATCGGCGAGAGAATTGGAGTTGGAACCGGCGAGGGCTCTGGAGATTGCTCAGTCAAGTCAATGGGTTATGAGCTTTCAACCCTGGGTCTCTTTTGCAGTGGCCGACCCCCTGACTTGGTAAGGTAACGCCTTGCCGGAGGCTTTGGCGGCGCGGACTTCACCGGAGGAGGAACTGCTCTTGGCTGCGAAGGCTCAGAAATTGGCTCCTTTCGCAAGCTTTTCTTGCGGCTTGAAGGAGAGGAAGACTTGGCCCCTCTGGTTCAGGCCATTTCGGGTTGCCGAAATTTGGCCGGAACGGATGATCGGGGAAGATGACTGGAGGCTTGCGCGGTGAGGCTCAAGGAAGGAGATGAACAGCCTGCGAGAATGGCGCGCTCTATTTTGAAACCCTTTTCGCAGCTCAAATGACCGGTATATATAGTAATAACGGAAGACTAAGGGTCAGTTTGAGTTTCGCAGAAAAATGTCAATTTCGCAGCAAAACGCCATTTTCGCAGCCACTTCGCAATGCGTTTCGCAGCTGCGAAATGAATGTAACTGTGCTGCGAAGTGGCACACGTGTGCCAAAATCGCTTTCGCAATTGCGAAATACCCTATGGAATGGGACTTTTGTTGCGAAATCTGGGCTTTACCGCTTCGCAACTGCAAAATGGGGGCTCCTGTGCTGCGAAGTGGCACTCGTGTGCCAAACTCGCCTTTGCAGCTGCGAAAATTCTCGCAGAGAATCCCAAAGTGTTGCGGAATGGTTTGGCAACAAAATGCTCAATTCGCAGAATATTTCTTTAGGTTGCGAAATCTCGCAGAGCTCTGTTTTTGCTCTGTTTTTACTCTGTTTTTGCTCCGATTTCGCTCCGATTTTTTTCTTTCAATTTCTTTGCATTTTCTTCCACCTGGGATCATTCAAAAAGATTAAAACACACATAAAAACATGATTTAAGATCAAAAACTAAGATCAAAAGTATGGAAAAAAACTTGGAAATTTACAAAATTTACAAAAATTTTGGACTGTGGTAAAACCACGTCCACCAAAACCTTCTTTGCTTAGGCTTTTTGTGGTTCAAGGAGGTTTATTTCCTCCTTTTCTGGTTTGAATGGCTCCATGAATGGCTTGAGACAATATCCATTGACTCTAAAGGTGTCTTTGCCATTGGAATTCAATAATTCCACCACTCCATTAGCAAATATTCGGTGAATAATGAACGGGCCTATCCACCTTGACTTGAGCTTCCCAGGAAAGATATGGAGTCTTGTGTCATACAGTAAAACTCTTTGCCCTTTCTGAAATTCCTTGTTGGAGATTAGTTGATCATGCCACTTCTTCATCCTCTGTTTTGCAACTTTGGAATTGATATAAGCATTATTTCTTAATTCCTCCATCTCATTAAGGTCTAGATATCTCTTTTCTCCGGCTCTGATCAAGTCCATGTTCAGCTTCTTTATTGCCCACCAAGCTTTGTATTCAACTTCCATAGGGAGATGACACGCTTTGCCATAGACAAGACGATAGGGAGACATGCCAAGAATAGTCTTATAAGCTGTTCTATATGCCCACAATGAATCATGAAGCTTAATAGACCAATCCTTTCTGCTGGAGTTCACTACTTTCATCAATATATTCTTTATTTCCCTGTTAGCTAGCTCAACTTGCCCGGAAGTCTGAGGATGATAAGGTGTAGCCACCTTATGCTTCACTCCATACTTGGATAACAGAGCTTCAAAAGGTTTGTTGCAAAAATGAGCACCTCCATCACTGATTATGGCTTTGGGCACCCCAAATCTTGAGAAAATGTTCTCTTTAAGAAACTTGAGAACCACCCTGTGATCATTTTGTTTACAGGGGATTGCCTCAACCCATTTAGAAACATAATCCACCCCCACCAAGATGTAAGAATTACCAAAAGACATTGGGAAAGGTCCCATGAAGTCAATGCCCCATACATCAAATAACTCAACTATTAGAATGGGGTTCATAGGCATTTGATTTCTTTTTGTTAACTTTCCAAGCCGTTGGCATCTATCACAACTCCTACACATGATGTGGGCATCTTTAAAAAGAGATGGCCAAGTAAACCTTGATTGCAATACCTTCATGGCTGTTTTCTGAGAGGCAAAGTGGCCTCCACATGCATTCTCATGACAATGAGATAGAATCCCTTGCTGCTCATCTTCAGGGACACACTTCCTTATTATCTGATCTGCACAATACTTAAAAAGAAAGGGCTCTTCCCAATAATAAGCATGAATTTTGGCAAAGAAGTGTTTCCTGTCCTGTGCATTCCACTCACTTGGAATTTCACCAGTTACTAAATAATTAGTAATATGAGCATACCAAGGAGTTTTCACTAGGAACATGAGTGATTCTTCAGGAAAATCATCATTAATAGGCAAAGGATGGGAATTATGTGTTATAACTAACCTCGAAAGGTGGTCAGCTACCACATTCTCCACTCCTTTCTTATCTTTGATTTGGAGATCGAATTCTTGTAACAGAAGAATCTATCTAATCAACCTTGCTTTTGCATCTTGCTTTGTCAATAAATACTTCAAGGCTGAATGGTCAGTGAAGACAATGATGAAAGACCCCACTAAATAAGCACGAAATTTGTCCAAAGCAAATACCACAGCTAACAATTCTTTCTTTGTAGTTGTGTAGTTCCTTTGAGCTTCATTCAATGTTTTACTTGCATAGTAAATCACATAGGGCTTCCCGTCTTCTCTTTGGCCAAGCACAGCTCCTATAGCAAAGTCACTGGCATCACACATCAGTTCAAAAGGTAATTGCCAGTTAGGGGCTCTCACTATTGGAGTTGTTGTTAAAAATTTCTTCAATTGATCAAAGCTAACAACTCACAAAGAGGTTTTGAAAGACTTGAAAAACCTTTAATAAATCTCCTATAGAACCCTGCATGGCCAAGGAACTGCCTTACTCCTTTTACAGTTGTTGGGGATGGTAATTTGACAATAAGCTCCACCTTTGATTTATCAACTTCAATGCCTTTTTCAGAGATGATATGGCCAAGGACAATTCCTTGACGTACCATAAAATGACATTTCTCCCAGTTGAGCACCAGGTCTTTTTCAATGCAACTGTGAAGAACTGCTTCCAAATTAACTAAGCATTCCTCAAATGTACCTCCATATACGATGATGTCATCCATGAAAACCTCCATAATTCGCTCCACCATATCACTGAAAATACTCAACATACATCTTTGAAATGTAGCAGGTGCATTGCATAAACCAAAAGGCATTCTCCTGTAAGCATATGTTCCAAATGGACATGTAAAAGTGGTCTTTTCCTGATCTGCCACATCAATTTCAATCTGAAAATACCCTGAATACCCATCCAAGAAGCAATAGAACGGATGTCCAGAGACTCTCTCCAGCACTTGGTCAATAAATGGCAATGGAAAATGATCTTTCCTGGTTACAACATTCAACTTTCTATAATCAATACACACCCTCCAACCTGAAGTGAGGCGTGTAGTAATTTCTTCTCCTTTTTCATTTTGAACCACTGTGATCCCTGACTTCTTTGGTACCACTTGAGTAGGACTCACCCAAGGGCTATCAGATATAGGGTAAATGATTCCTGCTTGAAGTAGCTTCAGCACCTCAGCTCGCACCACCTCTTGTAGATGAGGATTCAATCTTCTTTGAAGTTGACGAATTGGCTTTACTTCCTCCTCCATATATATATGATGAGTAAAACTAAAGGACTAATGCCTTTCAAGTCGGATATTTGCCATCCTATTGCCTTCTTACACCTCTTGAGAACTTCTATTAAACAATTCTCTTGATGATTGGTCAGAGATGAAGATATCACAACAGGACATTGATTATTTTCTTCAAGATATTTATATTTCAGCTCCACAGGTAGAGGCTTCAGATTGAGTTTTGGAATTTCTTTTTCAGCAGCTGCCTCTTCTTCTTTATTGAACAAAGGTAGAATCTCTTCTATCTTTCTCCAACTTTGTAGAGTAGCAAGCACAGTAGGAGATTTAGACAAACCTTCCTCAAAATCTACAAGACTTTCGTTCAACTTGTCTTGCATATTTTGATTACAGTGCTCCTCCACCAAAGTATCAATAATGAATAGCTCTTCTGGACCTTCTTCTTCTTCTGGAGTGATTTGCTTTTTAGACATATAGAAAATATTGAGATCCAGTGTCATGTTGCCAAAAGTGAGTTGCATCAGCCCATTCCTGCAATTGATGATTGCATTTGAGGTAGCAAGAAATGGCCTTCCAAGGATGATAGGAACTAAATTAGCTTCCTTTACAGTAGGATCTGTATCAAGAACAATAAAATCTACTGGATAGTAGAAATTATCCACTTGAACCAAGACATCCTCAATTACCCCCCTTGGAATTTTTACTGATCTATCTGCTAGAGATAGAGTGATTGCTATTGGCTTCAATTCCCCAAGTCCCAATTGCTTATAGACGGAATATGGAAGCAAATTCACACTTGCCCCCAAATCTAACAAGGCTTTTTCCACTATCTTTCTTCCAATCATGACTGAAATGGTAGGACTTCCCAGGTCTTTGTACTTCAAAGGAGACTTACATTGTAAGATTGCACTTACTTGCTCAGTCAAGAAGGCTTTCTTGTTTACAGTCAACCCTCTTTTGATAGTACATAAGTCCTTAAGGAATTTTGCATACGTTGGAACTTGTTTAATCATATCTAGCAGTGGAATATTGACTTTCACTTGTCTCAATACTTCAAGGATTTCAGCTGCATTTCTAATTTCCTTTTTCCCATGTAATGCTTGAGGAAAAGGTGGAGAGGTTGATTTCTTCAGCATTTCTTCCTTCAGAAGTTCCTTCTCTGGAATTGCATTCATTGTTGAATCAGAGTCCTTCGTTTCTTCACTAATCTCATTCTCTTTATCTTCCATTTCCTTCCATTTCTTTATCTCTTCCTCTTTCTCCACATATGGCTCGGGTGTTGGCTTCTCAATTTTTTTACCACTCCTTAGAGTGATCAAGGCTTTGACATCTTTCGTCTGCGATGATTCTCCCTCTTGGATTTCCACTTCATAGACACCTTTGGGGTTCTGGTGGGGTTGAGAAGGAAATCTTCCCTTTTCTTGCAGTGTATTCAAATTTGTAAGCCTTGAAATTGAATATTGGATGTTATCAAACTTTTGGTTCATATCATTTTGCATTCCATCCATCCTTTTATTCAACATACTCTCCACTCTGTCAATTCTTTGATAGATTTGAGCATTGGTGGCTTCTTGGTTTCCAATAAAATCTCCCACTACCTTGCTGAGATTAGTCATTGCTTGTTCAAGACTTGAAGATTGTTGAGATGGTGGATCCGACTGTTGGTATTGAGTTGCTCTGGCCTTCCATGAGAAATTTGGATGATTCCTCCAACTTGAGTTGTAGGTATTTCCATAAGGCGCATTGTTATTGGGTCTGAATTGTCCAACAACATTTGCTTGATCTCTAAACATTTCCCTTTCAGCTGAAATTGCAGGGCATTCCTCCACCAAATGTTCATATGATTGACAATTAGGACACAACTTCACTTGCACTGATGCTTCAGCAACAGCTTGCACTTCATGAATTCTTTTCAGCTCCAGCTCCTCCAATCTTCTTGTCATAGCTGCCAACTTTGCTTTCATATCATCATCTTCTTTCAAGGTATACATCCCAGCCTTTGCATTGAAAGCACTTAGTTGAGACTTCATCTTACCCACTTCTCCTTTGGTTGGTTCATCCCATCCCCTTGAAACATCAGCTACATAGCTCAAGAAATCCATAGCTTCCTCTGGATTTTTGCTCATGAAATCTCCTCCACACATTGTCTCGAGGAGTTGCTTCATTGAGGAGGACATACCATCATAAAAATAGCTCACCAGTAACCAAGTATCAAAGCCATGGTGAGGGCAAGCATTTATAGCTTCCATATATCTTTCCCAACACTCATAGAATTTTTCATTCTCTTTAGCTGAGAAGTTTGAAATTTGCCTTTTCAAGCCATTTGTTCTATGAGTGGGAAAAAATTTCTTGAGGAATTCAACTTGTAAGTCAGTCCAAGAACGGATACTCCTTGGCCTTAAAGAATTAAGCCAAATTTTGGCTTTATCCTTTAAAGTAAAAGGAAATACATCAAATCAATTGAAGCTCCTCCCTCTTGGAATGTATTACAAACATCTTCAAATTCCTTGATGTGTGCATACGGATTCTCACTTTCCATCCCATGGAAAGTTGGTAGAAGTGGAACAAGATACGGTCTGATCACTAGCTGCTCTGTAGGGGGCACTATACATGATGGTGCACTCATACGAGGTGGATGCATGCGGTCCCTCATTGATCTGAATTCATTGAGATTGTCTTGATGACCTTGGTGACTATGCTGATCTTCAGGTGTAGCTTCCACGATATTCAAGCTCAATTCGAATTCGTTGTTATGAGGTGTATCACACTTAAAAAGCCTTCCTCCATTGTCTCGTATCCACTTTGGCATACACAACTAGTATCTATCTACAACTTAAATGAAAATAAAGGACAACAACAGAAACAGGGCTACAACAACAAAATTAAAATAGGCTAAATTTAAAAGATAAACTTGGATTATGAATAAATAAAGAAAGAATGAGAATTAGTAAAGTGAAAGAAACGTTACCAAACTTGTGATGGAAATCACAAGTGCTCAAAAATGGTATCACTATAAAATTGACACCTTCCTCGGCAACGGCGCCATTTGATTCATGCCTAATTGGTGTGCCAGCTGATTCGTGTCCAGCTGGTGCTCCTTGTTTGAGGGAGTAATCAACAAAATTTATAACCTATAACACCATATACTAGGGTAGCAAAGAAAAAGCTACTATAGTATAGTGGCTCTGGGATCGTTCACTGGGAAGGATTAACAAGCTATCAATGTTACCAATTCAAAGTGAATTGGTCTTGTTTCATTTCAAGGTTAGCTTAAGAAATAAAACACAAACTTTGATTGGTAAAGATTTAGACTTAAACTAACTAACACAACAAGTAATGGGAATAACTTAGGAAGAAAAACATTCCTTGGAGAGTTAGGTTTACTGGGGTGGTTCCTCATGCAAAAGACATAACTCCGGGCAGATGGTTCATTTCCTCGCGTTAGAGATTCAACATATAGTCACTTCTCTAACCGGTTTTGTACAGATACATCCTTTAATTAGATTTCAACTTTAATTCTCTCACTGATGCAACTTGCAATGGTTCAAGCCTCTCACTAAGCCTTAACCATTCAAGGTGATCTTTAACCTTGGACTTCCCTTCTCAAGCTCGCAAGAGATAACTAATGGATGTCTCCTTGGAGTCCAAAAGCTTACCAAGTGTTGGAAATTCCAGAAAATCCTACCTTAAAGTCACCTCCCAGAGGCTCGCAAGGGGTAAACTAGTGCATTTCCATGGTTGGAAATCACTTGCCTTACCAAGTGTTGGCCCAGGTGACTCTAAGGTGTTTTAAGTTAACTAAAAACATAGAAATCACTAAAGGATTTCACTTCCTCTTCATTACTGGCTGAAACCACAAAGTTTGCATTCTTGCACTTGGAACCTTCCCCGGCAACCTTAGCTCCAAGGAATTAGAGGTTTAGTTACTCATTCTCTGGGAAAACTCCTCAGAGAGTTCATAACTTAGTAAGAAAATAAAAATACAAAGTGAGAAGGTAAGGCAATACAAAGAATTGAACTTTACTTGCTTACCCAAAACTTTACAAAAGGATCTCTTCTCTGAGAACAGGCTCCCGAGAGGTACTTATATGAGCATAATATAAAACTAATTATTACATAGATATTTTCTCTTTTTACTAACTTAAAAGCTAAGGAATCTTGTAATTGGTGGCTTACAAGGAGTATTTTGGGATTTAGACAACAAAAATCTGATGTAAAATATCTCCCAATGTCGGTAGCAAATATCGGGATGCTCCAGGAACCATTTCGCAAGAGAAAATGGCGTCTGCTAGATTTCGCAGACACTCAAGAAGGGCTGCGAAATCACTTCGCAACAAAAAGCTATTCTCGCAGGGCTGCGAAGTTGGCTTCCACCTTGAGGTTCTCAGCTCCCAGCTTGCGGCATATATCGGGCAACTTCAGAGGGAAATACACCCTACTGTACAAAAAGGCTACGAAATCACTTCGCAACAAAAGGGTGATTTCGCAGCACTTTGCAAAATGCTTCCTTCAGCTTTGAGTGATTGGCTTCCACTAGCTGCAACTTCTTCGTTTCAACTCCGAATTGTGTACCGTTTGAAGCATTGGATTGTTGACTTCTTGAGCTTTGAAATGGTATATAGCATGCATCAATTGGAATCCAGAAAATGCTCCAAAAGTGGCTGCTACGACTGTCATCAAGAATATGCTTCATGGCAGATTCTCTTTACTTTTTCTCGCATTCCGGATTCACTCTTGGCAAATGACTTCCAAGCTTTGCCCAAGATTCCTCATAATTCTCCTCAATCTTGAATTGCTTTGGTGATCAAAATACTAACAAAACACCAAAACCTACACAAAGTGATTAAAATTGCTTTCAAGGGTCCTTAACATGCCAATTGAGTTAAAAGGCCAAAACTACTACTCAAAAGTGTTTAAAAGGATTAATTATAGGCTATCAAATAGCACTTTTTGAGTAGTAATCAGGATTTAGCCTATGTTTTTATATTCATTATCATTATTTGTGAATTAACTCAATCTTCTTATGAAAGCGTTTTATATGCTATCAAGGTATGCTTCCTCTTTTCCCTATCTCCTTGTTTCTATTAGTGTGTATATTCTATTCTCGTGATTGATCTATCTTGTCTCACTACTACAAAAATAATTTATGATGTCACTATTTATGGTGTCGCATTTATAAATAATGACACCATTGAGCTTAAAATTTATAAAGGTGACACATCATATAAAAAATCTTCAATTAGGGTAGTTAGATGATGCTAATTTCATATTTATGGTGTCATTTTTTGGAAGTGACACCATATGAAATAAAAAAATTTTAAATTTTATAACTCAATGAGCCCTTTTTTAAAATAGTGAATAGGAATAATTTATGAAAAGTCCATTGTTTCCATATATACATTAACTAATATAAAAGATCTTATTGCTTAACCCTAACCATTGTTTTCTTCTCCTTCTTATCACACCCATGGTCGGCACACCCATAATTGATATTCTTTGCTTCGTAAAATCTCGGGTAAGTCAAAACCCTTATCTATCATCTTCATTTTTTTTTATTAATGCAAAAATCTTTGTTAATATAATTGTTTTATATCTCTTGATTTAGTATATATATGATGTGGGTTTTGTAAATGGTGTTTTTATCGAGTTCCAGGGAAGTAAAAACTAGGTTTAACATTCTAACATATTTTTCGTTTCATTGCTAATAAGCCCCAAAACAAATGAAAACAAGAAAAATGAATGATTTTTAAAATTTTTGTCTAATTGAGAATGAGAGATACACTAGTTTGTAGTAATTTTTCACATGAAATAATATTTTATTGAAGACTTGACTATATAGTGTATTGGTTGTAATTTTTCACATGTGAAAATATTTTATTGAAGACTTGACTATATTTGATACCTTTTTCCATCGTGCTAGGAGCTTTATGGTGAAGTCTAACAACAGAGATTGACATCTACTACAAGATGATGCTCAATTAATCCAAAAGCACTTAAGCTATTTAGGGTTTTCTTCGGTTAACCTAAGAAAACATTCCCACTTTCTTTGTATTGAGTCACCTAAATGGAATAGAATATTGAGTATCAGAGTGGTAAAGGGTATTATAAATATGACTTTTTTTTTAGAGTCACCTACATGGAATGAATTATTGGTAGGTGAACAAAATATTGGGATGATTGTAATAGTTGAATTAGTAAATGGAAGAGAAGTGTATGTTGCTTTGTTTATTCTATAAAAACAATAATTTTAGTAGTTGAAATTTACATGCTTTGTTGTTTTATAAAAACAATAATTTTAGTATTTGAAATTTTAAAATGTGAATGAAATGCCTGAAAATATGTTTTGAAAAATAGGATAGTAATAAATGGAAAATAGCTCATTTCCTAAAAATATTTTGATAAATTAAAATAATCTGTGGTTAAAATATATTTTTGTGAAAGTATTTAAAAATGAATCAAAATATTAATAATTGTTATTTTGTTTGAAAGTAATTTAGGAATATAAAATAATATTGGGGATAACTTTTAAGTTTAAATTGGGTTATAAATGGTTAATTTTTTTAGGACTATCTTTTTTGAAAATAATCCAGTGATAATTTTTTAAAATAAGAATGTTGAAAATAATTTTAAAAATAAAATTTTGTTAGCAATGATTTTTCTAAAAGTATTTTAGGCATAAATGGAAATTTCTTGTATGAAAATAAGAGAATTTATATATATATATATATATATATAATAGACATAAAAATATGCAAATGCGACTCGGAGGTGAACAAGACTCAACTCAATCTGACAAAACAATGACCGATCGATATAGGTGTGGTCCCGACTCAAATTGAACACAAACGGATAGAAAGATGGTCGATCAATATGGGTGCGGCCCCAACTCAAACTGACACGACGAATGACCAATCGATATAGGTGCGGTCCCAACTCAAACTAAATCGAAACTGACAAGATGAATGACCGATCGATATAGGTGTGGTCCCAGAAACTGAACTAACATGACAAGGAGATGACCGATTGATATAGGTGTGGCCCCAAACTCAGACTAACACGGAAAATGACCGATCGATATAGGTGCGGCCCTAAACGCAAACTGACAAGACAGTGACCGATCGATATAGGTGCGGTCCCGACTCGAACTGAACATAAACTGATAGAAAGATAGCCGATCGATATAGGTGCGGCCCCGAAAACTCAAACTGACACGACGAATGACCGATTGTTATAGGTGCGGTCCCAACTCAAACTAAATTGAAACTGACAAGATGAATGACCGATCGATATAGGTGCAGTCCCGACTCAAACTAAACACGAAAAGTGATAGGAACATGGCCAATCGATATAGGTGCGGCCCCGAAACTCAAACTGACATGAAAATTGACCGATCGATATAGGTGCGGTCCCGACTCAAACTGAACATGAAAAGTGATAGGAACATGGCCGATCGATATAGATGCGGCCCCAAAACACAAACTGACATGGAAAATGACCGATCGATATAGGTGCGGTCCCGACTCAAACCGAACACGAAAAATGATAGGAACATGGCCGATTGATATAGGTGCAGCCTCGAAATGCAAACTGACATGGAAAATGACTGGTCGATATAGGTGTGGTCCCGACTCAAACTAAATACTAAAAGTGATAGGAACATGGCCGATCGATATAGGTGCGGCCCTGAAACGCAAACTGGCATGGAAAATGACCGATCGATATAGGTGCGGTCTTGACTCAAACTAAACATGAAAAGTGATAGGAACATGGCCAATCGATATAGGTGCGGCCCCGAAATGCAAACTGACATGGAAAATGACCGATCGATATAGGTGCAGTCCCGACTCAAACTGAACACGAAAAGTGATAAGAACATGGCTGATTGATATAGGTGTGACCCCGAAATGCAAACTGTCATGGAAAATGACCGATCGATATAGGTGCGGTCCCGACTCAAACTAAACACGAAAAGTAATAGGAACATGGTCGATCGATATAGGTGCGGCTCCGAAACGCAAACTGACACGACGAATGACCAATCGATATAAGTGCAATCCCAACTTGAAAATTCAAACAGACAAGATGATGAATGACCTAATCAAATGGCCCAAAGCCAAAGGATAACCTAGATAACGATGCAAGAAAACTCGGCCAGAGGGGATATGCCCTAGTCTGACAACTCATGAGGATCAACAACTAGGTCAAAAGATAATGAAGCATGTGAAAGGTCCTATGATCTTAGGGAAGGAGGGTATGCCCCAGTATGCAACTCGTGGGGGTCAACAACTAGATCAGAAGGTGAATGAAAGTCTACTGAAAGGTCCGATGCTCTCAGAGAAGGGGGTATGCCCCAGTATGACCACTCGGAGGGGTCAACAACTAGATCGAAAAGTGAATGAAACCTGTGGAAGGTCCGATGCTCTTGGAGAGGGGGTATGCCCTAATATGATGACTCGAAGGAGTCAACAACTAGATCAGAAGGTGAATGCAGCCTGTGGAAGGCCCGATGCTCTTAGGGAAGGAGGATATGCCCTAGTATGCAATGATGAACAGACAGATATGCAAAATGCCTCAAAACTATTGTACTCTGAAATATGCTCATCCATCATGTAATGAAAATGTCCAATCTCAGATAGGTAATGCCAAACAAGACCATGTATCGTGACACCATGCTGACAAAACAAAACTAATTAGTGAATAACAATAATAATGATCAGTGCTCAAAATGCAAAAAGCAAGCAAATCAATACTTAACATGCCAACTGTCAAAGTGAAAACATCGTCACTAATAAGTCAACAATCTATCAGGCCCTGCCATCATGGAAGATATTGAACCTAAAGTCTGAAAGATGTATGAAAACAACACCAAGATGATTGAGGATTGATCTACATCTCCTCCTAATCAAGAGAGGGGTGAGGTCATGTGTCACGATGGGATGTGTAGGATAAAAGAAGGTGATGATCAAGCTCTGGTATGATAGAAGGCATGAGAGTATCTAGGGTGAAATGTCTGAGTACGAGATGAAAGGTATGTAAGTATTCGAGATCATCCAAGTATGCCGAGAAGACTAGCCCAAGGCGTCAATATCTCCATAATCCATCGAAAGCTGCAGTCACGAACAGAAAATCAAGTGTCGATGTCAAAACCTCCAACAAGGTGGCTATGCCCCAATATGCAATGAGGACAACATGAAATAATCCAATGATCTCCATATCACTTGTTAGATACTCCAATGTCAAGAATCAATCTGATCTCCCTCCAAAAGATGGATATGCCCTAGTGTACAAGATTCGATAGGGTGATTATGCTCCAATAAAAAATACTCTCCATCTCGTCTATACCCCAGTGTAAAGTAGTGTATCCGAACTGCTGAGGAATACCATGCCTAGTACGGGTCAACGAATCAATCAATCTCTACTCCTGGTGCTAACAATGGAAACATCTCAACATAATCCATATGAATCAAAATCTCCGGGCTCTATGAATGTGAATGAGGTGGCTATGCCCCAGTATAAACCAGCTGAAGTGACTATGCTCTAATGAAAAATCAAAGTCCATCACCAATGAGAGGGATACGCCTCAAAATAAATCGTCATCTAAAAAATCAACCATCAATGAGTAGAGTGTGGCCCAATGCAAAGTATCGAGTAGAGTGACTGTATCTCCAATAAAAGTGCTCTCTGAAATGGTTGTGCCCCAGTGTAGGGTCATCCCACAACTCCTGATCCATTATAATCCAAGTGAAAAAGTGAACTATCTATACCTCAGTGCAAGGCATCATCCCAAAAGAAAACGTCATCAATGAGCGGGGTATGCCCCAGTGTAGATAACGTCGCCTATGAAAATCCATCACTAATAAGAGGGGTATGCCCCAATGTAAATCATCATCTCAATTCCCCATCCATCACACTCTAAGAAATAATCTCCAACCAAACTAGAGTATTGCCCACGTGGGAGCTGTCAAACATAAGGTGAAGTATTAGCCTTAGGGTGGTCTTCAAACACGGGACATAACGTAGGCTAAGGTAATAGGGTGAAAGAAATGAAAAGAAACTAGGCTCAAAGATCCCAATGATATAATCCCCATACCCCTCGTGCATGAGATGCAATGCGTAGAAAATGTCATGAGTCCCGGACCTAGGGGTCCCCACTTAAAAAGTGATGATGAATGAATGGTCACATCGAATAAGCAAGAATAAAGTGTGGATGTTAAACCCATGTCAAACATCAAACAGGATGAGAAAAGAAAGATAAAAGATGAGGTAGAGTGAAACGAAGGAATAAAATAAAGATAGAAGAAGGCGAAGAGATAGAAAAATGAGTGATGGTCAACCTACATCAAAGCATGGAAAGTAGTCACATCTAAAATAGATAGAATGATGGATAGAGCAAGGATTCGAAGATACTAAAGAAAATGTTGCTCGTCTCTCTCACAAAAATCGAATGAGCGACTCATACTATCACCCAAAACATATACCAAGATAGAATCTCAGAAAGAAGCTCTCATATGAACTCTCTCTAACACATGAACTCAATGAAGCAAACTGGCACATCCATACACATGCCCAATGAAGAATGATAAAATGAACAATGCGCTATCCTTTTTTTTTTTTTTTTTTGCGCATACTCTGATCAATAGTGAATGATCTCCCATGAAATACATAGCCAAATGAATAAACTCTCCCCATGTACTGATGTAACATGAATCCTCACTAACAAGACAACCACTCAAAATAAGATATCTGAACCACTGCTTATAAGGCGAACAGAGGGGAAGAACGTGACAATCTTCCATGCAGTGACGTGTGAGAAACCACCACTCAAGGTGAAACAAGGATAATGTCGAGTAAGTAATGATGAAAGAAAAGACAAAGAATGAATATCACAAGTGGTGATATGTGATATCGGGAAATAGTGATGAAATGATGTCCAAGTGGAAAATATCACAATGAAGAGTGAGGAATGAGACATGAATATGTATGTCAGGTCTAGAACTCATGACGTATCCAATCATAGCATGCAAGCACTATAGGGTCCCCAACCCAGTGTAATAGGCAAATGAGGTGATGAAAGAAAAGGCTACAATGCTCGTGTAAAGCTCAAAGGGCTAGCAACAGGTAACTCTATATGTGAGGGTGATATGGTAAACAAGCTCCTGAAATGATGGCCACCCATCCTACGACCACAACCTCGAACATCGTGCTTTCAAGATCTCACATGGTAAATACTAAAGACTAGCACTCGTCCAACATAGTCATGGCGACTCCTCTGAAATCGTGTGAAAGCTCTCACTGATGCTCTATGATAACCATCAATGTCCTCTGATAATCATCTCACTATATCATTATATGCCACTCGCCATCGTCTCGTAAAATAACTCTCTCTGATCATACCAAAACACTTGAAGTCATGTGTAACGACTCAAATCTGGATACTCCCTGATGATCCCTCTGCCTCAGCAATATCATCAAGAATTCAAACCACTCTCTCATCGTGATCCATCCATCATCATGCAAAGCTCACCTCAGGTCTAACCATCTCGGACTCTACCTGGTCAGATCAAGGAAATGATGGAAAGAATAGGCAATGGTACTATAGTATACAAAGACGAATATGAATGGTAAGGTCGTATAATGGTATCAAGGGGTGGTGTCATGTCGAGCTCAAAATGGGTAGTTCATCAAGTCCACAAAGTCAGGGTATGGATATGGATATGGTACTGCTCTGATCAGAAAGTGAAATGAGTCATAGTCTTGAACTCCCTAGGTCGATCTCCTGATCCTAGGTCAAAAGGCTCAATATCATCCATGATAGGTCAAGCCAGAGTGATCATGATGTATAAGTGAAAAGATGTCTCATATTGAAATCATAACACACATCAACACAAGATATGTAAAGCACACTCACGAGAAAAATGTCACATACTCAGATAAAAGATCATATCACTAAATGAACCAATGAGTACATCATGTGTGAAACGAAAAAGGACTACAAACGACTGGACTCTCAACATGAAAATATAAACAATGACCCTAAACCAAAACCACACTTAACAAAACAAAAACAACTCTGATGAACCAAAAACTGGACTCGACAAAATGGAAATGACTCTGATGATGACCATAATAAAAAATGAAAAGTGCTCTGAGTTGAACTGCTACCAAATGATGTACCCAATGTCGACTGATCCAAGTCCTTAACCCGGGATGTCCCAAAATACCATGCGACAATCAATACCATCAACATCCAAATCAATCTACTGAAGACTAAGAGGAGGAGGAACTACATGTGTAGAATGCGTAGGCAGAGGATTGGTGGTCACACTTGGCCCAGCCAAGTTGACCAACCCTGAATCGATCAAGTCCTGTATCGCATGCTGGAGTGCCGAACAACGCTCAGTATCATGTCCCTGAGTCTGATGATACAAGCAATGCTCATGGGAGCAAAAATGTGGAGGAATAGGATGTGGCAAAGGGCGTGGCGCCAAAGCAACGATCAAACCACCATCTCTGAGCTTCTCAAAAGCTCTAGTCAAAGTCATGCCCAATGGGACAAACTGTCTCGCGGGCCTCTGTGCATATGGTCTAGGCGGTGGGTGAGTAGCGGCTCTCGGATGTGATGGTCGTGGTTGCATAGTTGAGTCTTGTTGATTTTGAGTCACCATCTTTACGTTTTTTTTACGTTCAGAGTCATTTCTCCTCAACTGTATCATTTAGGGTCACAGTTCTTGGTATTCATATTCACTGGCATTGCACATCTAACCTTCATGGTTTTGCACTTGTCCTCATTCTCCTCACCTCATTACCCTGTGCTTATCGCTTATTCATCATTGTTCTTCCATATTTTCCCTTCCACTACACATGACGCAATCCTTTGAGTTCAGGGCACATATTTTGGTCATGTTGATGGGCACCCTACGCCTAGCATTCTCATGTGATACACGTATAAGAGTCTCCTTTGGACGCATTCTTTCTTGTATTTCAGGGTGGTTTGACTGTTACTCATCTTTGATATTGATCCTCGAGTCACTTTTGGAGACGTCTTAGAGGGAGTTTGGGTCTTTAGTGTGGCTTTAGAGGCATTTTGAGACATCATTTTCTCTTAGGATTAGAGCCTTTTTGTCCATCTGTTGGCCTGAGTGAATTCATGTCTCACTAACATACTTTTGAGGGTCTCCTTTGTTCTTCGGTAAAGTCCACTTCATTCCACTCATTATTCATACTTTCTTTTCACTTCAGTGTTCATATTCCTTGTACTCATGAGCTCTACCGAAGATGGGTATTTTAGGGAGCATTCTTTACCACCTTTCCTATTTTTGGCAACACGTGCATGAGAGGGTGGATAGGCAGTGTTATTTTTTGGAGACAATCAGCGGATGACGTGTGGCATGAGAATCTTCAAGGCATTGTGGTGGAGCGGGTCTGTTATGCAAAAGCTGCAGGGGAGATATTGGGAGGGAGGAGGTTTTGCTTGAGAAGGAAGCTACCAGAGGGAAGCTGAGGGGGGTTTTGGTTAGAGAGAGAGAGGTTTTTCTGGAGAGAAACCAGAGGAGAGAGTGGCTTGAGAGAGGAAGAAAGAGTTTGAAAAGCAAGTCTGCTTAAGGAGAAGGACTGGAGAAAACAAGCTAGGTGTCTGAAAAGGGTTGGAGCAGAAAGTAAGTCGTATCATCTTCGCTTAAGGGCTCAGGAATGGCCATTATGAGCATTTTCACTTTGCATATCTTAATTTTCCTCCCTTGACATTGTTGATCTTAAGCATAATTTGTTGGGTTTTTGTTGACCTGAAGCTCATATTATACTTGCTCTACTTTGTCCTTTCTCGGGTTTCTCTGTTTTCTCTCTTAGATGACTGAGGTATGGTTTACTTTCTTTAAGCTTGATGTTTGATTAAATACACAAAAGGTTACTGCGTGTCCCACCAGTTGGCATCCCGTTCATCATTCATGAAATGTGGCTTTGCCTGAATATTCCTTAGGTTTTATGATTTTCATTTTTTTTTCTTTTAAACAAATTCATCCTTCACACCTCTCTGCTCTCATGAAACTAATTGTGGAATGCCTTGATTTCTGTTTCGTCATCTGAGAGAATATTGGATGCTTCAGACTTGGTGTATGATTATTGCTTGAAGTCACTTGGCTGGGATATTAGAAATGCCCTGGCTGCCACGAATGAAGACATTGGTGAATTCAAGCGTATTGACGTTCTATTAGACAGTGTTCACAGCGGCGGTGCTGGAGTTTTCAGGGGCGTTGCTGTTGGGAATCCATGTAACCATATATATCACTCAGGCTGTACTGTTCTTTGGTTGATTCAGCACAGTTCATGCCTTGTTTGTCGTCAGGAGTTGCCTTCATAAGGTCAACAAAGTTTAGATGGTGGGTCATTAACCACTAATCTACAGTTTTATGATCCGCGACACGGAGATCCTTGCCAAGCACACCGGAATTTGCATGGTCCAGCTGCTGGTGCAGCACTTGCAGGCTGTATGTATATAGGCATGCTTGCTTTCATTAGGGCAACTGGCACAAGGGACGGTGTTTCTGTGTTAGGTCATGTAGTGTGTGAGATTTTTCCACCTCTAGGATCAGCTAGCATGGTCTTGCTAAGTGCCACGTCGGGATTGACGGCTTCCATGGGAAAATCTTTAAAATGCTATTCCATTGTTTGTGATGTTCTTCCTGTCAGCCTTACTAATTACCAATTGATTAATCATTTTCTGAGGTGTATTTGTTGGTTCGCTAGCTGAAAACGGTGATGCAAAGGGTGATTTAAGGCTCGCAAACGACGCCGATATGCTGACCAGGATCTGTGATAGTTGCTGAGGCAGAAGCTGCCATGAAGCGAACTACACTCGTAGACAACACTTCAAATATGCCTGTGGCTGCTCGTGAGGCTTTAATTTATACTGGTCACTATAAGTGAATACTTCGGAGATATGGGCTACAATGTCAGTATGATGGCAGATTCAACATCTCGCTGGGCAGAAGCATTGCGAGCAATATTGTGACGGCTGGCTGAGATGCTTGCGAATGGCAGATATCCTGCTCATTTGGCAGCGCGTTGAGCTATCTTTCTATGAGAGTGTTGGCAAAGACATGAGAGTCAAAAGGTACATTTCCCAGAAGGAATTCAGGCTTGGAAGCACCAGCAACCAGGATCAGGATGATTCTCTACTGTTTACCCTTCTATGGGATCTAGTTATCAGCAAGAAGAAAAGAAAATATAGTGAGAAATCAGCAGTAAAGCCGCGATCAGGGTCATTTGGGCCTGTGTCATCCATGAGTATGGGTCGTAGTATTAGAAGCCCAGGTTCATGTTCAATGTAGAAGGATTGAATATCAATTTAACACGCTACACATCAAGAAGCATGGGATAGATAACTTACTCAATAGGCCAATGGCGGCGTCAGTGGAGGTGGCATGATTGATTGAGCAAATCTGGCGAAGAGGATGAGAACAGATGTCAATGTTATCATCAAAAAGCTTAACAAAGGTTCATCAACTATGTTCTAGAGTTTCTTCTGGCATCATTAAACTGGCGTGACGGCAATTTGAGGGAAATGCTATAGTTCCCATGATGATTTGGTATTGATCTAGACATAACATATCATGATGAGGTCATATGGATCTTGCTACTTCAGTTTACCCTGTTGACTGCATCAGTGGCATATATCAAGGTAAAAACCAGTTTAATAAGTTGGAGGAATTAATCTGGTGTCGTTTGAATTTTCAAAAAGCTATAAAACATCAAGAATCCTTTGCATCCAAAATCCTTTACCTGCTTCCAAACTCCTGTGTTAAGATGATTACAGTGGCACCGAGCACGCCACAGGTCTGGACTCTGAGCCCTTAACTCTGATCTTCACTGGAAACATTATTCCTACCCATGCATGACAGCATTCTCACAGAGAAGCAATAGATGAGCTGGTCGAGAAGGAAACTGGTGCAGCATATGGATATTATGAATATAGTATCAATCTTTCAAGGAATCCTAGCTTGGGAATTGGTAGACCTAGTGAACAAAGACATGACAATGGAGATGAAACAAATGGGCAGAGAAGGAGCAATCAACCGAAGAAGGTGTCAAACAGAGAGAGTCCTAACCATGCATGAGTATACCAAGTTCATCAACTGAAAGTCATCTTCCATATTATCCACGCCAATCCTTCATGCTACCCTCTTGTTTATTAAGTTGCCTTCCAGATGAGAATCCCTCAAAAGACCCTATTTTCCTCACGTCGTAACCGAGTCCTTCACTTTCTCTCTCTAAAACCCTCGTGCTATCTCTAAGACTCTCTCGCTAAAACTCTCCATTCCATGAAATTCTAGTTTTTCAACTCCCTAGCCATATACTGTCTCGTCACCAGTATCGCTCCTAAGGTTCAGATCACTTGGCACAGCACCCATCAGATCGGTAGTAGGCTGAACTGGGGCAAGAACCATACTACTAAAGACATCGATTCGGGGTTGAAGTTCGAGCCTTAATGCTACAGTCAAGAATATTTGTGCAAGCCTTGTGAAACAGGTTGCAAATACCATTAATAATGTGGCAAGAGATGGTACCGCCTGTGCTACAGTCCTTACCCGAGCAATGTTTACCAAAGGGTGCAAATCGGTAGCTGCTGGAATGAATGCTAAGGGATCTCGAACAAGGATATCATGGAACGCCTCTGACCTCATCTACCAGCTTTGACAGCCACTTCCACCAGTACCTGTGAAATATTCTGAAGCTCTGGGCTTTGACTATATTGTTCTAAACAGTAGTCATCTGTATCTATTTGGGGAAGAGGATCCATTGGAGGAATATCTGAGATGGATCAGTTCGAATGAATAAAGGGTTTAAAGGCGAATGCACAAGAAGGCAGAGGACTCTCCATTCAGCTGAAATCTATGATCCTAACAGGAATGGATGGAACAAGAATTGAGAGATCCTTTAACCTGTCGGGATGCTGATATAGAAGGACCCTACTTTCATGGAGCATTTTCCTGAAGAAAATTCTAGAGTTGACGTCAGCTTTAATCAAGTATCAAAATTCTGGAAGAAGCAAAGATTGGGATCAATCTCCTCCTGTGTTGACTTGTGCATCACATAATTTGTTTGACGATTTTGATAGAAGCTTTAAACCTGTAGGGCCCAAGCAGTTCAAGATGGTATCGCATAAAGAAGATATTTTCTCCTTGGCCAACCATACTTAAATGAGAATGATTTGACTGAAGATGAGCTTGCTACCTTTTTATGGTGCTATGGGTTCAGCTGAGTACAATATGATTGATTTTCCTGAAGGCAATTGGCAATGGGCTGATTCCACTTCCAAAGTTGATGAATGAGGCAGTGATCCTGCAGAAGTAGATTTATATGGCAGGGATGATGCAGATTGATATGGTCAAGATTCAAGTGGGAGCTAGGAAATTGAGGTTTGAAAATAAGGAAATGCATGTTGAAGCAAGAGAAAGGAATACATTAAGGAGTAGCATGGAACCTTTTAGGCATGGATCTGGGCACTATGGTTGGATACCTTCAGATGTCGCTTTAGTCAGTTCTGTGCTTAGCAAAGTGGCTTCAAAAAGCTCATGGAATGCTGCCAACACCTTCTCTGTCCCCATCTCCATGGTTGTCATTCCTCATCTCCTTCCACTTATGCATGGACTGGAAGGTCACCTCTAGCATGGCCACTTTTTGAGCCATGTCCCCCCCCCCCTCCCCCCCCTCAAATTCTTTCCCTTTGACTTTAAAATAATAATTTCTTAACCCTGTTTTCAAATGATTTTCCAACTTCTATTTTTTTTTAATGATTTCAGGTCATCAAATTTTCCATCCTTAGAGTTTTTAGGTACCAACATCCCATTTTTAATAAAATTTGGTCGCCATTTTCCTTCTGGCGAGCCATTTTCGAATTTTCTTTGATTTTCAAAATGTTTTAAAATAAGTGTGAATTTATTTTTCATAATTCTTGGTGATAGAATTTACGAAATTGATTCACTCAAAAATAAATGGGCTTTGGTGGGAGCCCCACATACGTGATTTTATGACTGATTGATTGATCGATTGGTTGTTTTGATTGCTATATATGATTGATTCATTATGTTCTATGTTATGCACATGATTACTCTGAATTTGTTCACTAACCTTTGCTTCCCATGAAATAAATGAGTTCATCACTCAGGTACGTCCTTTGCCCCTCTTGTTCATTCAGTTATTTTTGTTTTGAGTGACATTCACTTGGTATCCATTTACGGTTAATCAATTGCCATGATTGCTTCATTTTATTAGTAGAGACCTGACTTTAGGGACTTAGAGGGGTGTTACGGTCTTTATCGTACCTTCCCGATAAGTAACTTGACTCCCGAACTCGATCCAGTTTTTCTCAAATCACCTTTTCCAAAATCAAGAGTCATTCTTAGGGCTTTCTTTCTTATTTTGTTTACCCTTTTAAAAAATAAAACAAAAACAAGTGGCGACTCCAAGTCATTTTCTAATAAATAAAAATCATTTTTCAAAATAAAAATCGAGCTCGCCATCGAGTGGAAAACGCATGAGCCGAAATGATAATAGTTGAAAATATTTTTATATTTTGTTACTAAAATTTTATTTTATATAATTGAGATGAAATTTAATGGACATTGTTATTTCCCAAAATCAACATTAAAAAAATATTGAAATTAAAAAAAATTCTTCCAAGAAATATATATATATATATATATATATATATATATATATATAAAGAATTAGATTTTAAAAATGATTTTTAAAAGCAAAATGAATTATAAAAATAAATAAATTTAAAAAGTGCAAATTTTAAGTAGAAAATTAGTATTTTTTTAATTTTAGATTTATATTTTGATTTTTTAGTTTTAATTTATTTTTTATTTTCTTGAATTGTTTTTATTTGAGTTCAAATGTGACTACTTTGTTATGAGATTCATTAAAGAAATAATTGTTGATTTTACAGTTATTGCATTAAAAGTTTTACTCATTTAATGAATTGTACATAATTTCATACTTCCAATTATTGTGATATTAATGTTATTCTCATTTGATTTCAGTTTGATGACAAAAAGAAAACATATTCTCAAGTAGAATTTGATGAAATTAGAGAAGAATGGATTACTTTTGTGTTTTAACTAATCATGAATCATATTGATGTATCATGATCATTCATGGTGAGTCCCTTAGTTGTTATATGATTGAATTTTCCATTGGTATTGTATAACATTACTTATTATTTACGAACTATTTTTATATCAAAAAGAGAGAAAGAAAAAAGAAAAAAGAAAAAAGAAAACATTAGTACTTAGATTTGTTTATTGTTTATAACATCACATTTTTATTTTCAATAAAAACTCTAAAACTCATTAAACTATGAAATGCAGGTATACACTCTTGGGAGGACAGTATGCAGAATAAAAAGAAAGGAGAAAAAGGCAACAAGATTTAGGTTTTTAGATATGACTCTTATGCCATACATTATAGGACATAAACGTTACTTTATTTGGAATTGAGAATTTTGGGTTTTTGGATGCAACTCTTGTGTCATTTTATGGTTAGCCGATTTTATGCATATGAAATGTAGGTATACATGAATGTTGGGAAGCTTAACATTTCTAAATCATGTTTTAATGTGTATTCCCTTTTCTTTTTTAGTTTTGGTGGGTTTGATGTACTATCATTTTGTGAACATTTGATTTACAAATATTATTGGATGATGTAATGTGTTACAAGTTCATTCATAAGCATTATGAAAATATAAGTTAAATGTAATATGATTATTATATTTATGGACAATTTACACAGGTTGGTCTTATTTATTAATAAACATTACAAAAATCTACAAACTAATCAACAAAAAACAACCATATCTTCCATAATCATTTACAATGATGTGGCACCATAAATTAAAGGTGATACATTTAACGTGACAGCATAACTCAAAGATGATGCATTTAATATGACACCTTATATATCTCATAAAACTCTATATCAAGTTAAGCATCACTAAAAATATATGATGTCGCTTCTGAATGTGTCACCATTTATCTGCTTTGGTGTCGCTTCCAAATACGCCACCAATTGATACCCTCTATGGTGTCAGTGGATAAGGTGATGCTATGATGTAGTGACACCCTATGTTTATAGTGACTTATTATAAATGTCACCATATATCTTTTTCCTTGTAGTGTGTTACTTGATTCCTATGTTGTCATGTCATTGCTTCTTGATTTGAGTGAAACAAATTATATATATTACATGATCATTGCTTGTGAACTAACTCTCTTGTTTATGGAAGCGCTTAACATGCTATTAAGGTACATTCTTTCCTTTCTTTGTTTATTGATTCTTTGAGTGTGCATGGTTTGTTTAAGTATTCTTGATTATGATTTTATTATTGCTTTGATATTTTTTTTTATTCTTGGTATCCACTGATTTATATATTAATTGTCATATATAATTACCTCAATTTAATTAATAGAGACTTGTTTTAAGGCTTAGAGGGGTGCTACCTTATGGTACCTTCCCAATAGGTAACTTGACCCCTAGACTTGGACTCGATTTTCAAAGTCACATTTTTCCAAATAAGGAGTCATTTGTAGGGTTTTATTTCTTATTTTGTTTTTCCTTTAAAAAATAAACAAAAATAAATGGCAACTCCAATTTTTACAAAAATAAGTTTTGCACTAAAAGGCGAGTGTTGCCATTAAGTGGGAATGTGCGTGAAAAATGAGGGTCCACACTATGGTATACCATTAGATTGTTTTTGGTTCTACCCACTAATATGTGAGGAACATCGAAGGCTACCTGCTTCCATAAGTTTCACTATCTTGGGCATTTTTATTAACAATGTACCAGAAATTTGTTAATATATGCACATTTATCGAAAAATATATATGATTTATGACTTTATGAAAAAATAACACATGTAATACAAGTTTATTTCGTATGCTCATATTACAAACATTCTCTATTTCATTTTTTAAATATAAATATATTTGATCTCTATCCTTTATTTGCGTTCAAGTTCACTCCTTTTATTAAATATTTTTAGGTATACTTGATTTTGGGAAAAAGTGACATGGGTATGAAGGGTTCAAAACCCCGTTTATTTCTTTAGCTAAGAGACTAATTTAAATGGATATTTTTTGTATTAATGGTTCACTTTACTACTACTTTTTGGGAGATTTGTCATAATTTAATTTGTGGATTTTATTATGAAAAGATAAATTTCTAGTTAAAACTTTTTTGTTAGCTTAATAACTACTTCTCATGTCAAACTTTCGGACTACACATGTGAAATGATCGTGCTGTCCTAAACTCCGGGTTTGAGTCACATCATTAGCTTGCATTTCCATGAGAAGGGTTATGATAAATTAGCAATGATGTTTCATGCTAACGTGCCTTCAAATTTTAAGGTTGGTGTTTTTCTAGTTGCACTATATCTCTTCAACAAGATACCTTCCACAACTTTGAACTTTGACACTCTACATATAAAGTTAATATTTCTCAAAAGGTATAACAAACACAAATTCACCAAGAAGACCTGCCGTTTTGTCTTCCTAGCCTATAGCTCTCTTCAAAAGAGATATAAATGCTTGCATGCATCCCCAAACAAATGGAGTTTATCAAGACATGTTTCTACTTGCAAACACTGGCTGAAAATTTAACAGCACTCGAGCCTTCAAGCCAAATACAGTGTCATAGACTGATACATTGCCTACTATTGATATAACACCTATCTCTAGTAATCTGCACCCTGCTACATTTAAACTGCTTAATTCTTAAAATCCATGTAGATGCTCTTTAATTTAGAGCTTGGATGTAATAAGTCTAACAGGCTCTTCCTCTTTTGTCATTTTCTTTATCTCCTGTTCAAACCTTTCCATGACTGGCGGAGGCAGGCATATAGGTATAACATTCCCTTCTTCTCCTTTGCTGTTCCTGAACCGCGCACAGAAGCTAATAATAGATATAGCCCTAGCAAGCCCACTATAGACGGGCTTCCCCCACCCGAAGTCGATCTCTCCAGACCCGTCACGCGTGACATCTGCAACCATATAGTTCCCCGGGTGCATAAATGAGGGCCGGCCCTTGATGACCATAAGATCTGCCACTGATTTAACGTACTCCTGACTCATTTCCGCCTTGGCTTTCTTCACTAACCTTACCGCATATTCCAATGGATTTTTACATAGCATTCCAGCCTTAGTAATTGAAGCTGGAGTCACAACAGCATTTCCATAGTATCCTGGAGGCAGTTCGAAACCGCGCTTGCCTCGCATACTGATTGAGCAAATAATGCGAACAACCTCATCAGGGTCTACTGCAAATGCAATTGTGCGGCATCTCCATACACATGCTGTTAGAACCTCAAATGTCGTGCTGGCACCGAGGCTTGCAGGAAGTCGGTTCCTAAGTGCTCTTATCTCCTTGGGGCCAAAGAAGAATGATCGATGAACCAAATTATTTTCGTCCATGGCCATTAGTGTGCCCTTGGTGTTGGTTACCTCCTCGTATTCATGATGTATACAGGTTATTCGTGGTGGATTTCGGGCATTTAACAGCTCTCTTTGCCATATGGGTAGCAGAGATGGCACAGACAGACCTTGAGCCATCTCGCTTATGGCGTTGAGGAATTGGACCAAGCCAGGAATACCACTCATTGTGTGGTTTAGGCGCAATGCAAATATAAATCCTCCACACCTCAATCGGGTCACCTGCATTGTACCAAGATTTCTTTATCAATATATACTTTAGCAACATCCAATGATTTGTCTCATTAAACTTAATACTTATTACTTAATAACTTAAATTTATTAAGTTAAATTATTTTTAAATTGTTAACTTAAAACTTATTATCTAAATATTAGGTTATTTGATAAAATTTATTTAAAATCATCAAATTGATATATTTATCCTCATTAATTTTTATTAGTATTTATTCTAATTGACTTTAATTTATATTTGTTTTCATTAATTTTAAATAATAAATATATTTAAAAAACATTCATATTTATTTTATTATAGATATATAAAAATAATCATAAAATATTTATTACAAAAAGTGGTTTCAAAAAGTTATTTTTAGTATTTTAGAAAACTAAATGTTTTGACTTTTTCTATTTAGTTAAAAAATTAAAAAATAAGTAATAAGTAAAAAAAATTAAAAGCAAATCATCTACAATGTGAAAGTAAATTACATTCCACATTAAGTTTAATAAAATAAATAAATAAATCAAATACCATCTGAGTTAAGTATTTTAATTTAATACTTAAAATTATTTAAATAAAAATAACTCTAAGTTGTAAGATTAAGTTATTTTACCAAATATCATTGATAATGAAGAATATTTACCTGAATTAAGACAACAGGGGAACCCAGAATTCCCCCGGAGCCAGGGACATCATACAGAAGCTCCTCGAAGCAGGGACACATTGGTTGAATTGCATCACCAAGATTCTCAAGTGTGGTATCGGCATCGGCTTCAATGAACAAGACCCCTTCACCGGTGCAGTCCACCATGAGTTTTCTATTATCCCCTTCAATCAGCCTGCCTGCAAATGGGTAGTAGTATACAAGCGCCTTACCTAGAGCTTCTCTAATGACCTTTACAGGGTCTTTTCCTTTCATTAAAGGATTGTTCGGGTAAAACATTATCACAGGAATTTGAAAGCGAAGGCCTTCTTGATCATCTATATCAGAAAGCTGCTTCAACTCTCGTGGGGTAGGGTTTGTAGGCCGAACAAACTCTGGATCACACCGTTTAACCGAGAATACTAGAGGAGATGATGACGACGCCATGTCCTTCCAGGCAAGGAGTTTGTTGATGGAATATAGAAACAATGATAAGAGAAAATTGCAGGATTTTATGTGATGGTCTGCTTTGAGAAGAAGGTAGCTGATATTTGTAGTGTACGACAATAATGTGTTTCACGTGTATTTTTGCTCAACCTACGACACGGTTTAGATAAGGGGTAGAATTTTAATCGTGTTTCACGTGTATTTTTCTCTCCAGGCCCCTGGAAGCTACAACACCGTCTAGATAAGAAATAATTGGTTAGAAGGGACGAAATACTCCTCATATTTGAGAATTTATCCCCTCTTATGTTTTTGTTCAAAGAGTAATCTATTTTTGACATAAATGCCCTTAACCATTTCAAGTATTTACATTTAAAAGAAAGGGTTATTTTCACAAGAAAAAATAAGGATATTTTTATGAAAATGAGATCAAAAAATGATAAAGGGTTAGATTTTCAAAATTGGGTTCCCAATGACCCCTTTAATCAAACAACTCTTTAGATAATAGGTAGAATTTTGGGTGTATGATCTTTCGTTAAACGAAGTTCTGATACCATATTAAAATATTAATTTTCTAAAAAATTTAAGCTTATAGAGTTGAGTTCACAATATATATCATGCTCTTTTGGTACCTTTTAAACATGTTTTAAATCTTTTGTTCAAAATAATCTTTTTCTCTTTTTTCTATTCAAAATTTACGGTCTCAAATGTAGTTTATGGCATTTTCAAAATTTATGGTCTCTTTTGGTTAATTTGAACAAGATTATGAAATTATGGTTTTTTTTTTTTCTGATAAAATGAAAAAAAAAAAAAAAAACTCAAATGAGCTATAAGAAAATGACCATTTTGACTCAAAATTCCACGTGGAAAGTATTTCATTTACTTATCTCGGACCACAGGATAAGGTGGCTGCGTGTGAAACTATGTGGTCTGTATTCGATGATGTTTGATATCATGGTGTAGGACTTGTCAGCGATCCGCACCAAGATATCAACCATACACCTGCCATGCATTAATTGATTAAGAAGGTTTCCCATTCAAAAACCACAAAAAATAGAGCGGTTGTTGATGTTGAGTTATCATTTGACAAAACGTGTATAGCCTGAATCGCCTTACTTTCTTAAAAGAACATGTGAAACATTCACTTGCAGCACGACCAAACGTGTACTAGTTGTATGCTGTGGCCTGAATTACCTTACTTTCTTAAAAGAACATGTGAAACATTCACTTGCAGCATAGTAGTGTAAAGCACGACCAAACGTGTACTAGTTGTATGCTGTGGCCTGAATTACCTTACTTTCTTAAAAGAACATGTGAAACACAACAAAAATTATTATTTTTTTTATCAATTTTTTTTCTTTTGTTTTTCTTTCCTCTACATTCTTTTAAGAACCAAACGTAAAATCAATTAATTATACATATATATACACACACAAACAGACTCATTGCAAGAGGATAGATCATCTCAAGCCTCTTTAATTATTATAGAATATATGTATCATGCCAAAGACCCCTCTAAGGGCGTGACTATCATTTCAAACCTCAAGCTCGAAAACTCAAAGGGCAAATGACTCAAACAATTATCTTGTAACTAGAAGATCACTAATTACTAAATTCTTACTCAGAGTAGTAAAATATACTATAATTCTCAAAATTTAAGTCCTAACAACTTCAAACTGAAATGGTTCAAACAGCAATTAATTTCTAACATTTAAACACTGTTCAAAAATAAAGTTTAAACCAAAGCCCTAATAGAGACAAATTCCTGGCCTAACTATCACTCCTTGCTTGAATTGAAAGTAATTGAAAAAAATAATCAGTGGAAGAGAATGAGTTCAAACCCAATAAGAAATATTAATATAGTTTCATGGTTAAAACATTTTCAACTATGATTACAAATAGGAGGTATAATGTACAATTTTTTATTTTTTTATTTTTATAAAAACTTTGAATTCAAACATGCTAAAGCATCCAAAACTTTTCAACCAAACATTTTCATATTTATGTAAATAACAATTTCATATTAAATCTAAATGAAATGCATTCAAAATATTTTTACTCTAATTATCAAATAACAAATGTTGCTTGATTAGGTGAGACTTTGTTGCCCAATTAGGTGAAACTTTACAAATTGGAGGCTATCCTTAAATTTGTTCTTTTTAAGGTGGATGGAACCAAATATTACTAATGCTAATAACCTCTAACCTAATCCCTAGAGGATGTGGTTTAAAACAAATACATTCCCTACCAAGAAATATAAAGGTCGAATAATTATAACCTGTTGATTAAGGCCAAAAAGGTCAATAATTATAACCCATTGATTATGGCAAAAAATGTCAACAATATAACCCGTTGACTAGAACCAAATAAACCAAAGTCAAACACCTTGTTTCATTTATTAAAACTTACAAAAACATTATATCTTCATTTTTTTATTATAAACAAAAGAAAATGTTCTTACATATTTTTCATGCAAAATATAATTCATCCATGCGTAGAAACAAAAAATAATATTTTACATAATTCAAAATAAAAGATAAAAAGAAATTATTTTCTCTTAGAAAATCTATATTAATTTCTCCTACCTCAAAAAGCACTCAAAACCCTTAAAAAAAATTATTATTGAAGAATCTAATTTTCACCTAAAAATAATATAAGAAATAACAACTATTACTACTACCTATTTATCTGAAATTATAAGTTTGACAATCTAAATAATTTTCTATGTTAATATTATTACCACTATTTTTATTTTCAACTTCTGAATCAATAATAATTTAATAAATGAGTTTCCAAAATTTCATAAAAGTTGCTTCATTTCCAAAATCCATTCCCAAGAGTACATATATAATATATATGTATATATATCTTCTTTATTTTTTTGTCCTTCTCATATTTTTTTTCTTTTCTTTTCCCATCTCCTAGTTTCCACATAGAACTCCCCATCTCTTCAATCTTTACACACAACACTACAGATACCACACTTTCTCTACGTATCAAATGCACCATTTTTTTTTTCTTTCCACTAAACAAAGGATATCCCTCTTTAGACCTAGATTATGTTTTGGATTCTTAATTAGAAATAATACAATATCTGCAGGGAATTATGGTATCTTTAAGGTGACACAAAATTTTCGGAATGCATAAACTAGGGCATGCATCCCATTGGCGGATGGTTGAATTCAACTTCATCTTGTTTCTGACATCCTCGTTGGTAATATTTAACAGCTCTTCCGTCATGGTTTTGGAGGTACAAGTACAAAGTTTTTGAAGATGCAAATTGGGATTAGTGCCACACTTTGAGATGTTTCCTAAGCAATCCTTGAGAACACTTATAGAACTCACTATATTTGAAGTTGTTAAATCAACCTTCCTGAACCAAGTTAGCAATGCTACATGACACAAAAACTAAAAATAATTAAAGAAGGAACACTAGTCCCTTTCACAATTGTTTCGTTTCTGTTATTCGAAACAAAAAAATAGGAAAACACGTTTGACAATCAGAAAATTGTTTTATATTTTTTGTTCTTAATAATAGAAAATAGGGTGTTTTCAGATAACATATTTTAATTATTTTAAGTTGTTTTTATGTACTTTTTAATTACTATTTTAAAAAATAATTATACAAATTATGATTAAAAATAAAACATTAGATTTAGAAATTATTTTTAAAACATATTTAAAAAATATTGAAAACATGTTAAAAATATTTCAAGTTTCTAAATAAAATTTTGTTCTATAAAATATTAGAGAACAATTTTCAAAAACTGTTCTCAAAAATTGCTTTTCAGAATTGTCCTTGATTTTAGCACTAAATACACTCCCCATGTTAGAAGAATATGCTTAACATTTCACAAATTACAACACCTAGGGCTAAAAAAATTTATAATCTTAAAACTTTTTCAACAACAATGCAATAGATTCCATCTTTCCTATTCTCTTGACAACCAAACAAAGCCTAAGACTCCTTTTTTTCTTCACTTTAAAAAAGCAAAATAACTAATAAATAAATAACATTTTCAATTGAAGAAAAAAATAAAATCACGTAATATTAGAGAGAACAGGAATAAATTGTGAGTACAATCAACAACACAAAATCTTGAAGGAATTGGCCAAATTGGATGACATATTTCTCGAAAACAATGCATGAAACAATTTTTAGGCCCATACAGAAGAAAATTTCAGCAACATAGAACTTGATCCTTCCTAGAATGAATATTTACAATATTTGTCTGTTGTAAACTGTAGACATAATGCAATTCACTCACAATATGAGAATGAGCCTTATTCAATTCAAAAAAAGCTATGGGCTTATATAAGCCTTATAAAAGAGATTAAAGAGGAAACAAACAGCCCATGTAAGAACGTGGTAAATGGCTAAGGAAATAGTCAAATCCTACCAACATGTCCCAAGAAATAGGAACTATTAACAGAATGAAATTCTAACAACTTTGACTACTTTAACTGAACATCCCAACAATTCCTCCCCTAAACTGATTGCAATAATGCATTCAGTTGTTAAAGTTGACTACTTTAACAACTTTCACGTGTATTTTTGCTCAACCTACGACACGGTTTAGATAAGGGGTAGAATTTTAATCGTGTTTCACGTGTATTTTTCTCTCCAGCCTCTGGAAGCTACAACAGCGTCTAGATAAAAAATAATTGGTTAGAAGGAACGAAATACTCCTCATATTTGTGAATTTATCACCTCCTATGTTTTTTTCAAAGAGTAATCTATTTTTGACATAAATGCCTTTAACCATTTCAAGTATTTACATTTAAAAGAAAGGGTTATTTTTACAAGAAAAAATAAGGATATTTTTACCAAAATAAGATCAAAAAATGATAAAGGGTTAGATTTTCAAAATTGGGTTCCCAATGACCCCTTTAATCAAACAACTCTTTAGATAATAGGTAGAATTTTGGGTGTATGATCTTTCATTAAACGAAGTTCTGATACCATGTTAAAATATTAATTTTCTAAAAAATTTAAGCTTATAAAATTGAGTTCACAATATATATCATGCTCTTTTGGTACCTTTTAAACATGTTTTAAATCTTTTGTTCAAAATAATCTTTTTCTCTTTTTTCTATTCAAAATTTACAGTCTCAAATGTAGTTTCATTACAATTCTAAAACCACATCACATTTTCAAAATTTACGGTCTCTTTTGGTTAATTTGAACAAGATTATGAAACTGAAAAGGATTAGTTTGAACAACAATTTGAAAAAAAAAAAAAAAAAAAACTCAAATGAGCTATGAGAAAATGACCATTTTGACTCAAAATTCACGTGGAAAGTATTTCATTTACATATCTCGGACCACAGGATAAGGTGGCTGCGTGTGAAAGTATGTGGTCTGTATTCGATGATGTTTGATATCATGGTGTAGGACTTGTCAGCGATCCGCACCAAGATATCAACCATACACCTGCCATGCATTAATTGATTAAGAAGGGTTCTCATTCAAAAACCACAAAAAATAGAGCGGTTGTTGATGTTGAGTTATCATTTGACTTAAGTTGGATTAAACTAATGGGGGGTAAATAAATAGAGAAGTGTAAACTTGAGATCAAAGTTTGGATTCTAATTAACAATTTAACTTAAAAAGTAATGGACGTATGATTTGACTTTTTAATCACATATCTCAAAAGTATAAAGGTAGTGTTTATTTTTGACTAAATAAAAAAAATCAAAATATTGACTTTTTTTTTTATTAAACTAAAAGTAATCTATTGATATTAATCAATATAACTAAACTAAACTTATTGATAACAAGTTCACTTTAATTATTTTGGCTAATATAATTCACTTTAATTATGCGGATTAATATGAACATATTACTTTTAACAAAATAGAAAAAATAATATATTTTTACTTTTTTTATTCAATAAAAAAATAAACACTATCAATTTCACAACCAATAATTGAAAATAAACAACTTATGCCTTATTTGGTAACTATTTTTTAAAACGGTTATTAAAAAATAGTTTTTAAGAATAGTTTTTGAAAACTGTTCTCTAATGTTTTGTAGAAGAACCTAAAATTGTTTTAAACCTGTTTTTAATATTTTAAATACGTTTTAAAAATAATTTTTATGTCCATATCTTTATTTTTAATCATTATATATGTTTATATAATTATTCTTTAAAATAACTCTCGAAAAACAACTGAAAAAACTAAAAGATGTTATCTAAAAACACCCTATTTTTTGTTTTTTTGATAATAGAAAACAAAAAGAAAATAGAAAATAGTTTATGATTGTCAAACATGTTTTTCGGTTTTTTTGTTCTAAAAAAGAAAAAACTGCTCTTGAAAACAGTTGTCAAATAGAGCCTTAAAGTCTTAAAGCAAATTGTTTTCAACAAAAAACTAAAAAAACAAACATCCTCCAACCTTTTTTTTTTTTTTCACTAATGAACCAATAGATTTTTAAAAAGGAAGAAAAATAAATGATGAATAATTTTATCATTTTTCTCAATTATTTATCACTTTTTATGTAATTGTTTGTTTGTTTTCGGTTCTAGTACTCCAATAAACAATAACAAGTGAAAAAAAAAAAAAGGCAAGGAAAGTTGATAGAATTTTTTTTTTTTTTTTTTTTTTAGGTTTCTAGGAAAAAGTTGATAAATATAAAAATTAAATCTTTTAGAATGCCCTTTCCCCAAACATTCATCACCTTTTTTATAAGAAAAATGGGAAAGGAAATCGGTTAACATTTTCTTCTTTTCTTACATATTTTCCATCTTTGGTTCCTTAAAAGAATAAATAATATATAATAAATGAAAAAGATGAGAAAAATTTATAAAGTTTTTCATTTTTTTTTTGTTATTTAAGGAAAAGTTGAGAGAGAAACTATTTACTCTCACGTTCAATAGTTCTGCAAACTTTTCTCACTTTTTTTTATTGGAAAATGAGGATAATATTTTAAATCTGTTTGATAACTGATATTTATAGTCTAATGGTGCACTCCAATAATGTGGCACAATATATGTCATGCTCATTTGATGGAATATAATTTATTTATTTTTTTAATAATTTGAGAAAAGGGATTCCTTTGAACAATAATTTGAAAAGAAGAGTAAAACGAGCTATGAGAAAATGACCGTTTTGACTCAAAATTCCATTCCACGTAGAAAGTATTTGATTCACATATCTCTGACCACAGGATAAGGTGGTTGCGCGTGGAAGATATCAACCATGCACCACCTGCCATGCATTAATTGATTAAGAGGGGTTCCACTTCAAAAACCACATAGAGCGGTTGTGGATGTTAAGTTGTCATTTGACTTAAATTAGATTAAACTAATGGAGGACAAAGAAATAGAGAAGTGTAACTTGAGATCAAAGTTTGGATTCTAGTTAACAATTTATATAAAACATATTATAATAATGTTTGTTTTATATAAATGTATTTTAAGGGCTATTAATTATTTATATAACTCTTAACAAATATTCATTATAAAAATAGTTAGGGAAGATTTAGGAATTATTTAGAAAATATTTTGAGGTGATCACGTTTGAAAAAGTAAAAGAAAAAAAAAAGGTAATGGGGTGTCCAGGCTTGAAAGTCTGAATGCTTTTAATGATGTTCAAAACTATAAAGTCGAATGGATATTCGAAGGTATAATTTCATATATTTTAAAAGCCATCCAACCCTACATATATTTTTATTCATTTTCCATTTTCAAGTGCTAAAAAATAAATATAATAATTGATAAAAGTATCTATAATTTTATAAATTTTACATACTTTTAAAACATGTGATATTATACCTTTAGATATCCTTAAAAGTGTTCGACTTTGTAATATATATATATATATATATATATATAAATTCTTCCATTTTCCAGTGCTAAAAAATGAAAAAAAAAATTATAAAGATGGTAAATATGCACTTTTAACATCATCAAATATTATTTATTACAAATGTTTTAAAATATTTATTAGGATTACTAAGAGATTGAAAAGAAAAAATGGGAGAAGAAAAACAAGAAGATGAGTATGCATTAATTTGAAATGGGGTGTTTAGTCTTTCACTAATGGATCCTTGTATTTAAAAAAAAAAAAAAAAGTGATACTTAAAGAAATTAGTGGATACAAATATAAATCAAAAAGAAAAAAAAAATCCCAAGATTCTAAAATGTCAAAATCACCTTTATGCTCATTTTGTTCAAAAGTCTATAAAGTCATCTAATTATCTAATTTCCCAATACCCCCTCCAAGGGCGTGACTATCATTTCAAACCTCAAGTCCTAAGACTTAAAAGTGCAAATGACTCAAACAATTATCTTGTAACTAGAAGATCACTAATTACCAAATCTTATTTAGAGTAGTAAAATATACTATAATCCTCAAAATTTAACTTCAGAAAAGCTAACACATCAACTACTTTGCTATTGTCCTAACAACTTCAAACCCAAATGATTCAAACATAATTAATTTTTAACATTTAAACAATGTCCAAAAATAAAGTTTAAACCAAAGCCCTAATAAAGACAAATTCTTAGCCTAACTATTAGTCTTCGCTTGAACTGAGAGTATCTGAAAAAAAGAGAACGAGTCCAAATCTAATAAAAAATATTAATATTGTTTCATGGATCGAACATTTTCAATTATGATTATAAATAAGAGATATAATGTACAATTTTTTTTTTCATAAAAACTTTGAATTCAAACATGTTAAAACATCCAAAACTTTTCAACCAAATATTTTCATATGTATATCAATAACAATTTCATATCAAATCTAAATGAAATGCATTCAAAATATTTTTACTTTGATTATCAAATAACAAATAGTGTCTAATTAGGTGGGATTTTGTTGCCCAAATAAGCAAAACTTTACAAATGGGAGGTTACCCTCAAATTTGTTCTTTTTAAAGTGGATGGAACCCAAATACTATTAGTATTAGTAACCTTTAACCAAACCCCTAGAGGCTGACATTTAAAACAATTACATTTCCACTAAGAAATGTAAAAGTCAAACAATTATAACCCATTTATTAGGGTAAAAAAAGTCAACAATTATAACCCATTAATTAGGACATAAAATGTCAACAATATAACCCATTGACTAGGGCTAAATAAACCAAAGTCAAACACTTTCTTTTATTTATTGAAACTTACAAAAACATAATGTTTTCATTTTTTTTATTATAAACAAAAGAAAATGTTCTTATATATTTTTCATGCAAAATATATTTGACCCATGCATAGAAACAAAAATATCATTTTATATAATTCAAAATAACATATAAAAAGAAATTATTTTCTTTTAAAAAATTTGTATTAATTTCTCCTATCTCAAAAAGCACTCAAAACTCTTAAGGAATTTATTGTTGAAGAATCTAATTCTCACCTAAAAATAACATAAGAAATAACAACTAAGGTTTATTACACTTTATCCCCCAACCTATAACGTGTTTTGCACATTGCTCCTTTGAGTTCAAAATTGAGTAATATACCCGTCATCCTTTATAATTGCATACAATGTGCATTTTTTAAGAGACGACGTTATTATTATTATTATTATTATTGATAGAAAGGCATGTGCTCTCCACGTGATTGAGTGCAAAAATGTAGTTTTCTTTTTAAGTGAGGGTAAAAGGGTCATTGTCATTTTAAAACCCTAAACTCCAATCCCTCTTCTTCCCTGTCGATCATTTTTCCCCGTTGCTGCTGTTGAATCCCCAACCCAAAGCCCTAGAATCCTAAGGAAGCTAATGTAGGCTTTTCTTTCTCCATTGTATTCACCTCTCTCATCTCTTTGCTTTATTCGATTTGTGGAATTTTCTTGATTGAAGGTCATGACGGTGTGGATTGATGTTATTTTATTTTATTTTATTTTATTGAATTGCTTGTTTTGGATGTGAGTGTGTTAATTGATTGGGGAATTCACCAGCTTTCAAAAGAGTTGAGATTGGATTATCTGCATGTTGTTGGTTTGAATTGTTTTTTGTTTTGGATTGGGTTTTGATAATGTTATGTTTGGTTGTGAAGACAAAAGTGAGGTTATAAGAGGGAAAGAGAATTTTGTGAATTTAGGTTAGGTTTTGAATTTTTTATGCTCAACTTAGTTGAATGATTGTGCGAATTTTTGTTTGAGTTTGTTGCTATGTTTTTTCTCTGGAAAATGGCAAGAGTAAATCCTATAGGATTTCAAAATTGATTTTTTTTTCATTTCTTTTGGTAAATTTCAATTCGGATGAATTGATGTTGAATTTAGATATATAGGATTAGAACTTGGGTGAGTTTTCAAATTATTTTTATTGAATTCAAATTTTGTTGAATTGAAGAAACAAAGTTCTCATGGGGATGACACTTTGCATACATCTCGAGTTGTTATGACTTCAAATGAATTTCATGCCTGATTGAACAAGCTACTGAACTCTCATTTGAAAAACCCTACTTTAACACCTAAGGAGACTGCAAAAGCATCAAGATCAACTGCCAAAGTGTAGTTAACGTGGTTGGGGTTGCTACTAAGGAGAAGACTACAATTATATAAAGAAAATGATCCTTTTGCCCTCGATCACGTGAAGAGCACATGTGCCTTCCGTAAAAAAATGTAACACCGTCATTAAAAAATGTACATTGCATGTAATTATAAAGCATGAGGGGTACATTACTCGATTTTAAACTTAAGGGGGAAATATGCAAAACACTCTATAGGTTGGGGGAGGGGGGGGGGGGGGTAAAGTGTAATAAACCCTAACAACTATTACTATTAGTTATTTATCTAAAATTATCGGTTTGACAATCCTAATAATTTCCTATGTTAATATTATTATCACCAAATTTTATTTTCGACTTCTAATAAAAAATAACTATATAAATTATGATTAAAAATAAAACACTAAATATAGAAATTATTTTTTAAACATATTTAAAAAAATATTAAAAATATGTTAAAAATATTTTAGGCTTCCAAACAAACTTTTATTCTGTAAAAAAAATTATAGAACAATTTTCATAAACTATTCTCAAAAATTGTTTTTCAAAACTGTTCTTGAAAACAATTATCCTATTATAAGCTCTTAAAAGCTCTCAAGTTCTTTGATTGATATCATATATGGATGAAAACAAAAATCACATCTTATATTCGATTTTAACATTAAATGCACTCCCCAACTAGCTAACTATATGCTACATCACATATGCCACATATGCCTAGCTTTCTTAGATTTCCCCTTTATTCCTTAATGTTTCCAGCTATTTCAATGAGTAAGGATGGTCATGAAAACCATTGAGACTTCCAAGATGCACTTCAAAAAAAATTTAACCAAAAGAAAAAACTTGTCAATCAAGAAAAGAAAAAGAAAATAGTCCAGTGAAAATACATAAAGTCATTTTTTTTTTCCAAATTCAAGGAACCAAACCTAAAAGAAACTACAAAATATCAAACCAAAATTGAAGAAGTTGTAAATCAAGATAACCTTTTAAAAATCAATTAGTATATATTGATTATATTATAGTACTTAATGACTTTATTATTGTCAAAAAATTAACTTAAAGCATATCCAACAATCTCTCAATTTAAATTAACAAAATCAATCAAAACAAATAGCAAAAGTAGGCATCTGGGAAAGTCATGCATATGAGTGAAGGTCTCTTCAAGATTTAAACCTCCACTTAGTATAAACAAATCAAATTTGTCAAGGAACTTATTAGGTAAATCAGATATGTCACACACATGCCTTCTAGAGGTTATCGGTCCTTTAAAGCTAACACCTTTGAAGTCTATGATTAATCCCATTTTAATGAGTGATCTAAAGAGGATCTATAGTCTCCTGCAACATGACTAGTTTCAATGCTCAAAACGGTAAAGCCAATGAAGAGTGTAGCATGTTTCACTCCTACCATAAGTATATAGATTGATGAAAATGTAATAATCCTCATCTTCACAAATAATATGACTTATTTGCAAGAAGTCAACCATTGGATTAACACTAATTTATCATAGGAAGGGATATTCATATATAATATGAATGCATTACATCACAACTATTTCTTTGCCTCTTTTTTCATTGAACATGAGAAATCTCATCAAATTGAGTTCCCATTGACCATAACTTAACTATAGATTTTCAATCTCATTCCCCTTGATGAAATTCTCTCTGGACTTGACATATTGTGTAGCCATGATCCCATGAAGCCTTACATGATTATGTCTCACATAAACAAGTCTAAAATTCCCATTATCGATCTCATTATATGACTTAAGCATTGTAACAAGATTATCACTACAAATAGTGATTGATTACATTGGCTTATTTCATATAGACGTGTCTACCAATATATTCCTTAGCCGCTTACCTACCTTTCTCACAAATGAGAGGGGAATGAATTCATTTCATTGTGTAATGAGATAAACATGCTAAGGCTAAGGTTGGGTTAGGTTAAGAACAAGGTTATTTTTCATATGTTTATTTTTGCCTTGATTTTAGATAGAGAGGTCCTTATGTTTTTTTGTGAGTTTGATGTAAATTTTTACGTTTGTTCTATTTCACCATAGTTTTAAATATCAATTACCTTGTTAGATTTCAATTTTTTATTTTATTTATTTATTTTTGGCTTCTCTTTCATATGGGCCCCATCTTTATTGTTATTTCCATGATTTTAATTTCATTCTTTGTTTCTATTCCACTTGGTGTTGGCATCTTGTTGTCTGAGGTTTCTATAAGAATTTTTAAATTTCCATAGTAGAGTACAACACTCATCCTTTGCATCGTTTTTATCATACTTCTATAAGATAAGAGGAGAATGATTGATCATTTTCAAGAAAAGGTTTTATTTTAAGTCTTTGCACTACTTACGCTATCTCTCCTTATTCATGCATCTAGAATTTAATACATTAATGACACTTCATTTTTATTTCACAAAATGTGTATGGGAAAAAATAGAAAATAAGAAAACATACTTAGCAAGCTTGAAGAACAATCAAGGTAGATTGCCTTAGTGAAACAAAACTCATGTGAGAAGAAAATAGAGTTCTCAATATAATGCCCACTAGGAAGGTGGCCCAATTCTCTACCAACTAGTGTTAAGGTTGAATATGTGAAAGTGGAACAAGTTGTGATGTTTACTAAAGGTTAAAGATAAGTGGGTTTTGTATTAAGATAGATACTATAATATCTATTTATATTAATTCAGTTTTCCTATTTTAGTTAATTATATTGTAAAAATCTACAAACACAAATACATGTAGACTACTGGGAACATAAATAATTATGATAAGTTAAATTGAATAATAATTAAGTTTCCAAAATTCTCCATTGTACATACAAACACAACTATTTAGTGAACCATATGTTATTATTTTCATAGTTTATGTAATTGGACATAGGTTGACCATTGTTTATCTTTCATTGCAACCATGAAATCATACCTTAACATTCAGTACTACAAATGATAATATTTCATATACAATTGCTAATAAAACATACATATAATGGTGATAAATAATTGTCACTAAAACCTTTCTTTTAGTTGCAATATAAACTTGCCACTAAAAGCATAATATTAGTGATAAAATATTATTGCGGCTAAAAGTTCACATTAATGATAATAAATAATTGTCACTAAATTTCATTATTTAGTGACAAATTTGTGTTCTTTTTATTGTAATTATAATTTGAAATAGTGGTAACAAGTATTGCCACTAAAAACAAAATTTTACATACAAAAAATCTATTGTGGCTAAAGTTGTAATAATTAGTGGCAATATTTTAAACTTGTGGCTACAACAATTAGTGACAATACTTATAGTGATGGTCTTGTGGCAACCAAAATATTATCACTAAATCTTTTAGTGACAATTTTTAAACTATTAGCTACAATTTTATTCGCGGATAAAAGTGTAATTTTTTGTAGTGGCTTATATATATATTTATATAATTGTTTGGATTGGATATTTAGATAATATTGGGTGATATATGAGTGTATACAAAATGATTATATTTACAAATGTACATTATTTTATATATATCACCCGAATTTACCATCTTACATTGTTCATGGCACCTCCTCATAGGATAGCTTTTGCACTTTAATCCTTCTTATTTCTTTGTGAACTACTAGAGGGAATATCAATGATATGTCTATATTATAGTTATGTTTCACCAGTACTGATAATCAATAACAATATAGAACATTTTCTATACTACTAGTTCACATGTGGTATGAAGAAAATACTATGATCCAGTTTTTCAAATAATGTCATTTTCCTTGCACCATTTACTTCTAACAACTATCAACAACTATAGGCATTTAAAAAATTGAATGTTTAATTTTGGATCAAAAGGCCGGGGTTTCATAGATAGACACTAGATAAGAAATTCTTTCAATGAAAAAATTATTTGAATCATCAATTTCTTCAAGAAATCTTCATATGTTAATTAGTACTTGAAGAGATCTTCAAATTTTCATCTTTTCACGACATCTTGAATCTTGATGGAATTTCTTCAACAACTGTAAAAATTTTGGTCGGTGTTTGATGTGTGCTTTGAAATGAGAGGAGACCTCCACTTATTGGGTTGGAAAATTTATTTTAATATTATCTCTTTCTTTCCTAGAGACAATCATCTTATTTATTGTGATAATTATCATTTATTTTAATGATCATAATTAATTAATTAAGATAATTATAATATTCTTTTTCTTTCTCACAATTAATTGATTTCTTATTATTTTTAATTTATCAATTTTTTTAGCAAGATCCATTTGATAAGTGTCAACTATTAGGACATTGAGTCTTATTTATATGTTGGTAATTTTGTTCCAATTTATGTTTGATCATAGAAGTCTTTTTAGATAGTGAATTGCTCTCCATTGAAGATCAAGGGTTACTTTTCATCCAATTGGGAAGTCACAAGTACATTTTAAAAGATTTAGGTTGTGACATATGAGGCTTCGTTGAGGTATAAAAAGGTTCAGTATCAATTTTGGACTTATAATTTTTTTTAAATAATTTTTCAAAAAATAGAGGATGCTCAAGTGGTTAATCCCACTTATATGGTCAGCCTGCTCAAGTGGCAATGAACCCTCAAGTGGTCCAAGTCCACTAAAGTGGTCATGTTAGTCCTTCCAAGTTTAGAAATGTATTTTGGTTGAATTTTACTCAAGCTCTAATTTGGAAACTTAAGATGTCGGGACTCTTTTGACTTGTGCATATATATATATATATATATATATATATATCTCAAATAAACCCTTGAGGGTTAGAGATTCGGGCTAAGAGATTGTAGAGATCTAAGAGTTTAGAGATCTCTTATTCTTTAGGGGGACTTCTTGAGAGAAAGCCTTATTGCCATGCCACTTTTTATCTCTCATTCAAGGATTGGATCTTTGAATTGTTGGTTGATGACTTAAATCCCTTCGGAGGGACTAAATGATCTACTATGGAGCAAAAGGGAGTTGTTGCGTTGTAGATGTGGATCAAGTTATAGGTACTAAAAAGTAAGCCTTTAGGGTAAAGCGGTTAGGTAAATCTATGTAACTTGATTTCAAATAGTGGATTTAGATTGGTACGTCTTAGACCTCATGATTTTTTATCTCCACAAGTTTGTAAGGGTTTTCCACTTAAAAAATCTCATGCCTCATTGTCTATTTCTTTATATTTGTTATTATGTTTAAAGTGCCTATATTAAGCTAATTTGATTAATCCTAATATATTACAGGGCTTTCCTAAAAAGTGCATATCTATTTATTCCTACTCATTTTCTAGTTGATAACTTTGATTGGTTAATTGATTATTGAGTTAATTGATTTGTTATCTTGGTGGTTGTGGTGGTTATACCCATAACTAATTATTGATTAATTTGTTGATATTATTGTTGAGTTTGATAGGTTGGTTATTCTGGTAGTAATTATTAATATCCTTAACATATCTTAACATACATCCTTAATCTTTGGATATCAATTAACCATAAAAAATCAGTTGTTTATTTGGGGCGAATTATTGAGATAAAGTTTAGACATATTTTATAAATAATTTATTTAAAATTTTTTAAATCACCCATTCACACCTCTCTGGGTGTTCCTTACTAGACTTTCAATTATTATTTGAGTGGTATTTGAGCAATACCCATTTTTCATCAACAAATTATTAATTATTGACGCTTGACTTTTAATAAGTGGACAAAATTTGTCTTTGTACATATTTCTTTCAATATTAATCATTGTTAGTTAGTGGCAACCATCTACTCAAACCGGTAGGGAGTTCTTCATATATTTAATGATTTCTTGAAACATCAGAAAATTCTTTCAATGCTTAGGTTTATTTTTCACTAATGGCCAGTGTTAAGGCTATGGTTAGGTTAGATTAAGAACAAAGTTATGTTTCATAAGTTTCTTTTTGCTTTGATTTTAGATAGAGAGGTCCAAATGTTTCTCTATGAGTTTGATGTAAATTTTTGCGCTTGTTCTATTATACCATAGTTTTAAATATCAACTACCTTGTTAGATTCATTTTTTTTTCTTTTTTGGCTTCTGTTTCATATGGGCCCCATCTTCTTTATTGTTGTTTCCACGATTTTAATTTCATTCTTTGTTTCCATTCCACTTACTGTCGGCATCTTATTGTCTACGGTTTTGGTAAGAATTTTTAAATTTCCATAGTAGAGTACGACACTCATCATTTGCATCATTTTTATTATACTTCTATAAGATAAGAGGAGAATGATTGGTCATTTTCAAGGAAAGGTTTTATTTTAAGTCTTTGTACTTATGCTATCTCTTGTTATTCATGCATCTCGAATTTAGTACATTAATGCCACTGATTCGTCCCTAGCAGCGGCAGTGGCAATGGCACCATTTGATTCGGGGTTCGATCCCCAGCAACGGCGCCATTTGATTCGTCCCTAGTAGCGGCAGTGGCAATGGCACCATTTGATTCGGGGTTTGATCCCCGGCAACGGCGCCATTTGATTCGTCCCTAGCAGCGGCAGTGGCAATGACACCATTTGATTCGGGGTTCGATCCCCGGCAACGGCGCCATTTGATTCGTGCCCAATTGGTGTCTCAGCTGATTCGTGTCCAGCTGGTGCTCCTTGATTGAGGGAGTAATCAACAAAATTTATAACCTATTACACCATATACTAGGGTAGCAAAGACAAAGCTACTATAGAATAGTGGCTCTAGGATCGTTCACTGGGATGGGTTTTCACTTTGCAAATGATATTAATTCAAAGCTGAATTGGTGTCTTTTCATTTTAAGGTTAGCTTTAAAAGAAAACATAAAGATGTTTGAATGAAAAAGGTTTAGATTTAAACTAACCAAAAATAGTAACTGATTTTACTTACAAAGAAAAATGTTTCTTGGAGTTTAGATCACTAGGCTCAGGTTCCTCATACAAAAAGGAGAGTTCCGGTCACTTGTTTCTTTTCCTCGCATTAGAGAATTAACATATAGTTCATTCTCCAACCGGTGTTGTACAGATGCTTCCCATTAATGGGTTCAAACACTAAATCCCTCTCACTGATGCATCTTGCAATGACTCATACCTCTCACCTAGCACTTGCCATTCAAGGTGATCTTTAACCTTGGATTACCCATCAAAAGCTCGCAAGAGATAACTAATGGATGTCTCCTTGGAGTCCAAAAGCTTACCAAGTGTTGGCTATTCTAGAAAATCCTACCTTCAAGTCACCTCCCATAAGCTCGCAAGAGATAAACTAGTGAATCTCCATGGACGGAGATCACTTTCCTTACCAAGTGTTGGCCCAAGTGACTTCAAGGCGTTTTAAGTTAACTAAAAAGATAAAAACCATTAACGGGTCACACTTTCTCTTCATTAAAAACTAAAACAACAAAACTTCCAATTTATGCATGTGGAAACTTACCCGGCTTTCCTCACTCCAAGAGACAAAGAGCCTAGCCTCTCATCCTCTGAGGAAAAATCCTCAGAGTTTGGTTGGCTAGAAATAAAAAGAAATGAAAAATGAAAGAGAAGGAAAAACAGAGCAAGGCTCTGTATATTCTATATATTGATCGATATTACATATATGATTCTCTTACAGTGGATGCAAGGGAATATATATAGAGACGTTTTTCCAACCTTCCTAACTAAGAAATCTTATGGTTGGTGGATTACAAGGAGAAGAATGGAAATTCATACAAAAATATCTGAAGAAAAATATCCCAAAGTGTCGGTCACAAATATCGGGGTACTTCAGGAACCATTTCGCAAGAGAAAATGGTGTCTGCGAGATTTCGCAGGTACTCAAGAAGGGCTGCGAAATCACTTCGCAGCAACAAGCTATCCTCGCAGGGCTGCGAAGTTGGCTTCCACCTTGAGGTTCTCAGCTTCCAGCTTGCGGCATATATAGGGTAACTTCAGGAGGAAATCCACAACACTGTGCAAAAAGGCTGCGAAATTCTCGCAACAAAAGGCTGATTTCGCAACACTTTGCAAATTTCTTCCTTCAACTTAGAGTGATCGACTTGCAGTGGCTGTAACTTCTTCATTTCAACTCCAAATTGCGCACCGTTTAAAGCATTGGATTCTTGACTTCCTGAGATTTGAAATGGTATATATTATGTAGAAATTGGACTTCAAGAAGTGCTCCAAAAGTGGCTGACATGACTGTCATCAAGAATGCTTCATGGCAGATTTCTCTTTGCTTTCCCTCCTTGCATTCCGGATTTGCTTATGGCAAAGGACTTCAAAGCTTTGGTTCTTCATGAATTTGAGCTTCCAAAAGCTTTGCCATAACTTGTCCAAGTAGCTCCTCCATCATTTGGCATGCTTGAATTGATTCATAAGCTGATAAAAACATGTAAACTTGCCACAAAATGGTTAAAACCAATTACTAAGGATCTTAATGAATTAATTGGGTTAAATGAATATGATTACTACTCAAAGGTGCTTAAAACCATTATAATTAGGTCTACAAAATAGCACTTTTTGGTAGTAATCAGCCACTTTATTTTCATTTCACAAAATGTATATAGGAAAAAAAAATAGAAAATAAGAAAACATACTTAGCAAGATTGAAGGAACAGTCAAGGTAAATTGCCTTAACGGAACAAAACTGATATGAGAAGAAAATCGAGTCCTCAATATTATGCCCACTAGGAAGGTGGCACAATTCTCAACTAATTAGTGTTAAGAATGGATGTGTAAAGTGGAACAAGATGTGATATTTATTAAAGGTTAAAGATAAGTGGGTTTTGTATTAAGATAGATAGTATTTATAATATCTAAAATTATTCTCAATCATTAAGATATATTAATTTAATTTATATTTATTTTCCTGCTTTGGTTAATTATATGGTTAAAATCTATAAAAACAAATACATTTAGACTATTGAGAACGTAAATAATTTTGATGAGTTAAATTGAAAAATAATTAAGTTGCCAAAATTCTCCATTGTACATACAAATATAACTATTTTGTGAACCATATGTTGTTATTTTCATAGTCTATTTAATTGGACATAGGTTCACCATTGCTTGGCTATCATTGCAACCATGAAATCATACCTCAACATTCAATACTACAAATGAGAATATTTTCATTTTCAAGGAATCATACCTCAACATAGGAGAATGATTGCTCATTTTCAAGGAACGATTTTATTTTTAGTCTTTATACTTATGTTGTCTCTCTTTATTCATGCGTCTTGAATTTAATACATTAATGCCACTTTATTTTCAATTTACAAAATGCGTATAGGAAAAAAAAAATAGAAAATAAGAAAACATACTTAGCAAGCTTGAAGGAACAGTCAAGGTAGATTGCCTTAACAGAACGAAATCATATGAGAAGAAAATTGAGTTCTTAATATTATGCCTAGTAGGAAGGTGGCACAATTTTCAACTAATTAGTGTCAATGTTGAATATGTAAAGTGGAACAAGATGTGATGCTTACTAAAGGTTAAAGATAAGTGGGTTTTGTATTAAGATAGATACTATAATATCTAAAATCATTCTCAATCATTAAGATATATTAATTTAATTTATATTTATTTTCCTACTTCGGTTAATTATATGGTAAAAATCTATAAAAGCAAGTACATTTAGACTATTGGGAACATAAATAATTTTGATGAGTTAAATTGAATAATAATTAAGTTGCCAAAATTCTCCGTTGTACATACAAACACAACTATTTAGTGAACCATATGTTGTTATTTTCATAGTCTATGTAAATGGACATAGGTTCACCATTGCTTAGCTCTCATTACAACCATGAAATCATACCTCAACATTCAATACTACAAATGAGCATTTTCTCAGCCTCGAATTCAAGCAACACCAAGCCATGGATTGGGCCTTAATCTAACCATAGAGTAAACCCTTCTTGTGTTGTTTCATTGCCTATGGTGGTGTGCACTGAAGGCCCCTCCCATAGGTGCTTAGAAGCACATTATCTTAATTTCTTTTTCATATCTTTGATCATACATTAGGCTAGTTTCTTAAGTTGGAGTGTGAGACTGTTTGGTGCTAAAATACTTTATTTTGATGTTAAAAAAAAAAAAAAAGGTAGAGCTATTGATAGCTTCAATAAACATAAAACATCTTGTTTTTAGTTATGTAAAAAAAAATTAAATTATTCCAATTTTATTAAACATGAATCATCTTACACACAATACTAAAATAAGGTATTTTTCTGGAAAAAAAAAAAAAGGATTCCTTGTGTGTGAAAACTCTTTCCAAAGAGAGAAACCCTTTAGAAAAAAATATTAAAATTCAAGTAAAATCTCTTAATGAGTGGATGCAATTTGGCGTTACGTTGTAAAAAACCAATCACACATATTACTTGAGAATAGTAGTCCCATTCTATATAATGGTAGCTAGGGTGGAACCCACTCTTTTTAAAAACCTAATACACATTGATTCATTGAACCTTAGCCTTCAAATATATAAACAACGATAAGGCTCAAGTTGGCATAGGTGTTCGAGGATTACTATAAAAAATGACTCTATTCTTGTATTAAACATAAATATATGATTATGCTTGTAACATTGTGTTGACAATATTAACACATAGAAAGTGCTTATATATATGCAATATCGTTTGGATCCAATATTTGGATAATATTGGGTAACATATGAGTGTGTAAAAAGTCATTATATATACAAATTTACATTATTTTATAAAAATCACCTGAATTTGTCATCTTAGATTGTTCATGGCACCTTCTCATGGGACATCTTTCGTACTCAAATGCTTTATACTCCTTTGTGAACTGCTAGAGGGAGTATGAATGATATGTCTATATTATAATTATGTTTGACTAGAATTGATAATCAATAGCAATATAGCATCTTTGCTCTACTATTGGTTCACTTGTTTTATGAAGGAAAATACTATATGATCCAGTTTTTCAAACAATGTCATTTACATCTAACAACTGTCAACAATTATAAACATTTAGCAACCGTTGGTGACATCATCATTGGTAATCTGGTTCTTTAGTAGGCTAGGGTTAATGATTTTTTACATGTAAATTTTCTAAAATAAGAAAATTGTTGGCAAAATTTTATGTTGATTTATTTATACTCTATTGTCTTTAATATGCCCTTTGATTCTTCATATCAAGACACAAACACCCTTTTAAACAATTTAATGTTTGATTTTGGATCAAAAAATTGGGGTTTCATAAAAACCATTAGATAATAAATTCTTCCAATGAAAAAAATCTTAAAACCATTAATTTCTTCAAGAAATCTTCTTATATTCTTTAATTGTTCAAGAGATCCAAGTATTCATCTTTTCATGAAATCTTGAATCTTTAAGGAATTTCATTAATAACTGTAAAAATTTTCATTAGTGTTCAATGTTTGCTTTGAAATGAGAGAGAACCCTCTACTTGTTGGGTTGGATTTTTTTTTTTTTTTTTTGGCTTCTTTTGAAGAACATAAACTATTTTTTAAAAGGTTGAATTTCACCACACTTTACTGATTGTTTTCTAAAGAATAAATAAACAATACATACTTTCTTTACACAGAAAATGGAATATTACACAGAATAGGTAAGTAAGATTTCCTTCCAGCCTTGATTTTCCACATTACAAATATGGAGAGGCAGATTGCGTTATCAGCTGGCTGATTTTCCACAGTACAAATATGGAGAGGAAGATTGCGTTATCAGTTGGCTATGGAGAGACAGATTGCGTTATCAGCAGCAGCTGGCTGAGTTGGAGTTTCCTTTATCAGCCCCCCGCAAGCTAGTGAGTGGTAACTTGTGCACTCCTAGCTTGAATCGAAATAATTGGAATGAAGTCTTAGGGAGTGCCTTTGTGAATTTATCAGCTACTTGTAAGGACGATGGAAGGAAACGAGTAATCAAAACTCCTCTTGCAACTTTTTCCCGAACAAAATGATAGTCCAACTCAATATGCTTGGAACGTGCATGGAAAATAGGATTTACTGTCATGTGAAGGGCACTGAGATTATCGCATAGCAATTGAGGAGGTTCACGTAGTTGAATGCCAATATCACGGAGAAGGAAAGTAAGCCAAGTTATTTCTGCGGCACTGGATGCAAGGGATCGATATTCGGCCTCAGCGCTTGATCTAGAAACTGTAGGTTGTCGCTTTGAGGACCATGAGATACAATTGGCTCCCAGAAAAATACAATACCCAGATGTGCTTCTTCTTGTGTTTGTGCATCCCGCCCAATCAGCATCACAAAAACCAGTGAGACGAAGAGAACTTTGCTTGAAAAACCTAATTCCATGCTCCATTGTTCCTTTCAAATATCTAAGAATGCGTTTGACAGCTCGCAAGTCAGCTTTAGTGGGTGCTTGGAAATGTTGGCAAGCCTTGTTTACTGCATGCACAATATCAGGCCTTGTGAAAGTTAAATATTGAAAGGATCCAACAAGTTGCCTATATTGTGTAGGATCAATAGGTTGTTCATCAAAAGATGTGATGATGGACTTAAGAGCCATGGGTGTGTTGATAGGAGTACACTCCATCATTTTTGTGTGCTCTAGGAGATCTCTAATGTACTTTATTTGAGAAACTAACAACCCATTAGGAAGATATTTAACCTCCAATCCCAAAAAATAATGCAAAGATCCTAAGTCCTTGAGAGAAAATTCACTACTCAGGGTGCTGATGAGGTCACTAATGATGTTGTTATCATTGCCTGTGACTATAATATCATCAACATAGATAAGTAGCAAAACAATAGACTGACCTTTGCGAAGAATAAATAGAGACGAGTCTGCTTTACCACAACAAAACCCCAGATGAAGAAGACATTGGGATAGTCTATCAAACCAGGCCCTTGGAGCTTGCTTAAGGCCATAAAGAGAGCGATTCAATTTGCAGACATGATTCGGAAGGTCCTCATTTATAAATCCTGGAGGTTGTTCCATGAATACTTCTTCCTTTAGAAACCCATGTAGAAAGGCATTCTTAACATCCAATTGCCTCATTTTCCACCCCAAGGTTACTGCTAGTGAAAAGATCATTCTGATTGTAGTATGCTTTATAACTGGACTGAAGGTCTCTCCAAAGTCCAAACCCGGTATTTGAGAAAAACCTCGAGCAACTAATCGTGCTTTGTATCTATCTATGGTTCCATCTTCCTTCAGCTTTGTTTTAAACACCCATTTAGAACCCACAATATTTGTAGTTGGAGGCCTAGGAACCAAATCCCATGTTCGATTTTGGATTAAAGCCTTGATTTCCTCTTGCATTGCTTTGAGCCAATGGGGAATTTTCAATGCTGTACGATATTTTTTTGGCTCACTAATATCACTTCTTGTGGCAGCAAAAGTAACCATTTGAGATTTTAAACTGGGATCATTCTTGAGTTTACTTCTGGTGATCATATGAGTTCCTTTGTTATCTGTGTGTTGGCCTTGAGGAGGAGAGATGTCAACAACAATTTGCTTGCTACTATCAGGAACTTCATCATCAGCACTATAACTAGTTGATTTGTTTTGCAGAGATGGATCTACATGCTCATTTTTCTGCCATTTTTGAGGAAAAGATAGATCAACTACTAGGTGCTTACTGATATCAGGAAAATTACTAACCTTGGCAGGCTTGTAGCTATTAGTAGACTCAATCTGGGAGAGTGTTCCAGTAGTAGTAGCAGTGTGGGAATTGTGGTCACTGGCACCAAGAGCAACATCAGTGGGAGTTTCAGTAGTAACGACAGTATTATGGTCATTTTTACTAGCAGCAACAGTGGAAATTTCGGTAGCAACAGCAGTGGGAGTTCCAGTCGAATTAACACATGATGCTTCTGTATTTTGGTTAGTATTGCAACGAGCAGAAATTCTTCCTTCAACACTGAACTGGTTTCTTTGCTCAGTAGTGCATGGGCAATGGCTGCACTTCTTAGAGTTGCTTGATTGGTTAGCAGTGTTCTCCTTCCAAGACTTAGTTTGGTGATCTATTTTTGAAGTCTCACAAGAAGCATCTGAAGTTGAGAATGATACCATTTCTATAGGAATCTATAAATGATTTTCCTTAACAAGAGAGTTATCATAAGGAAAACAATTTTCATTGAAAATGACATGACGAGATATGTAAACTCTTTTAGTTGAAGGATGCAAGCATCTATAACCCTTGTGTAGAGAGCTATATCCAATAAAAACACATGGATATGTCTTAGGTGAGAATTTATTCTTCCCGTAGTCTCTAAGGTATGGAAAACATTGACAGCCAAAAATTCTTAAGCTCCTATACTCTGGATATTGTTTGAAAAGCATAAAGAATGGACTTTCCATTTTCAACACCGTGGAAGGCAGCCGATTAATGAGATATACGGCAGTAAGGAATGCATCTACCCATAGACTCAATGGTAGTTTGGCATTGAAAAGCATTGTTAGACCCATTTCAACAATGTGTCTATGCTTTCTCTCTGCAACCCCATTTTGTTCTGGAGTTCGTGGACATGAGACTTGTTGCAAAATTCCACACTTGCTCAAGTGATTTTGAAATTTAATTGATTGAAACTCACCTCCACCATCACTTTGGAAGATTTTTATCCGTCTTTCAAGTTGATTCTCAACCAGAATTTGAAACTTCAAAAAACATTCAAAGAAATCTGATTTTCTTCTCAAGGGATAAAGCCATGTATAGCGAGTATGATCATCAATAAAGACAGCATAATACTTGTATCCTTGAGTTGAATTATTTGGTGCAGGTCCCCATAAGTCACAATGAATTTTGTCAAGAGGATTGCTAGAAATTTTATTTCTTAAGCCAAAAGGAAGTTTACAGCTTTTTCCTAACTGACAACTAACACATACCGTTGCTGATTTCATCCAACTGGATACCTCAATGAATTTCTTATCTTGCAGAAGCTTTATAGATTTTGTTTGCGGATGCCCCATGCATTGATGCCACACTTCTGATGATGCCTTGCTAGACCTAGTAACAGTCATGGCTTGAATCACATTTTCCTCCAATGCATAGAGACCTTCCTTCTTAGTTCCTCTGGCTAGCACTTGCTGAAGTTGATCCTTAATGACAAAACCAGTTGATGAGAATTCTATGGAGCATGCGTTATCAGAGGTAAGTTGTCCAATGGATAACAAATTTTTCTTAATTTCTGGAACAACCAATAATTTTTTAAGCTTTAGATCTCTATGTTTAGTTTTTAGTCTGGCTTCACCAATATGTGAGATTCTTAAAGCTTCTCCATTTCCAACAAAAATTGCATCATGCCCTTTATATGGAATTACTTGGGACATCTTACCTGGGTCATTTGTTATATGGGCTGTTGCTCCAGAGTCCACATAAAAATTAGGATCCTTTTCTTCTTCATGTAGAGCCATAGCAGCCAAAGCTTGAGGAATCTCTTCTGATTGATACGAATAGTCAAATCTGTTCCAGCAATCCAAAGCTGAATGGTTAGTTTTACTACAAATTTGACAAATAAGAGTACCTTCAGATTTTTGAAGTTTCTGTTGTGGTGGAAACTGGTTGTTGAAGCTATTTCTTGGATTTCTGGTGCTGATCTATTGTGGTGGAAACTGGTTGTTGAAGCTATTTCTTGGATTTCTGGTGCTGGAATGAACATTCTGCCTTTGGTCACTGGTAGCATTGTTATTGAATCGTCCTGCTGGAGTGAAGCCACGACCTTTAGAAAGAAATCTTCCTCCTCGATTTCTTCCTCTTCCTCGTTGGGTAAAATAGGCTTGTTCATGGTTTATTGACTCCTTGTTCTCTTCATTTTCTATCATAATCATTTGTTCATGCCCTTGTAGAGCCAGAACAAATTGATTGTAAGAAGGATACGGTGGCTTTGATAACATGGCCACTCGAAAATCCATGTATTTAGTTCCGAGACCTTGAGCTAGTTGAAAAACTTTGTCTAGGTCACTTACTGGTTTTCTAACTGCAGCTAATGCATCACAAATGCCTTTAAACTCCCTTAGATATTCATCAAGGGACCTTGTGCCTTTCTTTACCCCTCGGAGTCTGTTGGTCAATTGTACTTCCTTCTCTTTCGTCATTGGAAGGAGCTTTTCTCCTAGAGAGTTCCAGACATCATAGGCAGTCTCTGTTCCATCCAACAAAAGCATCACTTCTTTTGTCATGAGTCCAAGAAGCCAGGAGGTAAGTAGACCATCATTGTGAGACCATGTCTCGATTGACTGATCATGGGTCTCCTTTGTTTCAGTACCCATTGTCTCCTCTGATGCGTGTCTATTTTCAGAGAGATGATGGATTAATCCAAGGCTTCGCACAAGAGGAAGAACTTGTGAGCGCCACAAAAGGAGATTGGACATATTCAGTTTGATGGAGACGAGGCTTGAGCATTGATGAAAAGCTTGAATGCTAAGAACATTTTCTGGGTTTGCCATGGAAGCTTTGGATTGTTTTAGGTTAACCCGCTCTGATACCATGAAGAACAGAAACTATTTTTTGAAAGGTTGAATTTCACCACACTTTACTGATTGTTTTCTAAAGAATAAATAAACAATACATACTTTCTTTACACAGAAAATGGAATATTACACAGAATAGGTAAGTAAGATTTCCTTCCAGCCTTGATTTTCCACATTACAAATATGGAGAGGCAGATTGCGTTATTAGCTGGCTGATTTTCCATAGTACAAATATGGAGAGGAAGATTGCGTTATCAGCTGGCTATGGAGAGGCAGATTGCGTTATCAGCTGCAGCTGGCTGAGTTGGAGTTTCCTTTATCAGAGTTTCCTTTATCATCTTTCTCATATGGGCTCCATCTTCTTTATAGTTGTTTCCATGATTTTAGTTTCATTCTTTGTTTCCATTTCATTTGGTGTAATAAGGAAAGAGGGTAATTCTTCTACAGTTTGGCATCAACGACTTGGACATCCTTATTCAAAAATATTGTCTTTGTTAAAAGAGCAGAATATTATTGATTTGTCTCATTGGATATCTAAGCCTAATATTTGCATTAGTTGTCAAATGGGAAAAAGTTGCAAACTTCTTTTCAAAAGCAATAATAAAATCTCCAAGTTTCCCTTTCAAAAAATTCATTGTGATATTTGGGGACCAACTCCTATAGCTTCAAACCAAGGTTTTCGATATTATGCCATTTTTATTGATGATTTTAGCAGATTCACTTGGTTATACCCTCTCAAGTGAAAGTCTGATTTCTTTAGTTGTTTCATCTAGTTTCAAAAACTTGTTGAAAAAAAATTGGATTCAAAAATTAAGATTTTCCAATGTGATGGAGGAGAAGAGTTCAGTTCAATTGAATTTATTAACCATGTTCAATGTTGTGGCATTGAACTCCATGCGTCTTGTCCAGGAACTACTCAACAAAACGGTGTAGCAGAACGAAAACATCAACATATAGGTGAAATTGGGCTTACAATGTCATTTCATGCTAATATGCCCTATCTTTATGGGTAGAAGGCTTTTTCCACGGCTGTGTTTGATTAATCATTTACCATCTTTAGTCTTGCAGAATGAAAGCTCATATAAAAAACTTTACAAAAGACATCTAGACTATAGTGGTTTGCAGGTATTAGGATGCCTATGTTTTCCTTCTCTTCGAAATCAAGGGGGTTCAAAATTGGGTTCAAAATTTGTCATAAAAACATATCCGAATTTCCAAGTTTGGACGAATGGATTGGCAAAATTGATGACTCATACAAAATCCTTTCAAACAAGGAGATTTCTAGAAAGGAAAAATCAACAGCCTTGCCTATTTCTGACTTTACAAATTGTTGCGACTTTAATGCTGATTCTCCACAAAATAATGTTTCAGTCCCGAATGCTCTAATCTTTGAAAGTCAAGCAAATCAAGATGCAATATTTCCATCATCTACTCCAGTAGATTCTCTCCCAAACATGGAAGGCATCTCCACACACCTTGACATCCATGACGTGAAATGCTCAGATTCAAGCTCTCACATTTCCCTTCAGGAAGCCTTGAAAGATCCTTGCTGGATAGCTGCTATGGAAGAGGAACTTTCTGCCCTCAACACTAATGATACTTGAACTTAGTTCCAAGGCCGCCTAGTATTAATATTGTCGGCTCCAACTGGATTTATCACATTAAAACAAAGGAAGATGGAACCATAGATCGCTTCAAGGCTCGTTTGGTTGCAAGGGGATTCACTCAAATTTCTAGAGTTGATTATGATGAAACCTTCAGTCCAGTAGTTTGACCAACAACCATTAGGTTAGTGATTGCTCTCTCCCTATCCTTCAAATGGAAGATAAGGCAACTTGATGTTAAAAATGCATTCTTGCATTGTAACCTCAAAGAAATTGTCTACATGGAGCAGCCACCAGGGTATATTCATCCAACTAAGAAAGATCATGTTTGCTTACTTAAAAAATCACTCCATGGATTGAAATAGGCACCTCGTGCCTGGTTTGATAGACTCTCTAAATATCTTCTGCACCTTGGAGCACGTGTGATGCCTCTTTTTTTATATATTACATCCATTACTCTCATTTATGTAGATGATATTCTCCTTACAAGGAATAACGATGAGTTTCTCCAACATCTAATCTTCAGGTTGAGTCATGAGTTTATAATCAAGGATCTCAGATCATTGCACTATTTTCTTGGAATAGAAATGAAGCCATTTCCTAGTGGAGTGTTCTTGTCTCAACACAAATACACACAAGACATTCTTCACAAAACAAAAATGTTGGAGAGTGCTCCCCTTGCTACACCAATGGCTGTAAAAGACAACTCTTCGAACTCAGAACCCGTTGATGCTACCCTTTTCCGCAGCATAGTAGGGGCTCTCCAATATCTCACTTTCACAAGACCCAACATCACCTTTGTAGTAAATAAAGTGTCTCAATTCCTTAGCAGCCCCACTTTTAGCTATTTGAAGGTTGTAAAATGGATATTGCGATACTTAAATGGGACACAACATTTTGGTCTTCGTTATATTGCCCAAAGCCCTACCAACCTTTATGCGTTGAGTGATGCAGATTGGGCTAGTTGCACCACAACAAGGAAGTGCATCACTAGTTTCTGCACATTCCTTGGTACCAATTGTATTTCTTGGTGTGCTAAGAAACAACCCACTATGTTTCACTCCAGCATTGAAGCCGAATATCGTTCTATGGCCTCCACCATAACTGAGATAACAGGGCTCGCATTTCTTCTTCAAGATATTGGTGTTCCCTTGGCACAACCCCCATAATTATTTTGTGATAATATCAGTGCCCTTTACATGTCACTTAACCCTTTGTTTCATTCAAGATGAAAGCACATTGAGCTTGACTACCACTTTGTCCGAGAAAAGGTTGCAGTGATTCATCTTATCACACGACACATCCCTTCATCATCTTAGCTCTCTGATATCTTCACCATGCCATTACCCAAGGCTACCTTTCAGGTGTTCAGGAACAAACTGGGTGTTCAACCTCAACCACACACTAGTTTGAGGGGGCATGTTAAGAATCTAGTCAAGAAGATTCTAATACAGCTCAAGAGAATAAAATCTCCAAGCTCTAGGCTGTAACTCTAGAGAATAAAGTCACAGAGAATAAAATTTCCAAGTTGCAGGCTGCAAAGGAAGGAAAATAAACAGTGTGTATATTAAAACCTGCTAGTCAATGAAAATAGCATCAACTTCATCCATTCCTTTCTAAACTTTCTTTAGAAAGCATAGGTTGTATCATTTTTCTTTTCAAGAAAACAACCTTTAACTCCCCATTGGATCACTTTGAAATGAATTTGAAGGTGATATCAAAATATTCTACTCATCTTAAGCTTTTTTATGTAATATTTTGTCAACGTTTTAGGTAAAATTAATGAAGAAAATATGATTTTTTTTTTCTCTTGCAAATATAAGGATCCATCTTAGAAAAGAGTGTTTTTTTACCATGAACTTCAAGACACCAAAATTAGAAAACAGGTAGACTAATGAAATCCCAAGTCCAAATGGAGAAGATTGATTGCAATTGGGAGGCCTACAACAATCAGGAAAGGATCGCATGGAACCCACATACCAAGAAGGCATAATAACAAAGTGGATTGTTATAGGGCATGTGTTAGCCATGCTCATGTGTACAACCAATGCGTGATAGTGCTATCCTATGTCCTTTCTTGACACTGACTGCATGTGATATATCCCCTCATTTTTCTTTGTATTTGTTTGATTTTTTAAAAGTAAAAAGTACACTTCTTTTTTAGTAAGTAGGAAAGCGCTTGGGGTTCATTGACCATGGTTTTTAGGACAAAAAAGTTCCAAGATATATATATTTTTTTTATGTGATGACCTCTCATATTTTTCCATGATTATTTAGATTTTTTTTTATTTTATTAATTTTTAATTATTAAATTTGTGTTTCAAGAAAACAAAAACCACAAGAAAATTCTTGTCTAAGTTTTTTAGAATATTTTTGAGATTATTAGAGAACATTCTATTCTACAAGAAATTTTTTATTATTTTATTGTTTTTAGATTTTTTTTCTCATGCATTTTATTTAAGTGGATTATTATTGTAATAATTATTTTTGAGGCATGAAAAATAGAAAATAATTTTCTGTGGCAGATTTTTTTTTCTTTTTTTTTGCAAATTTTAATTGCTTAGTAGCTAAGACATGTCTAGATCTTGTTTACAATCCTCGTAACAAGTCTATAACCATCAACATCAATATCAAGTTGAGAGTTTCATCTTTAAAACTGACCACTCTAACCAAATATAACTAGTTTATGCAAATGAAACTCAATTTCTCTTATACCCTACCTTTACCCACTTTTATAGCCAACATCAAAATGAGGTGATAGATTTGCCAAATCTCTCTCCCACTAATTTTTTCATAATTGAAAGCTTCTTTGATTTTATTTCCAAGACCTCTTTAATTATGAAAACCTTTCTTGTATGGTCCTCGATTAGTGGGAGTTTAAAAAATAATTCCATCATCCCACCATCCTAACGCCAACACCCCCATCCCCAAATCCAACTTGCCTTTTTAAGAACCTTTGAAGAATCTAAGTCTTATCCATGCAAGGAAAGTGCAATTTTACTTTCATAGTCAACCAGTTAGTCTTACAATCCTAGCTTCATATGAAAACAACTTGTACAATTATTTCCAAAAGAAAATACAAGTTAGAAGAGATATCCTCATCCCAAAAGGAAGTTCATCACTTTTAAACTAAAAATTTCAAATTTCAAATAATTATGAAAGGATGACCTCTAAATATTCCAGCCCACAAGTCTACCAAATCTTAAAAATAAATGGAAGATGTTCATAATTATGTCGAGTAAAATAAAATCCTTCCTTTATGTTATAAAACTTTCTAACCAATTGCTTATTTAAATAAAAATTTGCTGGAAAAATTCCAGCCCCCAAGTCTATCAAATTGGACATGGGTTAGCCATCGATTAGCTCACATTGCAACCTTGAAATCTCCATTCATCAGCTCTCATTGCAACCTTGAAATCATACCTCAACTTTCAATTCCACAAATTAGCAAATTCTCAGCCTCAAATTTAAGCAACTCCCAGCCATGGATTTTGCCTTAAACCAGCCACTCATTAGACTCCTTCTTGGGTTGTTTTGCTGCCCATGGTGGTGTGCACCCAAGGCCCCTACCATAGGTGCTTTGAAGCACATTATGCTTACTTCTTTTCCATATTACAAATTTCATTAAACATGAAACATCTTGCATAGCAAACTAAAATAAGGCTTTTCTAAAAACAATTTTATAATTCCTTGTGTGTGAAAACTCTTTCCAAAAAGAAAGGCCTTAAAAAAAAATAAATAAAATTCAAGTAAAATCTCTTAATGAGTCCAAAAAATGTGGTTTTAAATTATAAAAGTCTAATATAAAAATATAATTGAATATAGTAGTCCCATTAATTATAATTGTAGCTAGGATGGGCTTCACACTCTTCTTAAAAATCTAATACACATTGATTCATTGAACCCAAGCCTTCAAATACTTAAAGGCCTAATACATATTGGTTCGTTGAACCCTAGCAGTTAAATAATGATCTATGAAATTCCTTCAACAGTCAAATAATCATTTAAGAAATTCTCAATTCTCTCATATGAAGAAGAAGAAGATTCCAAACATGAGTCTATTTTTTATTAATAGCATGCAAAATTGGATCAAAGATTTAGCATATGGTAAGCTAATTCATGTTTGATTTGTATTACTTTGGGATTTCTTTAACTTTCAATCATTTGAAAGTAGATGAAGTCATATTTTTAAATTTTTATGGTTCCTCTATTTTCTTCTTGTTTTTATTTTGATATTTGATGTTATTCTAAATCTAAGACATTCTTCCTCATTTTCTTACATATTCTTTTAGGTTTCCATGGTTGAATACTAGTTAGTATGCTCTTTGATGCATAACATCTACGGGATGTAAGTCAAGTGTGAGTTTTGTATTGATCCTAAACTTACATATACTTTCCATAATCTTATTTCATAATTAATTCTAAAATGTGAATTATATTGACTCTAATTTTACACTTACTTCTCCTACTATTTATATTTGATTGTGAATTCTAAAATTCTTTATTATTACAACTCTAAAAGAATTCATTAAACAAATATACCTCACTATTATCTTTGGGCTATTATTGCTCATAAGATATTGATCACTATGTCCTTTTACTATTGCCATTTTAAATGTAAGATAGATACTAGTACCATCTTCAAGTTTTAAAAAGTTGTGCTTATTTAGAGCATGACCATAGTAGGGAGAGTTCCATCGATGTAATCCTCAACCCGATTGACAATGATTACATTCAGAAACTAATTTTTCTAGATGAGGTAATTGCTTTAATCCAATTTGATTGTGAGTGGTTGGCTAAGAGTTGGAAGAGATTGATGAATGAACTGAGTAGGGTAAGATGTTTTGAATCAAAAACTGGTTTCTGGAAAATTTTGTTACATGTTTGGAATCTGTGGAGGAATTTCAATATTAGATGAGGGATTTGTAGCATAAGAGGTTCCAAGAGGGGTTGATGAAGATGAATCCATTTTGGATTGAAGCAACTTTGATACCAAATTGGATCTGGAAAAGATAGCACAAAGGAAAAGAATTCAAAGAGAAGAAAGGAAAATAGTGTAAAGAGGCTCAATTCATTACTGAGCAGAGCAAGAAACATTCTTTATATAAGCAGTTATGTACACATAGAGGGAAATCTCACCCTACATAGTAATTATTTACAATTACTTACAGTGGTTAAAAAAATTGAATATATCTCCCCCCACCCCCCCCCCCCCCCCCCCCCCCCCCCAAAAAAAAAAAGAATATAAAAACTTATGTCATTCATCATCATTTAAGAAAAAAGCTTATCAAATAACCTATTAGATATTTAAACATATTGAGGGTTAACATTGTTCAACTTTATATTGACATAATTATTATTTATTAAAAAAACATGATCATTTTAAATACAAATCAACTTAAATTAGCTCGGTATATTGTTAAACTTATTACCTATCAGTTTTAGCTTTTAGGTTAAATTTGTAGCTTAATATGGTATTAACAATAACATTGAGAATCACCATTTCCTTCATTTGATATCTCATATCTCGTTCACATGTGAAGGAGAAATATTAACTTAATATATATTATTGGGATCCCATGAGTAGCTTAACAGTTCTTTTAATCTATGCTGCAAACTACTATCCACCACAAGTTGTACAAGCAATATAATATACTCTTGATACTTTTATTACAATTAAGACTCTACATTGATGAATTTCCTGATTAATCTTTGGATATCAATTAACCATTAAAATTATTATTTGGGAGAAAATCTTAAGATAAAGTTTAGACATATTTTATAAATCCCCCCCCCCCCCCGCTAGGTGTTCCCTATCAAACTTTCGGTTATTATTCGAGTGGTATTGGAGCAATACCTATTTTTCAATTGGTATCAGAGCAAGATAACAAACTGATTCTTTATCCTATTGATTAAAAATTCAATTTATTATTTTTTACATTGTTTAAAAATCAAATTTTTATTAATCATATTAGATAAAAATCAAATTTTTATTAATCTTATTAAATAAAAATCAAACTTTTATTGATCTTGTAAGTCTGATATGGAATAGTCAAAAAGTGGTGCTCCTTTGAATAGTCTACTCTATTATGATGGGCGTAATTACTCCCATTGGAAAGCATGAATGATGTTTTTCCTCAAAATGCAAGATGAAAGAGTATGAGACACAATTGAATATGGTTAGGGACCATCATTAATTCTTAATGCTCAAGGAAGATCAACAGGAGAACTTAAACCTAAACATGAAAGGACAAAGCCGACACTGAAGGTAGTGAAGCCAATGCTAGAACTTTATTTAGTATTCTTAATTGAGTTTGTTTAGATGAGTTTCACATGATAGCTGTTAGAGCAACAATCAGATATAGTTTGTTTTATTTGTATCTATCTTATTGTTGTAACTATCATCCTTTAATCATGTAAGTAGTTAGCTGATTTTATGTTATTTCAAACTCTGTAATTTAGCTAAAGCTGCTCTTGTATTCATTATTAACACAACAATATAATACAAACATTCATTCTCATATTATCTTTACATGGTATCAAAGCCCTCATTCTAATTTTTTGATCAATCATGACTTCTTCTCAAATGATCCCTTCAAATTCAATCTCTTCTTCTACTCATCATACCTTCTTTGTCAAGCTTACTTCAAGAAATTATCTTGCTTGGAAAACTCAATTTAATCCTCTTCTTAATTACCAAAATCTGACTGGGTTTGTTGATGGTTCAACTGTTGCTCCATCGAAAACAATTAAAGATTCTTCTACTCTTCCTACTAAGATTCCAAATCCAGAATATGAAACATGGTATAAAAAGGATCATATGTTTCATTCCTGGATCCTTTCTTATCTTTCAGAAGAGATATTTCCTTATGTTATTGGGTTATCTTCATCTTATGAAGTATGGCAGGCTCTCTCTCAAGCTTTTGGTTCAATTTCTCAAAACCGACAACTACAATTGCACATTGAACTCCAAGAATTGAAGAAAAATGATCTCTTTGTCTTAGCATATTTGCAACGTGCTAAAGCTCTAGCTGATGAGCTAAATGTGGCATGTCGTCCTCTTGCCCTAGCAGAATTTAATGCAATAATTTATCGCAATATTGGCAGTGACTATCATGCCATTATCACTGCCTTAAATCTTCGTTCTGAACCAGTGTCATTTCATGAACTCCATGTTCAACTTATTGCTCATGAAATTTTACTTAAGAGCTCTACTGATCTTCCTTAAGCAAACATGGTGGCTAGTCAGTCTAATTCTGCTCCATTGCTTCCCACTTCATCTCAGAATAATAATCACAAGAAATCTTCGAATTGGAATGGAAATCGACCCCGTGGTCCTTGCCAAATCTGTGGCTATAGAAACCATACCGCTCTGATCGTTGTCGTCGTTGATATTCTCATTACAACTCTCACAACCAAAATGCAACTTCTCATGCTAATTACTCTTCAGCTGGTCATTCTCAAAATAATTGTGCAAGTTCTCAAGTTCCTGTTGCCAACTACACTCATGGAGGTTCCACTATGCCATGGTATCCTAACACAACAGTGAACTATCACATCACCCCTGATTTAGCCAATCTCAGCATTGCTTATGAATATAACGGACATGACCAACTCCATGTTGGTAATGGACAATGTTTGCAAATAACTCATATTGGTATCACATCCCTTCCTTCATATTCTGGTTCTCTCTCTTTAAAAAATGTTCTTTGTGTTCCTCAAATTGTCAAAAACTTACTTTCAGTTCAAAAATTTACCATTGATAATTCCTGCTTCTTTGAATTTTGGTCCTCTTATTTTCTTGTCAAGGATCAAGTGTTCATGAAAATCCTCCTGCAGGGCCTAAGTGAAGATGGAGTGTACACTTTTCGCCCTAATGTCAAGCAAGCATTTACACCTGAAGCACCAACCATGGATGAATGGCATGCTACTTTGGGACATCCTCAACGGCGTATCTTGTCTAGTTTAATCAAGCAATTTCATTTACCTTGTTCCAGTAATTCTAGTTCTCTTTGTTCTTCTTGCATTTTGGGCAAACATGCTAGACTATCTTTAGGATCAGTTCAACATAAAAGTACTGCTCCCTTTCAACTTATTTACTCTGATGTTTGGGGCCCCGCTCCTTTGTTGTCCAGTCTTGGCCATCGCTATGCTCTTATTTTCATTGATGATTATTCCCGTTACACATGGGTTTATTTGATTAAAAATGAAACTGATGTTTATTATGTCTTTCTTCAATTTGAGCAATTCATTCATCGTCAATTTAATCAGAAAATTTTGGCATTCCATTAGGACGGGGGAGGGGAATACCGAAAACTAAACACCTATTTTAAACAAGTTGGCATTGTTCACAGACTTGCATGTCCTCATACTCATGAACAAAATGGTGTTGTAGAACGGAAAATTCGCCATCTTGTTGATACTAGTCTTGCACTTCTTGCTCATGCTAATTTACCACTACGGTATTGGAATTATGCATTTGAAATGAGCTGTTCTTCTATTAATAATTTGCCCACTCCAGTTCTTAATAATTCTTCCCCATACTTTGTTTTATTTCACAAACACTACTCAAAAGCCTTTTGGGTGCACTATTTTTCCTCTATTACGTCCATATAATAACCATAAGTTTGCATTTCGGAGCACTCCTTGTGTCTATCTTGGTCCAAGTCCCTCTCACTTGGGTAGTCGTTGTCTTAATTTATCAAATGATAGGGTCTATATTGCTAGGCATGTTGTTTTTAATCCTAGCCTCTTTTTGTATCGTTCTCATATTGCAGCATCTCAAGCTCCAAAGGACTATTCAAATTTCCCATGGCTTCATATTAAAAGTGTACCTCCATCATCCACGAGTTCTGTTAGAAATTCAGGTCAGACCTCTACTCCCTCTAATATTCCTTTATTTTCTACCACTGATCAATCTTCAAATAATTCCTTATTGTCAACTTAGTCCCCACCTTTGACCACGCCACCCTCCTCTCACTCTTCTATCCCACAACAATCACCTTCATCAGATTCAACCACTAATCCTCCACTATCTCTTATTGTTGATCTCACCCATTAACTAGCTCAACTAAATGTTGCGTCTTCTACCTCAACCTCTCCTCCTCAAATTCACCCCACGCAGCTTCGTTCTTCCACCATGCAAAAACGACATGCTTGTCTTTCCACCAAAGCTAAAAATTACCTTATCACAGAACCACAAACCTTCACTCAAGCCAAACCATACGCTGAATGGTGTGATTCAATGCAAAGTGAAATTAATGCCTTGCTTCAGAATCACACATGGGTTCTTGTTCCTTGACCTCCAATTGCCAATATCATTGGTAGTAAATGGGTTTATTGAATTAAAAGGAAAACTAATGGGAAGATAGATCGATTTAAGGCTCGGCTCGTTGCGAAGGGTTACTTGCAGCAGCCTGGTATTGACTACACTGAGACCTTTAGTCCTATGGTTAAAGCTACTACAATTTGGACTATTTTATCAATTGCTACTTCTTCACATTGGTCAATCCGCCAACTTGATATCTCAAATGCGTTTTTACATGGTTTTATTGATTCAGATATTTATATGGAGTAGCTCATTGGCTTTCAAGACTCTTCACATCCAAACTATGTGTGTAAGTTCTCTAAGTCGTTGTATGGTCTCAAACAGGCCCCTAGGGACTGGTTTCACAGACTCACTTCCTTTCTGTAGGACCTTGGTTTTCAAGCTTCAAAGGCTAATTCTTCTTTTTTTATTCTTCATCAAGGTGCTCTTAAATTCTATGTTCTAATTTATGTGGATGATATCGTCCTTACTTGCTCTGATTCTACAAAACTGGATTGGTTTTTAAGTAAGATCAAATCAACCTTTCCAGTTCGAGACCTTGGATCCCTTCATTTCTTCTTGGGTATTGAGGCACAATTTTCGGCTGATGGTCTTCTCATCACCCAACAAAAGTACATTACTGATTTGGTGGCCAATTCTAACATGTCTGACTGCAAGCCTTGTTATACACCTATGTCGACCAGCCCTCCACTTTCCAAACTCTTTAGTGATCCTTCATAAAATGCAGAGCAATATCGCCAAGTGGTTGGATCCTTGCAATACATTACTCTGACTAGACCTGATATCTCATTCTCGGTCAATACATTATCTCAATTTATGCATCAGCCCACTCAAGAGCATTGGACAATAGCTAAGAGGCTGTTGCGTTATCTTAAGGCTACTGTTGGTTTCGGTTTGTTTTTCTCCAAGCATTCCACTCTTGATTTGCAATGCTTCACTGACAGTGATTGGGGTGGTTGCCCTAATGATCGTTGATCAACAAATGGTTATGCAGTCTATCTAGGCAAAAATCTCATTTCATGGACTTCGAAGAAATAACCAACCATTGCCCGGTCTTCCACCGAGAGTGAATATCGTGCTCTTGCTAACTCTACTGCTGAAATTATGTGGCTTCGATCACTTCTCTCTTAACTTGGCTTCTCTTCCTCAAATCCAACTACATTGTGGTGTGATAATGTGGGAGCTATTTATCTATGTTCGAATCCTATCTTTCATGCCCGAACAAAACATATCAAACTTGGCTATCATTTCATTTAAGAACAAGTCCAACAACAAATCATTCAGGTTCGTTTTATTTCTTCAGATGACTAGATTGCTGATATTCTTACCAAACCACTTGGTCAGCGTCTATTTGTTAAGCATCGAGACAAGCTTCAACTTTGTTCTTCTCCACCTTCAGCTTGACGGGGGGTGTTAGAGCAACAACCAGATATAGTTTGTTTTATTTGTATCTATCTTATTGTTGTAACTATCATCCTTTAATCATGTAAGTAGTTAGCTGATTTTATGCTATTTCAAACTCTATAATTCAGCTATATAAGCTGCTCTTGTATTCATTATTAACACAACAATATATTACAAACATTCATTCTCATATTATCATTAAAATAGCAAATTGTAAACATGCAAAGGAATCATGGGATATTCTTCAAGTCACTCATGAAGGTACATCTACTGTAAGGATTTTAAAATTGCAAATGCTTACTACTAAGTTTGAGAATATTAAGGTGCATGAAAATCAAACTTTTTCTTCCTTTTATTGTAAATTAAGTGATATTGTAAATTCTTCATTCAACCTTGGAGAACCTATTCCTAATTCTAAGGTAGAAAATATTGAGATCCCTTCTAAAGAGATTTAGACCTAAAGTAGCTGCCATAGAGGAGAGTAAGGACATCGATTCCATGAGAGTTGATGAACTTGTAAGCTCTATTCAAACATACGAGATGACCTTACCTAGTTCCGAAAAGCCTAAAGACTCTACTTTTAAGGCTTTTGAGGATGAGGTAAACGATAATGAAATGTCATATGATATAACGAGTGATGAATTGACTCATATGGCTAGAAGGATTAAAAGGGTCATCAAATTCAATAAAAGGTTCTAAAAGAACCAAGAATCTGGAAAAGGAAAAAAACCTAATGAACAATCATCCAATGGGAAAAGAAAAGGTTCCTCCAAAGGTAAGAATGTTGAATGCATTAACTATGGAGGTTTGGGACATTATGCTCAAGATTGTCCTAGCCCCAAAGACGCCAAAAAGTCTATGCAAGGAAAATGGAGTGATACTAATTTTGAAGAGAGTGGTTCCACAACTTTTAAAATGTAAGGTACGATCCCAATGATTTGTTAGCTTTTATTGCATCTGTTGAATCTATGCATGATAGTGATTGTAATAGTGATAATGATGATGATGAGTTTACTAATGAACAAAGGGTTGAATTCTTGAGTAATCTTGTTGTTGAGCATGAAAGACTAATAAAGAGTTGTATGAAAAATAATGTTGTTTTGAAGCTCATAAAAATAAGATTGATGTGCTTAATGCTAAAAAGACTAATCTACTTGAGAAAGTTAGATTAAATAATATAAAAGCGTATAAGTTTCCAACTAATTTAATTTTTTTCCTTATTTCAATGGAAAAATCAAACACTAGAAGTTTTTTTTTTTTATCATTTTTTCTTTCTTCAATTTTTTTTTTTTCTAAGAACCAAACATAAAATTATATATATATATATATATATATATATATATATATAAACACAAACAGACCCATTTCAAGAGGATAGATCGTCTCAAGCCTCTTGATTACAGAATATATGTGTCATGCCAAAGACCCCCTCCAAGGACGTGACTATCATTTCAAACCTCAAGTTTGAAGATTCAAAGTGCAAATGACTCAAAACAATTATCTTGTAACTGTAAGATCACTAATTACCAATTCTTATTTAGAGTAGTAAAATATATTGTAATCCTCAAAATTTAACTTAAAAAAACTAACACATCAATCACTTTGCTATTGTCCTAACAACTTCAAACCGAAATGGTTCAAACAGTAATTAATTTCTAACATTTAAACATTGTCCAAAGATAAAGTTTAAACCAATGGCCTAATAATGACAAATTTCTAGCCTAATTATCACTCCTCGCTTGAATTGAGAGTATTTGAAAAAAAATTATCAATGGATGAGAGTGAAATTAACTCATAAAATTATTGTTCCCATAAATATTTTTATATGTTTAACTACAACTCAGTTGCAATTAGTATAGAAGGTTTTTCTAAGTTGAGTGGTTATGCCTCATGCAAGGTTCTATTTATCTAAATTATAAAATTTGAGTCCTAAAAGTTGGTCAAGATAGACAAACTCCTATGACACCAAGCCCTTTGTATATTTTCTCCCTTGTTCTAATTTTTTTTATCTAGTCAAGTGTTTTGATTGACTATAGATGAGAGGAGTTCAAGTTTAATATTCTACTAGGTTTGCTTCGTCAGTGTTTATACAAGAGAGAGCTCTTCTTTTCTCTACACTCACTACATAAAAATGCGTACCTTTCTATAGAGGTGTATAGGTACAGACACAAACAACTCTCTTTCTTTGTCTCTCTCTCCACGTCTTGAGTAAGACTTTGGATTTTGGATGTTAGGTGTATGCTCATGTAACATTCACTACCATGGGATTCTTTTTTCACTACGTCATAAGGGTATCATGAGAGTACTAAGATATGCCTAGATCTAGGTCTTTCACTATTTGTTAATATGTTTTTGAGGTTCTACTATTATTATTACTATTGAGTGTATTATGTTTATATTTCAACATTAGCTTTAAAGCACAGGTTGTATCATTTTTTTTTCAAGAAAACAACTTTAACTCCCCATTGGATCATTTTTTAAATGAATTTGAAGGTGATATCAAAATACTCTACTCATCTTAAGCTCTTTTTATGTAATATTTTATCAACATTTTAGGTAAAATTAATAAATAAAAAAATATGGTTTTTTTTTTCTCTTGCTTTATAAGTATCCATCTTAGGAAATAGTGTTTTTCTAACATGAACTTCAAGACACCAAAACTAGAAAATAAGTAGACTAATGGAATCCCCGGACCAAAAAGAGGAGATTGATTGCAATTGGGAGGCCTACAACAATCAGGAAAGCATCGCATGGAACCCACATACCAAGAAGGCATAACAACGTGGATTGCTATATATAGGGCATGCGTTAGCCATGCTTGTGTGCACAACCAATGTGTGATAGTGCTGTAGTATGTCCTTTCTTGACACCAACTGCAAGTGATATATCCCCAGTTTTTCTTTGTATTCGAAGATTTTTTTTTCAATTTTTGTGTAGCCCACCTTGTATTTTAAAAGTAAAAAAGTACACTTTTTATTTTTATAGTAAGTGGGAAAGCATTTAGGGTTTATTGACCATGTTGTTTGGACAAAAATGTTTCAAAATATTTTTTTTTATGTGATGACCTCTCATATCTTTCCGTGATTACTTAGATTTTTTTTTTTTATTAATTTATTAATTATTAAATTTGTGTTTCAACAAAAAAAAAAAAAAAAAAAAAATCACAAGAAAATTGTTGTCTAAGGTGGTGTTTGGTTTTCGTCTGAATAGAAAAAACCAAAATATTTGATTTTTTTTATTCAGTTAAAAGTAACCTATTGATATCAACTAATATGATTAAAGTGGACTTATTACTAATAAGTTACACAATTCTCCATTGGTTGCCTGCTTCCACAAGTTTCACCATGTTGGGCACTTCTGTTAACAATGTACTAATTTTTTTTAATATATTCACATTTATCGGAAAACATATATGATTTGAGACTTTATGAAAATAACACATGTAATACAAGTTTATTTAATATAATTGGGCTCATATTACAAACATTCCCTATATCATTTTTTGAAAATAAATATATTTAGTCTCTATCCTTTATTTACATTCAAGTTCACTCCTTTTGTTAAATATTTTTAGGTATACTTGATTTTGGGGATAAGCATGGGTATGAAGGGTTCAAAAGCCCCTTTATTTCTTTAACTAAGAGACTAATTAATTAGATAATTTTTTGTATTAATGGTTCACTTTACTACTACTTTTCAGGACATTTGTCATAATTTAATATATGGATTTTTGTATGAAAAGGTAAATTTCTAGTTAAAACTTGTTTGTTAGCTTAATTACTACTTCTTGTGTCTAGCCTTCGTACTGCACATGTCAAATGATCGCGGTGCCCTAACCTTTGGCTTTGGGTCATCACATCATTAGCTCACATTTCCATGAGAAGGGTTATGATAAATTGACAATGATGTTTCATTTTAACATTCCTTCAAATTTTTAGGTTGATGTTTTTCTTGTTGCACTAAATCTCATCAACAAGATATAAAGTAAATATTTCTCAAAAGGTATAGCAAACACAAATTCACGAAGAAGACCTACCCTTTTGTCTTCAAAAGAGATATAAATGCTTGCATACATGTTTTTACTTGCAAACACTAATGCTATGCATGGAAATCCATAGCTCAGTTCCTTTCCTAAGAAGATGAATGGCTCACACCACTGGCCGAAATAAGCATTCAACAGCACTCGAGCCTTCAAGCCAAATACAGTGTCATAGACTGATACATTGCCTACTATTGATATAACACCTATCACTAGTAATCTCCACCCTGCTACATTTAAATTGTGAACTTTTTTAAAGAGATCCTAACTTAAAATCCATGTAGATTCTCTTTAATTTAGAGCATGGATTTAATAAGTCTAACAGGCTCTGCCTCTTTTGTCATTCTCTTTAGCTCCTGTTCAAACCTTTCCGTGACTGGCGGAGGCAGGCATATAGGTATAACATTCCCTTCTTCTCCTTTGCTGTTCCTGAACCGCATACAGAAGCTAATATTAGATAAAGCCCTAGCAATCCCACCATAGACTGGCTTTCCCCACCCGAAGTCGATCTCTCCAAACCCGGCACGTGTGAGATCTGAAATAAGATAGTTCCCCGGCTGCGTAAATGAGGGACGGCCCTTGATGACCATAAGATCTGCCACTGATTTCACATACTCTTGGCTCATTTCCGCCTTGGCTTTCTTCAGTAACCTTATCGCATATTCCAATGGGTTTTTACATAGCATTCCAGCCTTAGTAATTGAAGCTGGATAAACAAAAGCATTTCCATAGTATCCTGGAGGCAGATCGAAACCGCGCTTGCCTCGCATATTGATTAAGCATGAAATGCGAACAACCTCATCAGGGTCTACTGCAAATGCAATTGTGCGGCATCTCCATACATACGCTATTAGAACCTCAAACGTCGAGCAGGCACCGAGGCTTGCAGGAAGTCGGTTCCTAAGTGCTCTTATCTCCTTGGGGCCAAAGAAGAATGATCGATGAACCAAATTATTTTCGTCCATGGTCATTAGTGTGCCCTTGGCGTTGGTTACCTCCTGATATTCATGATGTATACGGGTAATTCGTGGCGGATTTCGGGCATTTAACAGCTCTCTTTGCCATATGGGCAGCAGAGATGGCACAGACAGACCTTGAGCCATCTCGCTTATGGCGTCGAGGAATTGGACCAAGCCAGGACCATCACTCATTGTGTGGTTTAGGCGCAATGCAAATATAAATCCTCCACACCTCAATCGGGTCACCTGCATTGTACCAAGATTTCTTTATCAATATATGTTTTAGCAACATCCAATGATTTGTAAACTTAACATTTATTACTTAATAACTTAAGTTTATTAATTTAAATTGTTAACTTAAAACTTATTATCTAAATATTAGGTTATTTGATAAAATTTATTTCAAATCATCAAATTGACATATTTACCCTCCTTAATTTTGATTAATATTTATTCTAATTGACTTTAATTTATATTTATTTTCATTAATTTTAAGTAATAAATATATTTATAAAACATTGATATTTATGTTATTGTAGATATCTAAAAATAACAATAAAATATTTATTATAAAAAGTGGTTTCAAAAAGTTATTTTTAGTATTCCAAAAAACTAAATGTTTTGACTTTTTCTATTCCATTAAAAAATTAAAAGATAAGTAATAAGTAAAAAAAAAATTAAAAACAAATCATCTAAAATGCGAAAGTAAATTACATTTAACATTAAGTTAAATAAATAAATAAAACAAATACCACTTGAGTTAAATAAGTTAAATAAGTTCATTGATGATGGAGAATATTTACCTGAATTAAGATAAGAGGAGAACCAAGAATTCCCCCGGAGCCAGGGACATCATACAGAAGCTCCTCGAAGCAGGGACACATTGGTTGAATTGCATCACCAAGATTCTCAAGTGTGGAATCGGCATCGGCTTCAATGAACAAGACCCCTTCACCGGTGCAGTCCACCATGAGTTTTCTATTATGCCCTTCAATCAGCCTGCCTGCAAATGGGTAGTAGTATACAAGCGCCTTACCTAGAGCTTCTCTAATGACCTTTACAGGGTCTTTTCCTTTCATTAAAGGATTGTTTGGGTAAAACATTATCACAGGAACTTGAAAGCGAAGGCCTTCTTGATCATCTATATCAGAAAGCTGCTTCACCTCTCGTGGGGTAGGGTTTGTAGGCCGAACAAATTCTGGATCATGCCGTTTAACCGAGAATACTAGAGGAGACGATGACGATGCCATGTCCTTCCAGGCAAGGAGTTTGTTGATGGAATATAGAAACAATGATAAGAGAAAATTGCAGGAGTTTATGTGATGGTTTGCTTTGAGAAGAAGGTAGCTGATATTTGTAGTCTAATGCTGCACTCCAATAATGTGGCCGACCATTTTGCTCAGCCTACGACACGGTTTAGATAAGGGGTAGAATTTTAATCGTGTTTCACGTGTATTTTTCTCTCCGGGCCCTGGAAGCTCTTAGTGCATATTTGTGAATTTATCCCCTCATATGTTTTTATTCAAAGAGTAATCCATTTTTGGTATAAATGTCCTTAACTATTTCAAGTATTTACATTTAAAAGAAAGGATTATTTTTAGAAGAAAAAATAAGGATATTTTTATCAAAATGAGATCAAAAAAGGATAAATGGTTAGATTTTCAAAATTGGGTTCCCAATGACCCTTTCAATCAAATAACTCTCTAGATAATACTTAGAATTTTGGGTGTATGATTTTTCGTTAAACAAAGTTCTGATATCATGTTAAAATATTAATTTTCCTAAAAAATTAAGCTTATAGAGTTGGGTTCACAATATATATCATGCTCTTTTGGTACCTTTTAAACATGTTTTAAAACTTTTGTTCAAAATAATCTCTTTCTCCTTTTTCTATTCAAAATTTACGTTCTCAAATGTAATTTCATTACAATTCTAAAACCACATCGCATTTTTAGTGTAAATTTGAATAAGATTATGAAATTATGGTTTTCTTTTTTATTTTTTTCTTTTTTTTTTTCTTTTTTTTTTTTTTTGTTTTGAGGAAAAGGATTAGTTTGAACAACAATTTGAAAAAAAGACTCAAATGAGCTATGAGAAAATGACCATTTTGACTCAAAATTCCACGTAGAAAGTATTTCATTTACATATCTTGGACCACAGATATGTGGTCTGTATTCGATGATGTTTGATACCATGGACTTTTCAGCAATCCGTACTAAGATATCAACCATACACCTGCCATGCATTAATTGATTAAGAAGGGTTCCCATTCAAAAACCACAAAAAAATAGAGCGGTTGTTGATGTTGAGTTATCATTTGACTTAAGTTCGATTAAACTAATTAACAATTTCACTTAAAAAGTAATGGATGTATAATTTACCTTTTTAATTACATAGCTCAAAAGTATTAAAATAAATCAAAATATTTAACTTTTTTTATTCAACTAAAAACAATCATACTAATCATATTAACAAGTTTGACCTTTTTAATCAAATAACTCTTTAGATAATACGTAAAATTTTGGGTGTATGATCTTTCGTTAGACCTTTTTAATCAAATAACTCAAATGAGCTATGAGAAAATGACCATTTTGACTCAAAATTCCACGTGGAAAGTATTTCATTTACATATCTCGGACCACAGGATAAGTGGCTGCCTGTGGTCTGTATTCGATGATGTTTGATATCATGGTGTAGGACTTGTCAGCGATCCGCACCAAGATATCAACCATACACCTGCCATGCATTAATTGATTAAGAAGGGTTCCCATTCAAAAACCACAAAAAATATAATCAAGAAAGGTTCCCATTCAAAAACCACAAAAAAATAGAGTGGTTGTTGATGTTGAGTTATCATTTGACTTAAGTTAAAATAGTTTTAAAATATTTTTTAATATTAGTTACAAAGTTATTAATATTTTAGGTCATTTTTTATATTCATTTTATCTTCTTTCTTATTTTCATCCAAAAAGTATTTTTTAAAATTTAAATATTTTTTCTTCAACTTTTCCATTCTATTTTTGAAAAAACAAACATACATTTTCCATTGTATCCAAATATAAAAAATAAAAAATAAAAAATCATTTTCCTTAAAGAAAAAATCATTGCATCCAAACATACAAACGTACACCTGCCATGCATTAATTGAGTAAGAAGGTTCCCATTCAAAAACCACAAAAAATAGAGCGTTTGTTGATGTTGAGTTATCATTTGACAAAACATGTATAAGTTGTATGCCGTGGCCTGAATCACCTTACTTTCTTAAAAGAACATGTGAAACATTCACTTGCAGCACGACCAAACCTGTACTAGTTGTATGCTGTGGCCTGAATTACCTTACTTTCTTGAAAGAACATGTGAAACATTCACTTGCAGCATAGTAGTGTAAAGCACGTAAATTGTCCCCAATCTAAAAGTAGTATTATTCACTGGGAACGTGTTGTTCATTCGTACATGTATATTTGAATGGATCTTCATAAGATTTAGTATGCAAATTGTCTCTCGTTTTGCACAAGATTCAAGGAGTTTCTACCATTCAATTCCTTTTTTTTCAAATATTTTTGTTTTATGAATCAACCCATTATGAATAGTATGAAAAACTTCAAACCAAATGTTACAACCAATCCTTAAGTAGTATTATTCACGTGGAATGTGTTGTCTATGCTAACATGTGCAAGTGCATGCATCTTCAAAAGATTTAGCAATTAAAGAAGAAATAGTCTTTCATTTTGCACAAATTTGAGAGAGTTTCTACCATTTAGTTCATTTTTAACCAAATATTTAAATCTTTTTGTGAGGAAAAATGTGAAGAGAAAACAAAAATAGGGAGAAAAATTAGAAAAAAAATAAATCGAAGTTAATAAATTATTGTTTATTTTTGTATATGCGGCTTTTATTTTTTATTTTTGTATACGCGGCTTCACATTTTGTAAAGATTAAATAATTTAAAAGCGTATAAGTTTCCAACTAATTTAATTATATTTTATTTTTTCTATATTTCAATGGAAAAATCAAACACTAGAAGATTATTTTTTTTTTTATCATTTTTTTTCTTTTTTTTTTCTTTCCTCAACATTCTTTTAAGAACCAAACATAAAATCAATTAATTATACATATATACACACACAAACAAACCCATTACAAGAGGATAGATGATCTCAAGCCTCTTTATTATAGAATATGTATCATGCCAAAGACCCCTCCAAGGGCATGACTATCATTTCAAACCTCAAGCTCGAAAACTCAAAGGGCAAATGACTCAAACAATTATCTTGTAACTAGAAGATCACTAATTACCAAATTCTTACTCAGAGTAGTAAAATATACTATAATCCTCAAAATTTAACTTAAAAAAACTAACACATCAACCACTTTGCTATTGTCCTAACAACTTCAAACCGAAATGATTCAAACAGTAATTAATTTCTAACATATAAACACTGTCCAAAAATAAAGTTTAAACCAAAGCTCTAATAAAGACAAATTTGTAGCCTAACTATCACTCGTCGCTTGAATTGAAAGTATTTGAAAAAAATTATCAGTGGAAGAGAATGAGTTCAAACCCAATAAGAAATATTAATATAGTTTCATGGATAAAACATTTTCAACTATGATTACAAATAGGAGGCATAATGTACAATTTATTTATTTTTTAAAAAACTTTGAATTCAAACATGCTAAAACATCCAAAACTTTTCAACCAAACATTTTCATATTTGTGTAAATAACAATTTCATATTAAATCTAAATGAAATGCATTCAAAATATTTTTACTCTAATTATCAAATAACAAATGTTGTTTGATTAGGTGAGACTTTGTTACCCAATTAGGCGAAACTTTACAAATGGGAGGCTACCCTTAAATTTGTTCTTTTTAAGGTGGATGAAACCAAACATTACTAATACTAATAACCTCTAACCAAATCCCTAGAGGATGGGGTTTAAAACAATTACATTTCCCTCCAAGAAATATAAAGGTCTAATAATTATAACATGTTGATTAAGGCCAAAAAGGTCAATAATTATAACCCATTTATTATGGCAAAAAATGTCAATAATATAACCCATTGACTAGAGCCAAATAAACCAAAGTCAAACACTTTGTTTCATTTATTAAAACTTACAAAAACATTATATCTTCATTTTTTTTATTATAAACAAAAGAAAATGTTCTTACATATTTTTCATGGAAAATATCATTCATCCATGCATAGAAACAAAAATAATATTTTACATAATTCAAAATAACAGATAAAAATAAATTATTTTCTCTTAGGTTATGACACCATGATCATTTCACATGTGAAGTCTGAAGGCTTGACATGAGAAGTAGTAATTAAGCTAACAAAAAAGTTTTAGTAGAAATTTATCTTTTCATACAAAAATCCATAAATTAAATTATGACAAATCTCCCAAAAATTAGTAGTAAAGTAAACCATTAATTCAAAAATATATAATTATATTAGTATCATAGCTTAAGAAATAAAGGGGCTTTTGAACCCTTCATACCCATGTCACTTATTCCCATAGTCAAGTATACCCAAAAAAATTTAATAAAAGTAGTGAACTTGAAAGTTGAATAAAGGATAGAGATCAAATACATTTATTTTTCAAAAATGAAATGGGTAATGTTTGTAATATGAGTTCAATCATACGAAATAAACTTGTATTATATGTATTATTTTTATAAATTCTCAAATCATATATATTTTTCGTTAAACATGTGTATATTTAAAATAAAAAATAAAAAAATTGGTCCATTGTTAACAGAAGTGCCCAACATAGTGAGACTTATGAAAGCTAGTAGCCTTAGTTGTTCCTTACATATTAGTGGGTGGAACCAACTTAAACCATTAAGGGAGTTTATGTCGACTCCTTTGTGGGCTTAAGTGACTTAAGCTCATCTTGGGCTTGACTCACTTAATCCAGTCCTCTAGGTAATAATTAATTAATTAACTTTATTGGGCTCCAATTAATTAATTAGCACAGTCCAAAAAGACCATTCATAAGCTCTTGTACAACCTAAAATATTTGCCAAAATGCTCTTTTGCACACATATGATAAATAACCCAATTATCCTTTAAATAATGTGCCATCATGGAATATGAGATAGAATCAACATTGGGACCATAGGAAAATATTGGATGCTTTAGAATCAAATTTTGAAATTGACTCAACATCCCACTATGAGGAGTCAACTATATTCTAGTACTTGATGATATTAAATCAAGATACTAAACTCGGGTCTATGTCCTACTAATCATTGTATGTAAGCTCCCCATTAACTAGTGTCTATAATTTAACAATGTGAATAATATCAGTCTCTCAAGATTACCTCTATAATCCTTGAGTCTCAAATCCTCCTATTATGTGATCAACTCGTTAGGATAGAGCCCCTAAAAGCATGACATGATGTAACATGGACTTTATTAATATTTATATTATGATTATGGTTTTCCTTTCTATATTTCATTTATGCATTATATATGTTGAACATTTATACCTAACATCTTTTGCATTGTACATAACGGGTGCATTAGGAGTTGCATAAAAATCTAAGTCATGGATTCCTTGCAAGTAGATGATTTTATCACAACTGGTTTATAGACTTAGGTAATCCATTTGAGGTGTTAGTATACCAACTCCTGATTGGAGGAATGATTGTTCTTGATCATTAGGATAATTTTCCCATGGGAAGTGCACTAGTGTGTATGGTTATACATTGAATATGACCTATGGCGAATCATGACATTAGCTATCGGTTATTCATAATTCACTAAGTTACTATTCTATATAGACTCTCAACCTTGAGAGGATATTGATCTTATGTTGAGGTCATCAGGAAACTTTGACCTATAGATGATAAGGTGGTTGTATATTCCCTATGAACTGGGTTGTTGTTGATAGAGGTTGGTAGCAATAGGTATTCTCAATAAAGACTTCATGATATCTCATAGGGTTGAGATAGTGTGTCTCCTCGGGTGATCATAAGGACACATGATCATGAAATTTGTGGCTATAGTAATTGCTTAAGTAGAATTTGACATATACTCTTGTGAGCTAGAGTATGTCAATTGATTATATAAAATGAGGATTTGACCTATAGGTGAGACCCTAAGATGGTTATATATTCCTTATGAATTAGGTTGCTATTGACAGAGGTTGATGGCAATAGGTATTCTCAATAAAGATACCATGATATCTCATAGGATTGAGATAGCATGTCGCCTTGGGTGATCATAAAGACATGTGATCATGAAATTTATGGCTATAGTAATTCCTTAAGTGGAATTTGACATATAATCTTGTGAGCTAGAGTACATTAATTGATTACATAAAAAGAGGATCTGTAACTCAAGGATTGGAGAGGTAATCTTTAGAGGTTGATAACATATAGCTTGTTAGATTATGAACACCAATTCATGGGGAGACTACATGCCGTGGATAGTAGAACACGGACCTGATTTATATCTTATTGTAATTTCATAGGATACTAGAGTGTAATGGACTCTTTGTAATGGGAAGTCAAGTCAATTTTAGAATTGGATTATAAGGGAGTTAGTATTTTCCTATGGGCCCTAGTGGTCCCCATTCAAAATATTGGTTCATGAACGACACGATTTTAAGGGTATGTTTGGGTTTTTTATTCATATATGCATAAGGGTGTTTTAATAAAAATGCAAGCTTGCTTTGGTAAATGTAAGGTCTTTTTTGTAATCCATATTTTCTAACTTGATGTAGTGATAAACTATGATTTCCTAACATTAGTAATCTTTTCATTAGATATTTTGTTTGAGTGAGATTGGGATTTTAAGTGCTTTCAAAGTATTAACATTTTCATATTATTTACAATGTGATCAAAATTGAATATGTAATTAATAAAATTTAAAAATGACTAAGAAATTTAAAGAAATATGTCAAATTTTCCATATGAATTTTAATTTATTAATTGGCTTGTTATGACTATTTTTCTTGCTTAAAATTAAGTTTAGGAGCTTTAAATTACTGACTTATTATTTTTATTTTATTTTTTTGTATTTTTTCTTTTTCAATTGTAGGTGAAGATGCTAAAGCTCCAACACCAACCAATAGTAGAGGACGTTATGGCATAATTGAAGCAAAATTTTGTGAGAAAGTGTTGAGGAAAAGAGTAGGATATGTCAAGACTCTTGGTTTTGACCCTTAACTAGTTTCATTATCTAGATTCAAACCATCATCTTCTCATCTTGAAGTAGAGTTGCAACATAGACTAGCTGAGACTTAGCTACTTATGGAGACTCAGCAATAACTGCATGTACTCGGTAGGAGGGAATTGACTATCTGGAGGTCCTACTGTATTTGTAAGATTAACAACATCAACAATAATTTTTGAAGAGATCTTATGTCATCTATGATTAGGCTAAGGGTGCTGATGATCCTTTATGATATTCATATAATGGATCTTTCTTATCCATTTGTCCATGTTGATGTGGTTATTCTTTTACTGACACTTTTTCAGACTAATATTTTATTTTTTTAATTTAGTGTTATGATTACTTGTTGGGGTTTTACATATATTGTCAATGAAGTTATGTGATATTTATTTTGAATTTTATAAGTAGGTTTGAGAGTAAAATTTTTCTTTACAATTTTCTAATCGGATTTAAATAGTATGAAAAATTGTATAATTATAATATAAAAAATGAAAATTGTAAATACATTTCCTGATGAAAACATTTCATTACTAAAGATATATCCCAATGAAACTTTTTTGTTGTTGAAGGTTTTCATACCATTTACAACAAATTTATAATTTATTGACAATATTTTGGGAGACGAAATTATTTTGTTACTAAAAGGTTTTGGAAATGAAATAAATTTGTCACTATTAATTATTGACGATTTTTGGGACAAATTTTGGTTGTTTTCAATGACAACTTCTTAGTTTTACCGATGAAATATTTCATTGGGAAAAACCTTTAGGGACGCAAAATTTATTTTGTTAGGGAAAATTTTGGGTGATGAAATGATACTTTCGTTGGGATACTTTTAGCGACGAGTTTAGGGCAATGAACATGGCACGAAATAATTTTCATCGGTAAATGTCTTTACAGACGAAATTCGAACTTCTAGTGACAAAATATTTTATCAGTAAAAGTCTATTTTCTTGTAGTGAAGGTTGCACTAGATTATATGAATGGTCTTTCTAAACTAGGCTAATTAATTAATTAGAGCCCAATAAGGCTAATTAATTAATTAGGACCTAAGTGGGCTAGATTAAGTGATCCAAGCCAAAGTTGGGCTGAAGTCACTTAAACCCATAGGAAAACATATAGAAATCCCCTTAGGGGTTTAGGGCTTTAGTTTTATGCTCTTCGCTTTGAGATTCCATAGAGAAATCTTAGCCTCCCTTTCTAAAGAGAATACTACCTTTCTCTAGTGCTTAGATCTATGAGAGAGAGTGATTAAGCAAAAGGTTGCTTGGTTGGTGAGGCCTGTGATTCATTTTATAGGACTTCATCAAATGGAATTAACCCGAGAATATCCAAATTGAAGGTATGATCTCTATTATTTCTATATCTATGTTATCTATGGTTTTTATTGCCACGTTTTTCCATTGCGATTAATTCTAAAGAGCCCTGAAATAGTAGCATGCACCCTAAATGATCTAAGGCTAGGAATGGATGTTAGGATAAAGCCTTTAAAAGCATGACATGATGTAACAGATTTAGAATTCATTATTTATTTGATGATATTTCAAGTTCACTTTTATCTATCCTAATTTCATGCCTTATACTCTATGAGCATTCTACCTTAACATCTCTTGCATTGTACATGACTTGGGTGCATTAAGAGTTGCATGGAAAATCCAAGTCATGGGGCTCATTGCAAGTAGATGATTTGTTCACAATCGGTTTGTAAACTTAGGCAATCTATTTAAGGTTGTAGTGCATTGCCAATTGAAGGGATGATTGGTGTTGGCCATCGGGATAGGATTCTCATGGAGAGTGTACTGGTGTATACAATTACACATTATACTGGACCTACAGTGAGTCATGACATAAGGCTATTGGATAGTTCATATGTGGACCTCCATTTTTCACGTGCATTCTTACTCGATGACGAGACTCACTTTTTATTTGTGAAAATTTGATTTTTCGAAAAAAATATTGGAGTCACCACTTATTTTATTTTTTTTAGAAGGAAAACAAAATAAGAAATAAAACCTTAAAAATGACTTTTGATTTGAAAAAGCATGTCTTTGAAAACCCAAGTCTAAGCCTAAAGATCAAGTTACCTATGGAAAACGTATGGTGATAAATCGTAGCACCCATCTAAGCCCTAAGGCATGAAGATTGATTGGTTAATCTATGAATACCGAAGAATAAGAATCATGCATGATAATAAAGAATGTAGGAAAGATAGATTCGAAGTGTAACCTCAGCTGCAAGCTGAGTGCTATTGTGATGGACAAGGTTAGTGCACAATGAGAAACATAAAATATCTCATGTATATCTAGGAATAAAGCTAAATCAATCATTTATTTCAATAAACAAGATGACCAAAATCAATTAACAAAGAAGTACATCATGTATATAGGACCCTACCACTACCCATTTTATATCAGCATGGATTAATTATATGAGTTTCATTAATTTAGTAGTTAGAAAATTTATTTATTTTATTAAAATTGAAAATTTATTAAAAATTAGGGAAATTAAAAAAAAAATACTTGCCAAAATAAAAATAAATGGCAGCAAGAAGTTTATCAAAATTTGGATTTTATCAAAATAAATGGCAGCACTCGAGCCTTCAAGTTAAATACAGTGTCATAAACTGATACATTGCCTACTATTGATATAACACCTATCACTAGTAATCTCGACTCTGCTACATTTAAATTGCGAACTTTTTTAAAGAGATCCTAAGCTACATTTAAATTCTTAAAATCCATGTAGATTCTCTTAAATTTAGAGCTTGGATGTAATAAGTCTAACAGGCTTTGACTCTTCTGTCATTCTCTTTAGCTCCTGTTCAAATCTTTCCATGATTGGCGGAGGCAGGCATATAGGTATAACATTCCCTTCTTCTCCTTTGCTGTTCGTGAACCGCATACAGAAGCTAAAAATAGATAAAACCCTAGCACCCCCACCATAAACTGGCTTCCCCCACCCGAAGTCAACCTCTCCAAACCCGACACGTGTGATATCTGAAACAAGATAGTTCCCCGGCTGCGTAAATGAGGGTCGGCCCTTGATGACCATAAGATCTGCCACTGATTTCATGTACTCTTGGCTCATTTCTGCCTTGGCTTTCTTTAATAACCTTATCGCATATTCCAATGGGTTTTTACATAGTATTCCAGCCTTAGTAATTGAAGTTGGACACGCAAAAGCATTTCCATTGTATCCTGGAGGCAGATCAAAACCACGCTTGCCTCGTATATTGATAAAGCATGAAATGCGAACAACATCAGGGTCTACTGCAAATGTAATTGTGTGGCATCTCCATACATATGCTATTAGAACCTCAAACGTCGAGCAAGCATCGAGGCTTGTAGGAAGTCGGTTCCTAAGTGCTCTTATCTCCTTGGGGCCTAAGAAGAATGATCGATGAACCAAATTATTTTCGTCCATGGCCATTAGTGTTAGAAATTGAATAGGAGTATAAATGAAACTGGAGAAAATCAACTTTACTGAATTGAATAACAAACTTGGCTAATATATAGCCTTACAGAAAATAGCCCATATCTAGATAACTCCTAAACGTGCTGAGAAGATAACCCTCAGCAAATAACAGAACCCAAAATAATAGATAACTCCTAAACGTGGTGGTAACTAACCACTAAAGATAAACATAAAAAACTAACATTAACCAATAAGATAAACATAACAAAACTAACATTTCCTCCCTTAAACTGAACACTACAAGTTTCAGTTTACATTAGTTTTAGAGCAAACTCCCAATTGTCCTCGCAGCTTGACAAAGGTATTCAACTTGAGTGGTTTAGTCATTATATCAGCTAACTGCTCTTGTGTATCGCAATATACTAATTCCACAGAACCATCCTTTGTAAGGTCTCGAAGAAAATGAAAACGGACATCTATGTGCTTACTTCGACCATGCATTACTGGATTCTTTGAAAGTTTGATTGCAGAGCTACTGTCACATTGGATAACACATGACCTGCTTTGATTTTGATCTAGCTTTCCCAACACCCTTTTTAACCATAGTGCCTGACAAGCACATGAAGTTGCTGCAATGAATTCTGCTTCTGTGGTAGATAAACTCACTACTGGTTGCTTTTTTGATGACCAAGAGATTGCCCCTGAACTTAATAAAAAAACATAACCTGAGGTGCTCTTTCGATCTTCCAAATCTCCAGCATAATCACTATCAGTATAAACAACAAGTTCATCATCTCCTCCCTTCCTATAGAAAATCCCAAAATCAATTGTTCCTCTCAGATATCGTAGCACCCTTTTTGCTGCCTGTAAATGTAGCTTAGTAGGATTTTCCATATACCTACTAATAATACTCACTACAAACATTAGATCTGGTCGAGTAGCTGTGAGGTACATGAGACTTCCTACTACTTGTTTGTAGTAAGTCTTATCTACCTTAACTCCCCCTTCATCTTTCACAAGCTTACAACCAGGAACAATAGGATTAAAAACAGAGTTACTTTTATCCATTCCAAATCTATTGAGTACCTTTAAAGCATACTTTTTTTTACTTATGAAGATACCATCAGATTTTTGCAAGACTTCAAGTCCAAGAAAATATCTCATCTTACCAAGATCAGTCATATCAAACTCATGCTTCATGGAATGTTTAAACTCAGCAAACATTAATTCATCATTTCTAGTAAAGATTAGATCATCAACATATAAACTAACGATAAGAACTTTACCTTCCTTGTTAGTTTTGATGAACAAGGTATGCTCATAGTCACATTTTTCAAAAACTTCCTTCATGAAATATGCTTCTATACGACTGTACCAAGCACGGGGTGCTTGCTTGAGCCCATAGAGTGCCTTCTTTAACTTATAAACCTTTTGCTCATTTCCTTTTTGCACATAACCACAAGGCTGCTCAACAAAGACTTCTTCATTCAACTCACCATGTAAGAATGCATATTTCACATCTAACTGATAAATGGACCACCCTCTTTGAGCTGCAAGTGCAACTACCAACCGAATCATTTCCATACGTGCCACAGGTGCAAAAATCTCAGTATAATCTACCCTAAAACGCTGTGTGTAACCCTTCGCCACAAGTCGAGCTTTGTGCTTTTCTACTTCTCCATTTTCATTAAATTTAGTCTTGTAAACCCACTTTAGTCCAATTGTTTTTCCTCCCTTAGGTAAATCTGTCAATTCCCATGTGCCATTTTTCTTGATCGTTTCCATTTCTACATCCATAGTTGTTCTCCATTTCTCACTTTTAACAGCTTCTTCAAAATAAATTGGATCGGCAGCTGCAAACATAGCAAGTTGGACTTCATGCTCTTCCTCAGAAAGTCCTTCTCCTGTCTCATAATCGCTTGTCCAAACAGGTGGTCTTCTATTTCTTGCGACATTTGAATTGGAAGGGTTGTCTCTATTTTGAATTAATAAATCAGATGCAGTAACTGCAGCATCAAATTCAGCGGCTGTGGCAATAGCATTATTTTCTTCTGTGTCTTCTTCTATATCAGCATCAAGATTAGAGTCACTTTCTTCTTCATTCACAGTTGCTTCTTCCCCATCATAACCCCATTCCAGATCACACACGATGGCTTCTTCATACTTCTTATCCCAATCCCAATTCTTGTCTTCTTCAAATACAACATCCCTACTGATTATGATCTTTTGTGAAATTGGGTCATAGAGTCTGTAAGCCTATGATTCTTCACTAACTCCCAGCAATACACAACTGAAACTTTTATCATCAAGCTTTGTTCTTTTATTGTCAGGCACATGAACATGTGAAATGCATCCAAAAACTCTAAAATAGTTAACTGAAGGTTTAAGTTTACCCCAAGCTTCTTCTGGAGTTTTGTTTTGTACTGCAAAGGTTGGACTTCGATTCAAAACATACACGGTCCAATTTACAGCTTCAGGCCAAAAGGTTTTGGGAAGTTTTTTCGCCGATAACATACTACGAACCATATTCATAATGGTTCTATTTTTATGTTCCGCAACTCCATTCTGTTGTGGCGTATATGCAGCTGTTAATTTTCGTCATATGCCATGAACATCACAAAAAATTGCAAATTCCTGGGATGTGAACTCGCCTCCTCGATCAGTACGCAAACATCTAAGAAATGAACTTGTTTTCTTCTCAACATAAGTCTTAAAACTTTTGAAAACAGCAAAGGCTTCTGATTTCTCTACCAAAAAATAAACCCATGTTTTTCTACTAAAATCATCAGTGAAAGTGAGCAAGTACCTTTTCTTGCTGTTTGAGATTGGATTAATCGGTCCACAAATGTCTGCATGCACTAACTGTAGAATTTCAGCAGCTAGCTAGTTGCTTTTCTTTGGAATTGAAGACCTGTGTTGTTTTCCCACCAAACAATCTTTGCATAGTTTAGAGGGAGGCTGAAATTGTGGTAATCCATTCACCATCTTCCTTTGTTGAAGAGTCTTTAAACCTTGAAAACTCAAGTGGCCATATCGACAATGCCAAAGCTACAAAATGTCTTCTGTGACTGTGTTAAAACAAGTAGATGAGATAGGCTGGGATAGAGCATGTAACATAAACATCCGATTTGAAGACATTTTGGTATCCATAATCAAACCTTTCTGTGAATGAAACACCTTACACTTGCCATGTTGAAACAGAATGGTAAGCCCTTTTTCTTGTAATTGTCCAATACTCAGCAAATTATTCTTCAACTCAGGGACATAAAAGACTCCTGTGATGATCTGTGTCATTTCATTCACTTTCAGCCTTACATTTGATTACTACTCAAAAAGTGCTATTTCATAGCTTGTAATTAATCCTTTTAAACACTTTTGAGTAGTATTTATTGCCTTTTAACTCAATTAACATGTTAAGGACCCTTGTAATCATTTCTAATCAAATTGTGTAAGTTTTGGTGTTTTTGTTAGTAATTTGATCACCAAAACAATCCAAGATTGAGGAGAGTTATTTGGAATCCATGGCAAAGCAATGAAAAGCTCAAATTCATGAAGAAACCAAGCTTTGGAGCCTCATAGTCCTTTGCCTTAGTCGTTCAAAGTATGCAAGGAAAGAGCAAGGAGAAAGGAAAAACAGAGTGAAGAAAACAGAGAAAAGCCATCTACAGTCTTCTTTTGCACTTTTGGAGCACTTCCCGAAGTCCATTTTCTACATTCTATATACCATTTCAAAGCTCAGGAAGTTAAGAATCCAATGCTTCAAACGGTGCGCGATTCGGAGTTCAAACGAAGGAGTTACAGCCATTGCAAGAAGATCAATCCAAAGTGTTGCGAAATCAGCCTTTTGTTGCGAGAATTTCGCAGCCTTTTTGTACAGTGCTATGGAATTCCTCCTGAAGCTACCCGATACATGCCGCAAGCTGGAACGCTGAGAACCTCAAGGTGGAAGCCAATTTCGCAGCCCTGCGAGTTTAACTTGTTGTTGCGAAAATATTTCGCAGCCCTCTTGAGTGTCTGCGAAATCTCGCAGACACCATTTTCACCTGCGAAATGTCCTTAGCGCTTCCCGATATTTTTTGCACCGACTCTTTTGGATATTTTTCTTCAGATATTTTTGTATAATTTCCATTTTCTCCTTGTATTCAACCACTCATGTAATTCCTTAGCTAGAAAATATCCAAGGAAGGGTAAATTACTTTCCTATATAAACTCCCTTGCATCCACTGTAAAATCATGAGATGTGAGATATATGTAATATCGATCAATATATAGAATATACAGAGCCTTGCTCTGTTCTTCCTTCTCTTTCATTTTTCATTTTCATTTTCTTTCTAGCCAACCAAACTTTGAGGATTTTTCCACAGAGGATGAGAGGCTAGGCTTTTTGTCTCTTAGAGTGAGGAAAGCCGGGTAAGTTTCCACATGCATAATTTGGAAGTTTTGTTGTTTTAGTTTTTAATGAAGAGTAAGTGTAACCCGTTAATGGTTTTTATCTTTTTAGTTAACTTAAAACGCCTTTAAATCACCTGGGCCAACACTTGGTAAGGCAAGTGATCTCCGTCCATGGAGATGCACTAGTTTACCCCTTGCGAGCCTTTGGGAGGTGACTTGAAGGTAGGATTTTCTGGAATTGCCAACACTTGGTAAGCTTTTGGACTCCAAGGAGACATCCATTAGTTATCTCTTGCGAGCTTTTGACGGGTAATCCAAGGTTAAAGATCACCTTGAATGGCAAGTGCTAGGTGAGAGGTATGAGCCATTGCAAGTTGCATCAGTGAGAGGAATTTAGTGTTTGAACCCATTAATGGGAAGCATCTGTACAACACCGGTTGGAGAAGGAACTATATGTTAATTCTCTAATGCGAGGAAAAGAAACAAGTGACCGGAACTCCCTTTTTGTATGAGGAACGAGCCTAGTGATCTGAACTCCAAGAAACACTTTTCTTTGTAGTTAAAATCAGTTACTATTTGTGGTTAGTTTAAAACCAAACCTTTTTTCAATTAAAGCATCTTTATGTTTTCTTTTAAAGCTAACCTTGAAATGAAAAGGCACCAATTCAGCTTTGAATTAATATCATTTGTGAAGTGAAAACCCATCCCAGTGAACGATCCTAGAGCCACTATGCTATAGTAGCTTTGTCTTTGCTACCCTAGTATATGGTGTAATAGGTTATAAATTTTGTTGATTAATCCCTCAATCAAGGAGCACCAGCTGGACACAAATCAGCTGAGACACCAATTGGGCACTAATCAAATGGCGCCGTTGCCGGGGACCGAACCTCGAATCAAATGGTGCCGTTACCACTGCCGCTGCTAGGGACGAATCAACATTCCCCTTTCCTAATACAGACATGCTCGTGTTATTCCCAAGTTCACTGAATCTCGAAAGGTTCCATTAAAATATGAAAAATAATCTTTTTTTCCACACATGATTGCTGCATCCAGAATCAAGAAACCACATATCTTCTCGACTGGTTTTGTTTAGATCCACATACGCCATCAACAACATCTCCTCTTGATTCTCTGCGTAGTAAGCCCCTGTCTCTCGGTGTGGACATTCTCATGCAAAATGTCCTAGCTTGTGACAATTATAGCACTCCACAGTAGCCTTATCAAAAGATCTTCTGTTCCGTCCTCTTCCTTTTCCTCTATAATTTCCATGACCACGACCTCTACTTCCGGAGTGATCTCCATGAGTAACTTTCAAAGCCTGTTCTTCTTCTAACACATGAGAGGTCATGCGTTGTTCATGGACAAGAAGACTACTCTGCAACTCATCTATGGTTAAAGTGTCTAAATCTTTAGACTCTTCAATGTAACAAACAACATAATCAAATTTGGAAGTCATAGATCGTAAAATCTTCTCAACAACAGCAGTATTTCCTTTATCCTCACCATTGACTTTCATTTTGTTGGCAATGGCAAGAGTGCGAGAGAAATATTCATTCACAGTTTCTCCCGACTTCATGTGAAGAATTTCAAATTCCTTCCTCAAAGCTTGCAAATTTTCACGCTTCACTCGTGTGGTGCCTTGAAATTTCTGCTTCATAGAATCCCAAATATCCTTCGTAGTCTTTTTGTTTAGAATTGTCTTTAGGATAGAACGATCTAATGCCTGAAATAGATAGTTTTTTGCCTTCAAATCCTTTAACTGCTGATCTTCAATGTGCTTCCTCTGTGCATCTCTGAGAATAGCATCTTCAGCCACTGCAGGAACTCCATTCTCCACAAGTCCCCAATACTCCTTGGAACGCAAGAAGTTTTCCATGAGCATTGCCCAGTGATCATAGTAGCCATCAAATTTCGTAATAGCTGGCTGGACAAATGAACTCTCTGTCGTCATTGTTCAAATAGAACACACGTAGAAGACTGCTGCTTCTAAATAATCAGGCCCCTATGATGGGGCTCTGATACCAAATGTTAGAAATTGAATAGGAGTATAGATGAAACTGGAGAAAATCCACTTTACTGAATTGAATAACAAACTTGGCCAATATATAGCCTTACAGAAAATAGCCCATATCTAGATAACTCCTAAACGTGCTGAGAAAATAACCCTCAACAAATAATAGAACCCAAAATAATAGATAACTCCTAAACGTGGTGGTAACTAACCACTAAAGGTAAACATAAAAAACTAACATTAACCAATAAGATAAACATAACAAAACTAACAATTAGTGTGCCCTTGGTGTTGTTTACCTCCTCGTATTCCTGATGTATACGGGTTATTCGTGGCGGACTTCGGGCATTTAACAGCTCTCTTTGCCATATGGGCAGCAAAGATGGCACAGCCAGACCTTGAGCCATCTCGCTTATGGCGTTGAGGAACTGGATCAAGCCAGGAGCATCACACATTGTGTGGTTTAGGCGCAGTGCAAATATAAATCCTCCACACCTCAATCGGGTCACTTGCATTGTACCAAGATCATCTTTACCAATATATGCATCACCTCCTCGTTTATTTTGATTAATATTTATGCTCATTAATTTAACTCGCATTTATTTTTATTAATTTTAAGTACTAATAAATTTATTTATAAAACCATAAAATATTTATTATAAAAAGTGGGTTATGGATGTAGAATCATAATTCTAAAATATACTCTCACTAAAATAATTAAAAAAAAAAAGCTTTTTAGTATTCCAAAATACTAAATCTTTTGATTTTTTTTTATTCGTTAAAAACAAATCATCTAAAATATGAAAGTAAATTATATTTAGCATAAAGTTAAAAATAAATAAAAATACTACTTGAATTAATACGTATAATTAAAAATAACTTTAAATTGTAATATTAAATTATTTCATCAAATATCATTAATTCTTATAATGAACACATTGGTTGAATTGCATCACCAAGATTCTCAAGTGTGGTATCGGCATCGGCTTCAACGAACGATCATGAGTTTTCTATTATCGGCATCGGCTTCTCTAATGACCTTTACAGTGTCTTTTCCTTTCATTAAAGGATTGTTTGGGTAAAACATTATCACAGGAACTTGAAAGCGAAGGCCTTTTTGATCATCTATATCAGAAAGCTGCTTCACCTCTCGTGGGGTAGGGTTTGTAGGCCGAACAAACTCTGGAGCACACCGTTTAACCGAGAATACTAGAGGAGACGATGACGATGCCATGTCCCTCCATGCAAGGAGTTTGTTGATGGAATATAGAAACAATGATAAGAGAAAATTGAAGGAGTTTATGTGATGGTTTGCTTTGAGAAGAAGGTAACTGATATTTATAGTCTAATGCTGCACTCCAATTTGAGAAAAGGGATTCCTTTGAACAATAATTTGAAAAGAAGAGTAAAACGAGCTATGAGAAGATGACTCAAAATTCCATTCCACGATAGAAAGTAATTGATTCACATATCTCTGACCACAGGATGAGGTGGTTCCGCGTGGAACTCTGTGGTCTGTATTCGATGATGTTTGATGTCATGTGTTGTACTTTTCAGCAATCCGTAACAAGATATCAACCATACACCACCTGCCATGCATTAATTGATTCAGAAGGGCTCCAATTCAAAAACTACATAGAGCGGTTGTGGATGTTAAGTTGTCATTTGACTTAAATTAGATTAAACTAATGGAGGATAAAGAAATAGGGAACTGTAAACTTGAGATCAAAGTTTGGATTCTAGTTAACAATTTAACTTATGAAGTAACAATATCGGAGAGTTATCAATAAATTCAACTTAATTATATTGTTTGATAAATTCATTTTAATTATAATAATTGATATCAATAATTATTAATTTAATAAAAAAATTAAATATTTTAATTTTTTCTATTCAGTAAAAAAAACAAACACCACTTATTTCACAATTAATAATTGAAATAAGAAAACATAGAAAAACGAAAAAAAAAAATGTGAGAGAAATAAGATGGTTAAATGGATTGACTAAGCTATTAAAAAAATAAAACCATGAAAAATAGGGTTGTTTATTATGAGCTATTAATTTGACTAGAAATTTAATGAATGGATAATGTCACACTAGCATAAACTAATGGACCAATAAATAAATAAATAAAAGTTTAACTTGTCACCTCTAATTAAATTAAGCTTCAAATCCACCCACTATGTTAATGCACCTAAAATATCATCACTATCCTTTTCTTCTGCACCACACCTTTTTTTTATCTTCTTTTCTCATTTTTTTTTCATATCTTCAACAAAAGTCTAAAGTCAAAGCTTATTCTCCCGAGTTTGTTTGTGATCTAAAAAGTGTTTAAATTAAGTTCAAAGTACATTTCAACCTCTTTTTGTAGATTTTAGTTTATGTTCATAACATTATAATAATGTTTGTTTTATATAACTGTATTTTAAGGGCTATTAATTATTTATATAACTATTAACAAATATTTATTATAAAAATAGTAAGGGAAGATTTAGGAATTATTTAGAAAATATTTTGAGGTGATCACGTTTCAAAAAGTAAAAGAAAAAAAAGGTAAGTGTCCAGACTCGAAAGTCCGAACGCTTTTAATGATGTTCAAAATTATAAAGTCGAACACCTTTAAGGATATTTGGAGGTATAATTTCATATATTTTAAAAACCATCCAATCCTGAAATTACATATATTTTTATCGATTCCTCCATTTTCAAGTGATAAAAAAAATGAATATAATAATCGATAAAAATAGCTGTAATTTTATCAATTTTACATGCTTTTAAAACATGTGATATTATACCTTTAGATATCCTTAAAAGTGTTCGACTTTGTAATATATATATATACACGCACTTCTATATTCCTCCATTTTCCAGTGCTAAAAAATGAAAAAAAAAATTATAAAGATGGTAAATATGCACTTTTAACATTATTATAGATTATTTATAACAAATGTTTTAAAATATTTATTAGGATTACTAAGAGAATGGAAAGAAAAAATGGGAGAAGAAAAACAAGAAGATGAGTATGCATTAATTTGAAATGGGGTGTTTAGTCTTTCACTAATGGATACTTGTATTAAAAAAAACGATACGTAAGAAATTAAATTAGGTGGATACAAATATAAATTAAAAAAAGGAAAAAAAGAAAAAAAGAATCCCGAGATATATGCTGAAATTATAACTTGTAATAAATGTCAAAATCACCCTTATGCTCATTTTGTTCAAAAGTTTATAAAGTCATCTAATTATCTATTTTCCCTAAATGCATGTTTGGTACATAGAAATGAGAAGAGAATGAGCATCTCATTCTTTTTCTCCTTGGTTCTCAAGTCTGGATAACTTAAATTATGATAGAAATGGAATAAAAAATAATTTGGATGGAATTGAAATCCCACATAGGATTTCAACTCTATGCAATTATGAGGTATTTTGATTCTCTTGCAAGTTATTTTTAAAATATTTTCAATTTAAAAAAAAAAAAAAAAAACTAAAAACATTTTTAGATAAGTTAATTTTAATTTTTTTTAAAAAAAAATTTGTAAAAAAGAAAATTTTTAAATTCAATTTATACAATGTAAACTAAATTTAACTAATATCTTATTAAAAATAAAAACAAAATTTTAATTACAAATAAATGAAAAATTAATATTTTTTTAGTAAAATATGAATATTAATAATATAATAAAATCATAAATTATATATTTTTATAAATGTTATAAAAATATAGATATTAAGATTAATTGATTTATTTTGTTAACAATAAATAATAATAATTTAAAATTAATAATTTCTAACACTTTTTATATGATTTTATAAATACTATAAAATAAAAATATTAACATCTTATAAAAGCATAATTAATTTATTTTATTAGAAATAAAGAATAATTATTAAAAATTAATAATTGCTAGTACTATTCTATTTTAAATGAATATAAAAACAAATAAAATTTAATTTTTTTTAACATATTAATAAGCCAAATTTTTTTAATATATGCATACATTTATTACTTACTTACCAAGATAACATTCTAAATTATTTTTATTTAATTTATAATTAATTAATCAATTTTTTAATTTCAAATTAATATTAAAAATTACAAAATTTATTAGAGAATTTAAAGCAGTAGAAAAAATTGGAAGAACAAATATTTATTTTATTTTATTTTTTTAATTATCTTTAAAAAACAAAAATCAATTAGTAGTATAAATTTTTAAAATAAATATGCAAATATTATTGACAATTTATTTATTTCTTCATTTTTATTCTCATTTTAACTTTATATTAAAATACAATGAAATTATCATTTCAACCTTATGCTGTCCATTGGCTTCTGTGTTTGTTTAACGGCCCCCTTAAAAGCCATGGTCCTTTCCTCCAAGTTGTCTCTTTCAATGTCACATATGTCAAATACCGAAACTTTTCTCACTTTCTCTATTTGGTAAATGAGAAAAACCTTGTCAACTTACTACAATTCAAATGTACACATATAAAATTTTAGTTAATTAAATTATTATTAAATTCCTCTTTAAAATTATGATTTCTTAATTCAACAAAATTCAGGTTTAATAAGTGATGATTCATATATATTGAACATATGACATACAATTCAAAAAAGGATACTTAGTGAAATATGAAAAACTGCAAAATTAAGTCTTACAAAATAGAAACAAATATGTCAATTGAAGTTTAAAAGATAATTATAAATAAATATTTTCTTATTGATAAATTTCTTGAACAAATTAAGAGAAACAAATCTTCTAATTAAAATAAAAAGAATTAAAAATAAAAAAATATTCTCTTGTTAGCAAATCTCTTTAACATAGAAGACAAGTTTCTAAAATCAAAAAGTCAAATTCTTTGAATTAAACAAATTAAATTTTGAGTCCAAATTTAATTCTCTAACTTCACCAATAAATAGTAATGACTTCCTTCAATGGAGGGGATCAACAAAACAATTTCATACGGGAAAAAAGTATTCACAAAAAAGAAAAAGATTTCATAAAATTTCTCTATACATTCGAGAAATTATAAAAGCACTATACATGCGATTTTCGCCTTTCGACAAAATCATTTGGGAATAAGTCACTCAAGCCCTTAATTGATTTTCAAAACAAAGAAAACACTTCATCGTATTCTATTAGATTGTGATCAAAGTAAAGGAATGAGAGGAAAAATATTCTTTTGTAAAGAATATTATCAAAGAGTTTGAACCCCACAATTATTTTAATAAAAACAATTGTTAGCATATTTTTTCTATTATTTTACTTGTTTCTCAAGACTTCACATAATTTGTACTTATAAATTTATGCCACACCCGGTGGGACATCTTTGTCTCTCATCTCTTTTGCTAAAAAAATTGATCATTATTAACACTATGACATCCAAAAAGATTCAAATTGTGCATGTCAATAAAGAGTAATGACAAGATTGTCATTACTTAATCAACACACAGCACTACTACGAGCCTTATGACTCATAACAAATCAAAATCAACTATTGTAGTTTCAGCAAAGCAAGCAAGTGAAAATATTTGTTTGTTAAGTACAAACGCCATTAAATATGTTATACAAGTGCCCAAGCATTGGTCTCACTACCTTTATCATCAATTTGTCCCACTCAAGATTGGGTTTGCGTTCCTTAGTAGATCTTCCATAAACAACTAAAGGATTGAAATAGAATTATTGATTAAAAATAAATCATGAATTTCCAACAAGAAACACCACTAAAGCATGGCAAAATGGAAACGACCGCTCAAGCGGACTTAACAATCGCTCAAGCACTTTGAGCATTCAAGCGCTTATTTAAACGTTTAAGCGGTGGCTACAACACTCGAGCACTTTGGCTAGTGCTTAAGCATTCTTGTTTTATCAAAAGTAAAAAATAAAAATTTTTAAACCAATTTTGAGAAACTAATCCAATTCATGCCTTAACCTAACTTGTCTCTAACAAACATCTAAAAGGATTCCTATGCCATAATGAAAAGGAATAAATTTGTCAATATTTAAAAATGTCATAACATACACATTAAGAACTTGATTTTTAAAGTATAAAATATACAAGGGTGAAATTCTAGTGGACTTGGATTATTTCCAAAATATCGAATTTTAGGTACACTAGAGTGCTTCCAACACTATTGATGACAAAATATAAGTGTCATGCCCCAAGACCCCTTATAAGGATGTGATGGTCATTTCAAATCCTAAGTCGAAGACTCATAGTGCAAATGACTCAAACAATCATCTTATAACTAAAAAATAACTCATTACCAAGTTCTTATTCAAAGTAGTAAAATATATTATAATCCTCAAAATTTAACTTCAGAAAAACTTACACATCAACCACTTTGTTATTGCCTGAACAACTTCAAACCCAAATGGTTCAAACAATAATTAATTTCTAATATTTAAACAATGCCCAAAAATAAATCTTAAACCAAAATCCTAATAAAAACAAATTCCCAATCTAACTCACTCCTCGCCCAAATTGAAAGTACCTAAAAAAAATTATTAGTGGAAGAGCATGAGTTCAAGCCCAATAAGAAATATTAATACAGTTTCACGAATCAAACATTTTCACTTATGATTACAAATAGGAAATATAGTGTAAAATATTTTTTACAAAAACTTTGAATTCAAACATGCTAAAGTATCCAAAACTTTTCAACCAAACATTTTCATATTTATATTAATAGCAATTTCATATCAAATCCAAATGAAATGCATTCAAAATATTTTTACTCTAGTCATCAAATAACAAATGGTATCTGATTAGGTGGGACTTTATTGCTCAATTAGGTGAAACTTTACAAATAAGATATTACCCTCAAATTTGTTCTTTTTAAGGTGGATGGAACCAAACACTACTAGTACTAATACTAGTAACCTCTAACCAAACCCCTAGAGACTAGAGTTTAAAACAATTACATTCCCTACCAAGAAATGTAAAGGTTAATTACCAATTATAATTCATTGACTAAGGTAAAAAAAGGTCAACAATTATAACTCATTGACTAGGACAGATAAAGTCAACACAATATAACCCTTAGACTAAGGCCAAATAAACCAAAGTCAAGCACTTTGTGTCATTTATTCAAACTTACAAAAACATAATACCTTCATTTTTTTTTATTATAAACAAAAGAAAATGTTCTTACATATTTTTCATGCAAAATATAATTGAGCCATGCATAGAAATAAAAATAACATTTTACATAATTCAAAATAACATACAAAAAGAAATTATTATCTTTTAGAAAATCTATATTAATTTCTCCTACCTCAAAAAGCACTCAAAACCCTTAAAGAATTTATTGTTGAAGCATCTAATTTTCACCTAAATATAACTTAAGAAATAACAACTATTACTACTAGCTATTTATCTAAAATTATAGGTTTGGCAATCCCAATAATTTCCTATGTTAATATTATTATCACCAATATTATTTTCAACTTCTGATAAAAAATAATTATACAAAGTATGATTAAAAAATAAAGCACAAGATATAAAATTATTTTTTAAAAATATTAAAAACATGTTAAAAACATTTTAAGTTTCCAAACAGACTTTTTTTTTACAAAAAATTATAGAACAATTTTTAAAAGTTGTTCTCAAAAATTGTTTTTCAAAACTGTTCTCGAAAACAATTATCATATTACAAGGTTTTAAAAGCTCTCAAGTGCTTTGATTGATACCATATATTGATGAAAACAAAAATCACATCTTATATTCGATTTTAACATCAATGCACTCCCCAACTAGCTAACTATATGCTACATCATATATGGCTAGCTTTCTTAGATTTTCCCATTATTCCTTGATGTTTCCTGCTATTTCAATGAATAAGGATGGTCATGAAAACTTTTGAGACATCCAAGATGCACTTCAAAAAATTTTAAACAAAATAAAAAACTTGTAAATCAAGACAAGGAAATGAATATAGGCAAACGAAAATACTTGGAGTCATTTTTTTTTCCAAATTCAAGGAAACAACCTAAAAGAAATCACAAAATATCCAATCCAAAATTGAAGAACTTGTAAATCAAGAAAACCTTTTAAAAAATCAATTAAGTATACATTGATTAGATTATAGTACTTAAAGACTTTATTATTATAAAAAAATTAATTTAAATCATATCCAACAATCCCTCACTTGATTTAAATTAACAAAATTAATAAAAGAGATAACAAAATTAGGCTTCTAGGAAAGTCATGCATATAAATGGTCTCTTCAAGATTTCAACCTTCACTTAGTATAAAGTATAAACAAATCAAAATTTGTCACAAAACTAATTATTAGATAAATCAAATTTGCCATACATATATTCATTTTAGGGCATATTTAATATGCAGGAATGAGGAGTAGGAATGAGCATCTCATTCATTCTTATATTTGAATAACTTAAATGATGATGGGAATAAAATTAAGAATGATTCCAAAGGAAATGAATTTCACTTATAAATGAGATTTCAATTTATCTCTGGAAGGAGGTATTTTTATTTTTAAGTGCAAGTTATTTTAAAAATACTTTTCAAAAATTTAAAAACCAAAAGGCTTTTCTGGATAATTTTTTTTTAAAAATAATTTTTTATTTTATAAAAAAAATATTGTAAATTCAATTTAAATAATATAAAATAAAATTAATTCAAGTGTTATTAAAAATGAAAATAATTTTATAATTAAAAATAAATAAAATTAATAAAATATGAATAGTAATATTATGATAAAATTCTAAATTATATTTTTTATAAATATTATTAAAATATGTATATTAATATTTTGTAAAAGCATAAACTATGTATGGTATATATGAGAGTTTTTTTTTAAATGAAAATGAAATATTATTTAAAACTATATGTATGAAATTTATTACCAATTTATTTCTTTTTTCATTATTATTTTTATTGTTACTTAACATTGAAATAAAAACAAATAATCATTCTATTCTTACATTCCTATATGCATTCAAACACAAGAATTGAAATCACCAAATTCATTTCTATTTAAAAAGTAGGAACGGAAAGAAAAATTTTTAGGAACAGAAAGAATATTTTCGTTCTTATTCCTCATTTCCATATACCAAACCTGACCTTAGGTTATTGTTCTTTTAAAGCTAACACCTTTGAAATCTATTTAATCCCATTTTACTAGATCGGATATGCCATACCACACATGTCTTTTAGAGGTTAGCGTTCCTTTAAAGCTACCACCTTTGAAGTCTATGTCTAATCCCATTTTAATGAGTGATCCAGAGAAGATATATATATAGTCTCTTGCAACAATGACTAGTTTCAATGCTCAAAACGGTGAAGTCTGTCAAGAGTGTAACCCGTTTCACTCCCACCATAAGCGTATAAACTGATGAAAATGTAATAATCCTCATCTTCACAAATAATATGACTCATTTGCAAAGAAGTCAGCTACAGGATTAACACTAATTTATCATAGGAAGGGATTTTCATATATAATATGAATGCATTACATCACAACTGTTTCTTTGCCTCTTTTTTCATTGAACACGAGAAATCTGATCAAATTGGGTTCTCACTGACCATAACTTCAGTACAGATTTTCAATCTCATTCCCCTTGATGAAATTCCCTCTGGACTTGACATATTATGTAGCCACGATCCCATCAAAGATGAGTCCCCTTACATGATTATGTCTCACATAAACAAGTCTAAAATTCCCATTACAGATCTATATGACTTAAGCATTGTGACATGATTATCACTACAAATAGTGATTGTTTACATTGGTTTATTTCATATAGACGTGTCTACCAATATATTCCTTAGCCGCTCACCTTCATTTCTCACTAATGAGAGGGAAATGAACTCATTTCAATGTGTAATGAGATATACATGTCAGCCTTTTGGATTTCTAAGTAATTGCACCTTCTACCAAAGTGAAGATCCATCCTATGACAGATGTCCCATCCTCCAAAGAAGAATTCCATGAGGCATCACTGTAACCTTCCAAGTGCAATAGGAAACCTCCTATAGTGTAAAATGTAGGGAATTAAACCGAATTCCCAACCTATGAGAAACAAAAATAGAGAAAACACACGGCAAGGAAAAACAATCACACGCACAAGACAATATTTACGTGGTTCGGCAATTTGCCTACGTCCACGGAGTTGCAGGGATATCACTATTATCAGGGGAGAATACAAAGTACAACCACAGCGGCTACAATATTTTCTCTCTATATATAACACAGTGATTACTACTCAAAAAGTGCTATTTGATAGCCTATAATTAATCCTTTTAAACACTTTTGAGTAGTAGTTTAGGCCTTTTAACTCAATTGGCATGTTAAGGACCCTTGAAAGCAATTTTAATTACTTTGTGTAAGTTTTGGTGTTTTTGTTAGTATTTTGATCATCAAAGCAAGTCAAGACTGAGGAAAGTTATGAGGAATCTTGGGCAAAGCTTAGAAGTCATTTGCCAAGAGTGAATCCAGAATGCAAGGAGAAAAAGTAAAGAGAATCTTCCATGAAGCATATTCTTGATGACAGTCGTGGCAGCCACTTTTGGAGTACTTTCTGAAGTCCAATTGATGCATGCTATATACCATTTCAAAGCTCAGGAAGTCAACAATCCAATGCTTCAAACGGTGCGCAATTTGGAGTTGAAATGAAGAAGTTGCAGCCATTGCAAGCCAATTACTCCAAGCTGAAGGAAGCATTTTGCAAAGTGTTGCGAAATCACCCTTTTGTTGCGAAGTGATTCCGCAGCCTTTTTGTACAGTAGGGTGTATTTCCTTCTGAAGTTGCCCGATATATGCCGCAAGCTGGGAGCTGAGAACCTCAAGGTGGAAACCAACTTCGCAGCCCTGCGAAGATAGCATGTTGTTGCAAAATGATTTCGCAGCCCTCTTGAGTGTCTGCGAAATCTCGCAGACACCATTTTCTCTTGCGAAATGGTTCCTGGAGCATCCCGATATCTGCTACCGACATTGGGAGATATTTTACATTAGATTTTTGTTGTCTAAATACCAAAATACTCCTTGTAAGCCACCAATTACAAGATTCCTTAGCTTTTAAGTTAGTAAAAAAAGAGAAACTATCTATGTAATAATTAGTTTTATATTATGTTCATATATACCTCTCGGGAGCCTGTTCTCAGAGAGGATCATTTTGTAAAGTTTTGGGTAAGCAAGTAAAGTTCAGTTCTTTGTTTTGCCTTACCTTCTCACTTTGTATTTTCATATTTTACTAAGTTATGAACTCTCTGAGGAGTTTCTCCCAGAGAATGAGTAACTAAACCTTTAGTTCCTTGGAGCTAAGGTTGCCGGGGAAGGTTCCAAGTGCAAGAATGCAAAGCTTTGTGGTTTTAGCTAGTAATGAAGAGGAAGAGAAATCCTTTAGTGATTTCTATGTTTTTAGTTAACTTAAAACACCTTAGAGTCACCTGGGCCAACACTTGGTAAGGCAAGTGATCTCCGTCCATGGAGATGCACTAGTTTACCCCTTGCGAGCCTCTGGGAAGTGACTTGAAGGTAGGATTTTCTAGAATTGCCAACACTTGGTAAGCTTTTGGACTCCAAGGAGACATCCATTAGTTATCTCTTGCGAGCTTTTGAAGGGAAGTCCAAGGTTAAAGATCATCTTGAATGGTAAGTGCTCGTGAGAGGCATGAACCATTGCAAGTTGCATCAGTGAGAGAATTAAAGTGAAATCTAATTAAAGGATGTATCTGTACAACACCGGTTAGAGAATTGACTATATGTTGAATCTCTAATGCGAGGAAAGGAACCATCTGACCGGAGCTATGTCTTTTGCATGAGGAACCACCCCAGTGAACCTAACTTTCCAAGGAATGCTTTTCTTCCTAAGTTATTCCGATTACTTGTTGTGTTAGTTAGTTTAAGTCTAAATCTTTACCAATCAAAGTTTGTGTTTTATTTCTTAAGCTAACCTTGAAATGAAACAAGACCAATTCACTTGGAATTGGTATCATTGATAGCTTGCTAATCCTTCCCAGTGAACGATCCTAGAGCCGCTATACTATAGTAGCTTTTTCTTTGCTACCCTAGTATATGGTGTTATAGGTTATAAATTTTGTTGATTACTCCCTCAATCAAGGAGCACCAGCTGGACACGAATCAGCTGAGACACCAATTGGGCATGAATCACATAGCAACCACACCACACTAAAAAACCCTAATTACAAAAGGTGGTTCCACAATGGGCTAAACGGGCCCAACAGGCCTCAGTAAATCTCCCATTAAAAAGTCATGCAATATTATTCAGGTCAGGTCGCCAAACCGGATCAAACAAAACTAGGCTCCACAAAGCCTAACAAATCTCCCACTTGGAGACTAGTTCAATCATCAACATCAAACCGCTATCCTCCAAGAAACAATCCCTCATCCCTGCAACTCATCCTCCTATCCTCAAGCTAGAAGACCAATTGAAGCTGCGCACAACTTCAACTTCTCAATAGTGACACCCTTAGTCAACATGTCTGCCGGGTTCTTAGATCCACAAATCTTCTCAAGTATTACCAGTTTATCTTCAATAAGGTAATGGATAAAGTGGTATTTTGTTTGTATATGCTTCGACTTTGAATGAAAAGCCAAATTTTTGGCAAGAAAAATAGCACTCTGACTGTCACTGTGTAGAATGCCCATCTTCTGCTTCTTACCCAATTCATCTAAGAAACCATTTAGCCAAATCATCTCCTTTCCAGTTTCAGTTGCTGCAACATACTCAACTTTTGTAGTAGACAAAGTAACAATCTTCTGTAGATTTGAAGCCCATGATATAGCTGTACCACCTAGAGTAAAAACAAACCCAGTAGTACTCTTTCTACTATCAATATCACCAGCAAAATCAGCATCTACATAACCCTGTAGTTTCAAACTTGCACCTGTGAAACAAATACATGTATCTAATGAACCCTTTAGATATCTTAGAATCCACTTGACTGCCTCCTAATGTTGCTTTCCAGGCCTACTCATGAATCTGCTCACAACTCCCATTACATGTGCAATGTTTGGCCTTGTGCACACCATAGCATACATCAAGCTGCCAATAACTGAGGCATAGGGCACCTTGCTCATTTGGTCATTTTCTTCTTCTGTCTTCGGTGACTGTTCTTTGCTTAGTTTGAAATGACTCCCCAAGGGTGTGCTCACTGGTTTAGCTTTATTCATGTTGAACCTGCTGAGAACTTTCTTCACATACTCTGACCATGAAAGCTTCAATGTACCATTAGCCTTGTCTCTAATGATTCTTATACCAAGGATTTGCTTTGCAGCTCCCAAATCCTTCATTGCAAACTGTTTGGACAATTGTTTCTTCAGATTATTAATCTTCTCAATGTTAGACCCTGTAATAAGCATATCATCCACATACAATAGTAATATGATGTAAGAATTGTCAAAAGGCTTAACATAACAACAGTGATCAGCTTCACATCTCTTGAACCCAATTCTATGCATAAAACTGTCAAAATTCTTGTACCACTGTCTAGGAGCTTGTTTAAGGCCATACAAGCTCTTTCTTAGTTTGCAGACTAGATTCTCTTGTCCCTGAACAATTAACCCTTCTGGTTGAATCATGTAAAGGTCTTCCTCCAAGTCACCATGAAGGAATGCTGTCTTCACATCTAACTGCTCAAGATGTAAGTTTTCTACAACCACCCTTCCTAGTACAAGTCTGATTGTTGACATCTTCACAACTAGAGAAAATATCTCTGTGTAATCAATGCCCTCCTTCTGCTGGAACCCTTTAACAACTAATCTGGCCTTGTAACGTTTGCTACCATCATGCTCATTCTTTATTCTGTATACCCACTTGTTGTGCAAAGTCTTCTTTCCTACTGGCAATTCAGTCAGTTCCCATGTCTAATTCCCCAACAGGGAATCCATCTCATCCTTCATGGCTAACTCCCACTTGCTTGAAGTCTCATCTTGCAAGGCTTCATCATAACACTCTGGCTCACCACCATTAGTCAACAGGAGATAATTTAAAACAGCTGAATAAAGCTGCGGAGGTCTAATGTTCCTGGAAGATCTGCGAACTTCAGCTATAGGTGTACTCAGATCTACCTGTGAATTTACATTCTCCTTATCTTCTTCACCCCCTTTTTGGACAGTACTTTTAGTCAATTCATCTAAGTTGACAAACTCAGATTTCTTTTGATCTATCTCTGTAACATCTGACACTATAGTTGACCTGTCCTTGTACATAACCTGTTCATTGAATATCACATTTCTATTTCTGATGATTTTCCTATTTTGTTCATCCCAAAACCTATAGCCAAATTTCTTATCACCATAGCCAATGAAAAAACATATTTTTGACTTTGCATCAAGTTTACTACGAGCATGAGAATCAATATGAACATAAGAAACACAACCAAAAACTTTTAAATGTGAAAACTTCACCTCTTTACCGCTCCAAATCTCCTCAAGAAGTCTGAACTCCATGGGAACTGATGGTCCTCAGTTTATCAGGTAAGCTGCAGTGCTAACAGCATCAGCCCAAAAAGTTTTTGGTAGTCTAACATGCAACCTCATACTTCTAGCATGCTCATTGAGAGTTCTATTCATGCGCTCAGCCACACCATTCTGCTGTGGTGTCCCAGGAATAGTCTTCTCCATCCTAATTCCCTGTGCAGCACAATACTCACTGAACCCTCCATCTATGTACTCTCCTCCATTATCTGACCTCAAACATTTTACTTTCAAACCTATTTTTGTCTCAACTATGGCCTTCCACTTCTTAAAAGTTTCAAATACATCAGATTTATTTTTCAGAAAATAAACCCATACCTTTTTGCTTGAGTCATCAATAAAAGTGATGTAGTACCTTGAACCTCCCAGGGATGCAATCGGAGAAGGCCCCCACAAATCAGTGTGTACTAGTTCCAATCTTTTAGCCTTCGGTGTCCTGCCAGTTTTAAAAAAAACTCACCTTTTTTTGCTTTCCTAAGATGCAACTTTCACACATGTCAAAATCAATGGACTTCAATTCTGGTAGTTTTCCTTTTGACAACAGCATCTTCATCCCTTTCTCACTCATGTGACCAAGTCTACGGTGCCATAGACTTGTATCAGTACTTGCATTAGCAACTGCAATTGTGTCTCTTGGACTTGAGGTCATATATAGAGTACCAGTCTTCTTTCCACGAGCCAATACCCTAGCTCCCTTTGTAACCTTCCAAGTACCACCAACAAATAGTATTGCATGTCTTTCATCATCAAGTTGTCCAACAGAAATCAGATTCCTCCTCAGGTCAGGAATATGTCGAACCTTCTCCAGTAACCAAATAGACCCATTGGGCAATGATATCCGGACGTCTCTCAAACCCACAACATCCAAGGTTGAACCATCAGCCAAATACACCTTACCAAAATCACCTGCAACATAATTCTGTATGATTTCTCGGTGTGGAGTGGTATGAAACGAAGCTCCTGAATCCAAAACCCAATCATCAAGTGGACTGTCTACTGCAAGAAGTAATGCATCCTGTACCTCTTCTGTTACAACATTAGCAGAATCATCTTCATTCTTCTTCTTAGGACTTTTGCATTGCCTTTTAAAGTGACCTGTTTTCCCACAGTTCCAGCATTGTACTTGTTGGCCTGATCTAGATTTACTTCTGTTCCTATTAGAATTTCTGGATTTTGATCTACCTTGGTTTGAATTTCTATCATTACCTCTGCCTCTTGTCTCAAGGTTTAGGGTAGAACCAGATCCTGAGGTTTCGCCTGAATCTCTTCGGCGAATCTCCTCAGCTAGAAGTAAATCTCGTATATCATTGTACTTGAGCTTTTCCTTTCCTGTAGAATTGCTTACTGCCATCCTCATTGCCTCCCAACTGTTTGGCAAAGAAGCCAAGACGATCAGAGCATGAATCTCTTCATCAAAATCAATTTCTACAGATGACAATTGATTTGTGATTGTATTAAATTCATTTAGATGTTGTGCTACTGATGCATTCTCTGCCATCTTCAAATTGAACAATTTCTTCATCAGATGCACCTTATTGTTTGCGGACGGCTTTTTATACATACTGGACAAAGCCTTCATCAGATCTGTTGTGGTCTTCTCCTTTACAACATTATGTGCAACAGACCTAGACAGAGTTAACCTAATAACTCCTAGAACCTATCTGTCAAGAAGCGCCCATTCCTCAGCCTTCATACTCTCAAGTTTTGTCCCCAAAAGAGGCAGATGCAATTTCCTCCCATAGAGATAATCTTCAATCTGCATCCTTCAATACGCAAAGTCTGTGCCATCAAACTTTTCTATTCCAGACGCCTTTCCTGCTTCCTCTGCTATTGCTCCCACTCAAACCTAACCCTAGGCTTTGATACCAGTTGTAGGGAATTAAACCGAATTCCCAACCTGTGAGAAACAAAAATAGAGAAAACACACGCCAAAGAAAAACAATCACACGCACAAGACAATATTTACGTGGTTTAGCAATTTGCCTACGTCCACGGAGTTGCAGGGATATCACTATTATCAGGGGAGAATACAGAGTACAACCACAACGACTACAATATTTTCTCTCTATATATAACACGACAACCACACCACACTAAAAAACCCTAATTACAAAAGGTGGTTCCACAATGGGCTAAACGGGCCCAACAGGCCTCAGTAAATCTCCCATTAAAAAGTCATGCAATATTATTCGGGTCGGGTCGCCAAACCGAATCAAACAAAACTAGGCTCCACAAATCCCAACATAAACCATAAAAGATTGTCCCTTTTAAGTACTAGAGTAAAGTAGTCCAATGCACTTCACCTAGGTTACTTGTCTATAGACACAATCTTCCAACTTCAAAAGTTATATCAGGCCTGGTGCAATTCATGACATACATAAGACTGCTAATAATATGTTAGTACTTTGTGGAGAAATAATCCTACCTTTATTCTTCTCCAACTCGATGCTCAAATCTTATGGAGTTAGAACTAGAGAACACTCAAGACAATCATATCTTTTGAGGATCTTTTCAATATAATATGACTATGACAAGACAATCCCACCATAAGGTCTAAGTACTTTGATCTGAAGAATAACATCAACTTCCAACAAGTCCCACATATAAACTTAGATGACAAACACTCTTTAGTTTTAGTAAGACAACTTTCTACATCTATTATAGATATCAGCATGTTATCCACATGAAGGCATATGAAGACTCTAAAATCTCTTACAAAAGTAGATGCAAACATTGATCTCATTTATATAATCACCACTATTAAGAAGCACATTTTTGTATTTTTCATGCCACATCTTTAGTGCTTGCTTCAGTCCATATAAAGACTTCTAATTAACAAACTTTCTTCTCATGCTAATACAAATTAATACCTTGTGGTTGATCCATGTATATTGCCTCAAGTAAAGATCTCCATTCAAGATTGCTGTTTTCATACCCATTTGATGAATGATCAAACCATTCAAAGTAATAATGCTATTATCGACTTGATATCTATGATTCAGGCAAAGATGTCAACATAATCAAATCCTTAACACTTGAATCAAGGTTTTGAGCATAAAGATTCCACTGACCTATAAAAAATGGGCCCCCCCTCCGAAAAAGTTATATATATATATATATATATTAAAAAATGAATAAAAATAAAAAAACCACATTTTACACAACAGAGGCTTCCTCGTGAATGGTAGATGACGTTTCAACTTTCATGATCATGGTATGGTATATAATTTTTCTTCATTTTTCTTTCTTTGGCTTTTTTTGCGCAAACATCAATGATTTTATCATATCTATTTTTTTTTTTTTTTTATGCCCAAATGCTCTAAAGATACCTGAAAATACTTAAAAAGCAAATCAAATCAGCTTTCACACAAAAAATAAGTCCTATAAAATTAGAATTAGATATATAAATTTGAAGAATAAAATATTATTATGTAGGACATATGTTACATAAAATGTAAATGAAATGAATATGATGAATTTTTTTTTTCATTTATCTTAGATATTTTACATGTAACTTAAAATTTTAATTTAATATTAATAAATAAAATTATATATATATAGTGGCCACGGTGATAGTGGAATTGAAATTTGAACTTGCATCTTATTTTATTATATAATTTCATAAAATTAGGATCAAATATGTAAATTCTAAGAATAAAAATACTATTATGCAAGAAATGTATTACATGATGTGAATGGATATGCATATAGAGAGAAGAAATAAAAGAGATAAGAGAAAATATAGCATTGCATTGTCATTGATGATTGATGAATGTTTAAGGGATAAACAATGACTTCTGCTCTCATTCAAATTTTATCTCCTACTCTAATTCAAACTAATAATAGACTTTTATTCTAATTCAAACTTTATATCCTATTATAATTCAAACTAACAATAAATAGATAAATAATAAATATTAATTTTCTCTAATATGACCCTTCAAAATGGAGCTACAATCGAAGATTCCAATCTTAGTCTTGATAGAAAGAAAGTGACTACAATATAGTTCGATCAAAAGAGAGCACACTAGTAGTAGTGGCAACAAATCTGTATTCAGATTTTGTGGAGGGCAACCTTCACAAGGTCCAAGTGTTGAGTGGATTTGACTTGGTGATGGAGAGGTTAGGCAAAAGTAATAAAAATGGACAAACTTTGAGCAAAAACCCAAAGACAAAGGAAATCATCTCACATTACTTTTGGTTAAGAATAGAGCTTTGAAGCAAAAAATTGGACAATAGAAGAGAGACCAGAAGATTTAAATAGGGAGAAAAATAGAATTTAATCATGCATGGAATATGTTTGTTTTCATGAAACAAGAAAAACAAGCAATCGAATCTAAAGAAGACGAAGAATCAAGGGAAAAATAAACAAGAGCAGTTGTTTGGCTATCGAGAAAACACATGAAAAGACCAAAAAAGGAAAATCTTGAAAAAGAGAAAAATGTATATGAAAAAAAAAATTGTTTAGAAAATAACCAATAAAAAAGTTTTCAAGAACTCATAATGAGTGTGGAGAAAATAGGTTACAATAAAAGTGAGTAAAAATCAAGAGAACTAAGGTTTTCAACTTAACTTTGAGAAAGCTTTTAGAGAGAGAGGAAGGGGGTAGAGTTGAAGGTGATAAAGAAGTAGAGATTAAATTAAGGGAACCAATACTAGTAGGACGTAAAGGAGAAGAATAATGGATATGAAGAATTAACAAACAATAGAGTTTAACATACAATCAACCAACTTAGTAAAAAGAACATCAACAAAATGAATGAGTAAAAGAATGATATCGTGTATCAAAATTAGAATTTATACAAATCTAGAGTGAATTTGAACCGACAACTCACATAATGCAGATGGAATTTGGGACAAAAATAATTTCTATTGAAGAAAATCAATTGAATTTGATATGGAAAAAAATTATCCAAACCATAGAACTTGCAAATATAAACCCCAAAACCGAAAAATGAAAAAGAGCCAACGAAAATAGGAAAGAATAGTGATTGAAAGGATTGACTTTAAAAGGAGAAGTAGTAAGTTTGAACCAAGAAAATTTGGAGCTCCTGATTTGTAAATGGGCATTGAACCAAGATATTGCATTGGAAGTTGGAAGGAATGAGGCATTGATAGGCCAGGTCGAAGCAAAGATTGTTGGTGTAAATGAGGAAGCTCATTTAGGGAGTCATAGTATCCTTGCCATTACATAGGCACAACAAGGCACTACTATTTGCAATAGGAGAAGGTAGTGTAGGGCCTAGGCGTTGCACCCTATATTTGCTCTAGGTTGATATAAACACAGGCTTTAGTGCCATAGGAAGCAACAGGAAGTTGTTGCGTCACAGACGTGAATCAAGTTATAGGTGTTGAAGAGTAACTCTTTAGAGTAAATGAGTCAAGTAAATCTGTGTAACTTGATTAGTGGATCTAGATTGGTAGGTGATAACCCGACTCTTGGTAGCTTGGCATGTAAGGGTATCAACAAAATTTATACCTAAGGTCCTTACACTAAAGTAGCAAAGCTACTATAGCATAGTGGCTCTAGGATCGAACACTGGGAAGGGTTTTTACTTTAACTGGTGAAGTTCGGAGGATGGAGTGAACTTTTCTTAATAAAAATTAGGTTAAGATGAAAACATAAAAAGATGAAGGTTTTGTAAACTAAACTAACATGAAAATAGGTTAAAAGATGGAAAAAAGAAGTTTCTCAAAGCTTTGGATAGCCATGCTTAACTCACTGTGTAAAAATGGAGATTTTGGAACTTTTCACCTCGAGTTGGGGAAGCAACTAAGGTGATGCTTACTTCCCGAACCGGTATGTGTTTAACAACTGAGTTTTAGTCCTTCAAAACTTACAAAAAAGGGTAGCTGAACCTCATAAATGCTCTTTTAATGATATAGGTCATCTCCTCGACTTGCAATACAATGGCTCGTAGGAAATAACTAATGAACGTCAGTGGATCTAACAATAAGAATCCACTGAGACCAAAAGGTTATCAAGTATTGGCCATTCAAAGCAAGTCAGAGGGATTAAAAGCTTTACTTTGAATGAAAACATTTATAACGCTCAGCTACTTACATTCATGGCTTGGAAATCTCCATCCTGACACGGGAGCTTCACATGGCATCCATTACTTCAAGAAACTAAAAGGTTTTAGCCTTTCATCCTTGGGGATTTCATCCTCCAAGGATGTTTGGCTACTAAGAAAATAGAAAATAGTAGAGAGAAAAAGAAAGCAAAAGATACTCTGTATTTAGCTAAGTGTGTAATTTACATAAGTTGGTCTCCTGGGGAAAGTTCCCCGACCGTCAAAAAATGAAAATTACAAAACAATATATAACAGGTTGTTTACCCCTGTATTCTTGCTTAACAACTAAGGAATCATCTAATTGGTGGATTACAAGGAGAGAATTGGGATTTAGACAACAAATATCTGAAGTAAAATATCAAAAAACGTCGGTCGCAAATATCTGGAAGCACTCAGGAGAATTTCGCAGGCGCACAAAATGGCTGCGAAATTTCGCAGACGAACAAGATGGCTGCGAAATCATTTCGCAGCCGAAGGCTGATTTCGCAGCCCTGCGAAATTGGCCTTCAGCTTGGAGTGATCTGCTTCCATTGGCTCTAACTTCTTCATTTCAACTCTGATTTGCGAACCGTTTGAAGCATTGGATTGTTGACTTCCTGATCTTCGAAACGACATAAAGCATGCATAAATTGGACTTCAGGAAGTACTCCAAAAGTGGCTGAAATTACTGTCATCAAGGATGCTTCAAGGTAGATTCTCTCTTTACTTCTCCTCCTTGCATTCCGGATTGGTTATGGCAAAGGACTTTAAGGCTTCAAAGCTCTGATTCTTCATGTTTCTGAGCTTTCCATTGCTTTGCCATGGATTCCAAATAACTCTCCTCCATCTTGGATTGCTTTGGTGATCAAATTACTAACAAAAACACCAAAACTTACACAAAGTGATTAGAAGTGATTGCAAAGGTCCTTAATATGTTAATTGGGTTAAAAGGCAATAACTACTACTCAAAAGTGTTTAAAAGAGTTAATTACAAGCTATCAAATAGCACTTTTTGAGTAGTAATCAGTAGGTCTTAGACCTCATGGTTTTTTATCTTCACAATTTGTGAAGGATTTAAATGTAAAAATCTTGTGTCTCATTGCATATCTTTTTATTCCTACTTATATTCATTCTATTTGATGATATTGATATCCTTTGGATTGATTGATTAGTTTGATATTGACGTTGTTGGGTTGGTTATCTTGAAGATTATGGTAGATATACCTATAACGAGTTATTGTTTTCCTTAACTTCTTTCACATTATAATTCATACATTAATAATTATATTATTTTATCCCTAACTATTCACGAGATCTTTCTAAAAGGTAAAAATCAGTTTTTTATCAAATGATTTTAGGTATAACCCATTTATTTATTTGGGATAGCCCTGATATTTATTGGGTTAAAAGAATTGAGTATAATATATAAATATTTATTTAAAATTTTTAATCACCTATTCACTACCCCTCTAGGTGTTCCTTATTGGACTTTCGGCGGTTTTTCACATGTGTTATTAGAGCAAAGTTTAATCAAGAGTTAATGACTTGACTTCAAGTAAACTTGTAAATAATTTCCTCAAGTGTTTTGGAGAATCTGATTTTGTCTTATGGAGCTTTGAAGGTGGACGAATGACACTTTTGTATCATGTTTGATATTCTTCCATGGGCTTATTGAAAAATATTTGGAGTTTGATCCTATCTTTCGAAGCTTGATTTTTTTATTTGATTTTGATCCAAGGGTGGTAAACACATATTCTTGGAGCAAAGTTTAATCAATAATGAATGATGACTTGATCCCAAGTAAACTTGTAAATAATTTCCTCGAGTGTTTGGGAGAATCTGATTTTATATTCTTTGGCTTTGAAAGTGGATGAATGACACTTTTGTATTATGTTTGATATTCTTCCACAGGCTTGTTGACAAATGTTTGGAGTTTGATCCTATCTTTTGAAGTTTGATTTTTGGATTTTATTTCAATCAAAGGGTGGTAAACATGTGTTCTTGGAGCAAAGTTTAATCAATAGTCAATGATGACTTAATCTCAAGTAAACTTGTAAATAAATTCCTTCAATGTTTTAGAGAATCTGATTTTGTCTTCTTTGGCTTTAAAAGTGTAGGGTCATATCCCTTGAAAGATGTATAAAAGACCCCAATGCATTCCCTGTATGCACATCTCCACATCTAACACCTCAAAGAATCTATCCTTGTAGTTAAGGCTTAAGGAATGCCAATTATTGATGTAGTCAATGAGTGGCTTGTCTTTCCATTACTTGGTATTGTAGAGTTTCATCATTATTACATTTCATCGGGAACTATAAAAGTGATTGAGGAATTCGTGCTCCATTTGGTCCCAACTATCAATGTACTCAAGTGCAAGGTTTATGTACCAATAAAATTTGTTCCCTTGGAGGGTACAGACAACTTGTTCAACTAAGAGGTCACTCTATATACCTACATTGTTGTAGGTTTTAACAAAGTGGGTAACATGTTGCTTCAGATTTCCCTTTCCATTAAAAAACTGAAACTTTAGAGGTTGATGACCCACATGCATATGTAGGTTATCAATCCTCTTAGTGTAAGACTTAGAGTAGATGAGTGTACTCTATGATGGTCCGCCATACTGCACTCTAATGGATAAATAGTGATGCCACCAAAGTAGATTCAATGGTTTGTTTCCTAATCTACATAGATACAATATTCGAAGGGTGAGTGAGTCCTTGGCTTGACTTAGTTGTATTTTGTGCATGCGCCTTAACCTTGTTCATAAGAGAGACTATTTGCAAATCTTTCTCCTCAACAAATCTTGGTAAGTTTAGCGATGGCACAATCCATTTCAGGTAATTGTTCTTCAATGGATGTAGTGCTCATTGTCATTATTGGCATAGTCACCAAGAAGGAAAAAGTAAAAGAGTCAAAATGGTTTGGAGGAGTTATCCTCCTTTGACATCCCAGTTAGTGATCTAGAATGTGAGTTGGTGTCAGAGTTTGCATTGACAACAAAGTGGGAGACTTATCCTCAAATTCCTTTGTTGTTGAAGGGTGTTTTTCCCTACTATGAAAATCAATGAGATTCAAAAATTAAGATTTTCCAATGTGATGGAGGAGAAGAGTTCAGTTCAATTGAATTTATTAACCATGTTCAAAGTTGTGGCATTGAACTCCATGTGTCTTGTCCAGGAACTACTCAACAAAATGGTGTAGCAGAACGAAAACATCAACATATAGTTGAAACTGGGCTTACAATGTCATTTCATGCTAATATGCCCTATCTTTATGGGTAGAAGTTTTTTTCCACGACTCTGTATTTGATTAATCATTTACCACAATGTCATTTCATGTGTCTTGCAGAATGAAAGCTCATATCAAAAACGTCACAAAAGACATCCAGACTATAGTGGCTTGCAGGTATTGGGATGTCTATGTTTTCCTTCTCTTCAAAAACAAGGGGGTTCAAAATTTGTCACAAAAACATATCCTTGTGTTTTCATTGGATACAGTCCAATACACAAAGGATATCGTTGTTAGGAACCAAAAACAAAAATAGTATATATTTAAGGCATGTTGTATTTGATGAAGAAGCAGCATTTCCTTTTAAGCCCACTCAACTGCCGAAAATTCTCAAAAATTGAGTTTATCCGAATTTCCAAGTTTGGACAAATGGATTGGCAAAATTGATGACTCACACAAAATCCTTTCAAATAAGGAGATTTCTAGAAAGGAAAAACCAATAGCTTGATTTCTGACTTTACAAATTGTTGACTTTAATGTAGGTACCTCATTGTTCAAGGAAGATGCTGCTCTTAACCCTTTGGAGCAGCTAGATGAAACCATGGGAGTCCATAAGCTGTAAATTCAACCTCTCCTTTAAGAGAGACTGCTGATTCTCCACAAAATAATGTTTCAGTCCCGAATCCTCTAATCTCTGAAAGTCAAGCAAATCAGGATGTAATATTTCCATCATCCACTCCAGCAGATTCTCTCCCAAACATGGAAGGCATCTCCACACACCTTGACATCCATGACGTGAAATGCTCAGATTCAAGCTCTCACAATTCCCTTCGGCCAGTTCGACTTCGTACGACTCCTTACTATTTGAAAGATTATGCTACAGTTGCCACCAAGGGTCCCCACCCACATTTCCCCTCCGAACCGAAGACCCTTAGGGAAGCCTTGAAAGATCCTTGCTGGATAGCTGCTATGGAAGAGGAACTTGCTGCCCTCAACACTAATGATACTTGAGACTTAGTTCCAAGGCCGCTTAGTATTAATATTGTCGGCTCCAAGTGGATTTATCCCATTAAAACAAAGGAAGATGGAACCATAGATCCTTCAAGGCTCGTTTGGTTGCAAGGGGATTCACTCAAATTTCTAGAGTTGATTATGATGAAACCTTCAGTCCAGTAGTTTGACCAACAACCACTAGGTTAGTGATTGCTCTCTCCCTATCCTTCAAATGGAAGATAAGGCAACTTGATGTTAAAAATGCATTCTTGCATTGTAACCTCAAAGAAATTGTCTACATGGAGCAGCCACCAGGGTTTATTCATCCAACTAAGAAAGATCATGTTTGCTTACTTAAAAAATCACTCTATGGATTGAAATAGGCACCTCGTGCCTGGTTTGGTAGACTCTCTAAATATCTTCTGCACCTTGGTTTCCATTGCATCACATGTGATGCCTCTTTTTTTATATATTACATCCATTACTCTCATTTATGTAGATGATATTCTCCTTACAAGGAATAACGATGAGTTTCTCCAACATCTAATCTTGAGGCTGAGTCATGAGGTTATAATCAAGGATCTCAGATCATTGCACTATTTTCTTGGAATAGAAATGAAGCCATTTCCTAGTGGAGTGTACTTGTCTCAACACAAATACACACGACATTCTTCACAAAACAAAAATGTTGGAGAGTGCTCCCCTTGCTACACCAATGGCTGTAAAAGACATCTCTTCAAACTCAGAACCCGTTGATGCTACCAATCTTTATGCGTTGAGTGATGCAGATTGGGCTAGTTGCACCACAACAAGGAAGAGCATCACTAGTTTCTGCACATTCCTTGGTACCAATTGTATTTCTTGGTGTGCTAAGAAACAACCCACTATGTTCCACTCCAGCACTGAAGCCGAATATCGATCTATGGCCTCCACCATAACTGAGATAACAGGGCTCACATTTCTTCTTCAAGATATTGGTGTTCCCTTGGCACAACCCCCACATTCATTTTGTGATAATATCAGTGCCCTTTACATATCAGTTAACCCTTTGTTTCATTCAAGATCAAAGCACATTGAGCTCGACTACCACTTTGTCCGAGAAAAGGTTGCAGTGGGTCATCTTATCACATGACACATCCCTTCATCATCTTAGCTTGCTGATATCTTCACCAAGCCATTACCCAAGGCTACCTTTCAGATGTTCAGGGACAAACTGGGTGTTCAACCTCAACCACACACTAGTTTGAGGGGGCATGTTAAGAATCCAGCTCAAGAAGATTCTAATACATCTCAGGAGAATAAAATCTCCTAGCTATAGGCTGTAACTCTAGAGAATAAAATCACAGAGAATAAAATTTCCAAGTTGCAGGCTGCAAAGGAAGGAAAATAAATAAATATTGATTTCCTATTCTGTAAATACACACTTCCATATGTAAAATATACACCTTCTATATGTAAAATATATACTGTGTATATTAAGACCTGCTAGTCAATGAAAATAGCATCGACTTCATTTATTCTTTTCTAAACTTTCTTCAGAAAGCACAGGTTGTGTCATTTTTCTTTTCAAGAAAACAACCTTAACTCCCCATTGGATCATTTTTTAAATGACTTTGAAGGTGATATCAAAATATTCTACTCTTTTTTTTTCTCTCTCTCTTGCAACGTTTCAAGAGTGTTTTTCTAACATGAACTTCAAGACACCAAAATTAGAGAACAAGTAGACTAATGGAATCCCAAGTCCAAATGGAGGAGATTGGTAGCAATTGGGAGGCCTACTGCAATCAGGAAAGCATCGCATGGAACCCACATACCAAGAAGGCATAACAAAGTGGATTGTTATAGGGCATGCGTTAGCCATGCTCATGCGTACAACCAATGCGTGATAGTGCTATCCTATGTCCTTTCTTGACACTGACTGCATGTGATATATCCCCTCATTTTTCTTTGTATTTGTTTGATTTTTTATTTATTTATTTTTTTTTTGTAACCCACCTTGTTTTTTAAAAGTAAAAAGTACACTTTTTGTTTTAGTAAGTGGGAAAGCGCTTGGGGTCTAAGTTTTTTAGAATATTTTTGAGATTATTAGAGAACATTCTATACTACAAGAAATTTTTTATTATTTTATTGCTTTTAGATTTTTTTTTTCTCATGCATTTTATTTAAGTGGATTATTATTATAATAATTATTTTTGAGGCATGAAAAATAGAAAATAATTTTCTGTGACAGTTTTTTTTTTTTTTTTTTGCAAATTTTAATTGCTTAGTAGCTAAGACATGTCTAGATTTTGTTTACAATCCACGTAACTTGGTCTTGTTAATATATTTTGAGTGAGAATTATATTTTAGGTAGTATCTTATCATATTTAAGACAAGTCTATAACCATCAACATCAATATCAAGTTGAGAGTTTCATCTTTAAAACTAACCACTAACCAAATATAACTAGTTTATCAAGATGAAGCTCAATTTCTCTCCCACTCTAACTACTTTTATAGCCAACATCAAAATAAATTTAATAATAGAGGATCAAAGATTTAGCATATAGTAAGCTAATTCATGTTTGATTTGTATTACTTTGGGATTTCTTTAACTTTCAATCATTTGAAAGTAGATGAAGTCATATCTTTAAATTTTTATGGTTCCTCTATTTTCTTCTTGTTTTTATTTTGATATTTGATGTTATTCTAAATCCAAGACATTCTTTATCATTTTCTTACATATTCTTTTAGGTTTCCATGGTTTAATACTAGTTAGTATGCTCTCTGATACATAACATCTACGGGATGTAAGTCAAGTGTGAGTTTTTATATTGATCCTAAACTTACATATACTTTCCATAATCTTATTTCATAATTAATTCTAAAATGTGAATTATATTGACTCTAATCTTACACTTACTTCTCCTACTATTTATATTTGATTGTGAATTCTAAAATTCTTTATTATTACAACTCTAAAAGAATTCATTAAACAAATATACCTCAGTATTATCTTTGGGCTATTATTCCTCATAAGATATTGCTCACTATGTCCTTTTACTATTGCCATTTTAAATGTAATTAGTTATTTCTTTTTTTTTTCCTTGTCTTTTGATATTCTATGTAGATACTAGTACCATCTTCAAGTTTTAAAAAGTTGTGCTTATTTAGAGCATGACCATAGTAGGGAGAGTTCCATCGATGTAATCCTCAACCCGATTGACAATGGTTACATTCAGAAACTAATTTTTCTAGATGAGGTAATTGCCTTAATCCAATTTGATTGTGAGTGGTTGGCTAAGAGTTGGAAGAGATTGATGAATGAACTGAGCAGGGTAAGATGATTTGAATCAAAAACTGGTTTCTGGAAAATTTTGTTACATGTTTGGAATCTGTGGAGGAATTTCAATATTAGATGAGGGATTTGTAGCATAAGAGGCTCCAAGAGGGGTTGATGAAGATGAATCCATTTTGGATTGAAGCAACTCTGATACCAAATTGGATCTGGAAAAGATAGCACAAAGGAAAAGAATTCAAAAAATAAGATTGATGTGCTTAATGCTAAAAAGACTAATCTACTTGAGAAAGATTAAATAATTTAAAAGCGTATAAGTTTCCAACTAATTTAAATTTTTTCCTTATTTCAATGGAAAAATCAAACACTAGAAGTTTTTTTTTTTTTTTTATCATTTTTTTTAAGAACCAAACATAAAATTATACATATATATATATATACAAACAGGCCCATTACAATAGGATAGATCGTCTCAAGCCTCTTGATTATAGAATATATGTGTCATGCCAAAGACCCCCTCCAAGGACGTGACTATCATTTCAAACCTCAAGTTTGAAGACTCAAAGTGCAAATGACTCAAACAATTATCTTGTAACCGTAAGATCACTAATTACCAAATTCTTATTCAGAGTAGTAAAATGTACTATAATCCTCAAAATTTAACTTAAAAAAACTAACACATCAACCACTTTGCTATTGTCCTAACAACTTCAAACCGAAATGGTTCAAACAGTAACTAATTTCTAACATTTAAACACTGTCCAAAAATAAAGTTTAAACCAATGGCCTAATAATGACAAATTCCTAGCCTAACTATCACTCGCTTGAATTGAGAGTACTTGAAAAAAATTATCAATGGATGAGAGTGAAATTAACTCATAAAGTTATTGTTCCCATAAATATTTTTATATGTTTAACTACAACTCAATTGCAATTAGTATAGAAGGTTTTTCTAAGTTGAGTGGTTATGCCTCATGCAAGGTTCTATTTATCTAAATTATAGAATTTGAGTCCTAAAAGTTGGTCAAGATAGACAAACTCCTATGACACCAAGCCCTTTGTATATTTTCTCCCTTGTTCTAATTTTTTTATCTAGTCAAGTGTTTTGATTGACTATAGATGAGAGAAGGGAGTTCAAGTTTAATATTCTACTAGGCTTGCTTCGTTGGTGTTTATACAAGAGAGAGCTCTTCTTTTCTCTACACTCACAACATAAAAATGCGTACCTTTCTGTAGAGGTGTACAGGTACAAACACAAACAACTCTCTTTCTTTGTCTCTCTCTCCACGTCTTGAGTAAGACTTTGGATTTTGGATGTTAGGTGTATGCTCATGTAACATTCACTACCATGGGATTCTTTTTTCACTACATCATAAGGGTATCATGAGAGTACTAAGATATGCCTAGATCTAGGTCTTTCACTATTTCAACATTAGCTTTAAAGCACAGGTTGTATCATTTTTTTTTTCAAGAAAACAACCTTAACTCCCCATTGGATCATATTTTAAATGAATTTGAAGGTGATATCAAAATACTCTACTCATCTTAAGCTTTTTTTTATGTAATATTTTATCAACATTTTAGGTAAAATTAATGAAAAAAAATGATTTTTTTTTTCTCTTGCTTTATCAGTATCCATCTTAGGAAAGAGTGTTTTTCTAACATGAACTTCAAGACACCAAAATTAGAAAACAAGTAGGTAGACTAATGGAATCCCCAGAACAAAAAGAGGAGATTGGTTGCAATTGGGAGGCCTACAACAATCAGTAGAGCATCGCATGGAACCCACATACCAAGAAGGCATAACAACGTGGATTGCTATAGGGCATGCGTTAGCCTTGCTTGTGTGCACAACCAATGCGTGATAGTGCTATAGTATGTCCTTTCTTGACACCAACTGCAAGTGATATATCCCCTAGTTTTTCTTTGTATTGGAAGATTTTTTTTTCAATTTTTGTGTAGCCCACCTTGTATTTTAAAAGTAAAAAAGTACACTTTTTTATAGTAAGTGGGAAAGCACTTGGGGTTTATTGACCATGTTTTTTGGACAAAAATGTTTCAAAATATTTTTTTTTTATGTGATGACCTCTCATATCTTTCCGTGATTACTTAGATTTTTTTTAATTAATTTCTTAATTATATAAATTTGTGTTTCAACAAAAAAAAAAAAAAAAAAAAAAAAATCACAAGAAAATTATTGTCTAAGGTGGTGTTTGATTTTTGGCTTAATAGAAAAATCAAAATATTTGATTTTTTTTTATTCAGTTAAAAGTAACCTATTGATATCAACTAATATGATTAAAGTGAACTTATTAGTAATAAATTACCAAAATTCTCCATTGGTTGCCTGCTTTCATAAGTTTCACCATGTTGAGCACTTCTGTTAACAATGTATTAGAAATTTTTTAATATATTCACATTTATCGAAAAACATATATGATTTGAGACTTTATGAAAATAACACATGTAATACAAGTTTATTTAATATAATTGGGCTCATATTACAAACATTCCCTATATCATTTTTTGAAAATAAATATATTTAATCTCTATCCTTTATTTACATTCAAGTTCATTCCTTTTATTAAATATTTTTAGGTATACTTGATTTTGGGAATAAGCATGGGTATGAAGGGTTCAAAAGCCCCCTTATTTCTTTAGCTAAGAGACTAATTAATTATATAATTTTTTGTATTAGTGGTTCACTTTATTACTACTTTTCGGGACATTTGTCATAATTTAATATATGGATTTTTGTATGAAAAGGCAAATTTCTAGTTAAAACTTTTTTGTTAGCTTAATTACTACTTCTTGTGTCAAGCCTTCGTACTGCACATGTCAAATGATCGTGGTGTCCTAACCTTTGGGTTTGGGTCATCACATCATTAGCTCGCATTTCCATGAGAAGGGATATGATAAATTAGCAATGATGTTTCATTTTAACGTGCCTTCAAATTTTTAGGTTGATGTTTTTCTTGTTGTACTAAATCTCATCAACAAGATATAAAGTTAATATTTCTCAAAAGGTATAGCAAACACAAATTCACCAAGAAGACCTACCCTTTTGTCTTCAAAAGAGATAAATGCTTGCATACATCCCCAAACAAATAGAGTTTATCAAGACATGTTTTCACTTGCAAACACTAATGCTATGCATGGAAATCCATAGCTCAGTTCCTTTCCTAAGAAGATGAATGGCTCACACCACTGGCCGAAATAAGCATTCAACAGCACTCGAGCCTTCAAGCCAAATACAGTGTCATAGACTGATACATTGCCTACTATTGATATAACACCTAGCACTAGTAATCTCCACCCTGCTACATTTAAATTGTGAACTTTTTTAAAGAGATCCTAAGCTAAATTAAACTGCTTGATTCTTAAAATCCGTGTAGATTCTCTTTAATTTAGAGCATGGATGTAATAAGTCTAACAGGCTCTGCCTCTTTTGTCATTCTCTTTAGCTCCTGTTCAAACCTTTCCATGACTGGCGGAGGCAGGCAAATAGGTATAACATTTCCTTCTTCTCCTTTGCTGTTCCTGAACCTCGTACAGAAGCTAATAATAGATAAAGCCCTAGCAAGCCCACCATAGACTGGCTTCCCCCACCCGAAGTTTACCTCTCCAAACCCGGCACGTGTGACATCTGAAACAAAATAGTTCCCCGGCTGCGTAAATGAGGGCCGGCCCTTGATGACCATCAGATCTGCCACTGATTTTATGTACTCTTGGCTCATTTCCGCCTTGGCTTTCTTCAGTAACCTTATCGCATATTCCAATGGGTTTTTACATAGCATTCCAGCCTTAGTAATTGAAGCTGGATACACAAAAGCATTTCCATAGTATCCTGGTGGCAGATCAAAACCGCGCTTGCCTCGCATATTGATTAAGCATGAAATGCGAACAACCTCATCAGGGTCTACTGCAAATGCAATTGTGCGGCATCTCCATACATATGCTGTTAGAACCTCAAACGTCGAGCAGGCACCGAGGCTTGCAGGAAGTCGGTTCCTAAGTGCTCTTATCTCCTTGGGGCCAAAGAAGAATGACCGATGAACCAAATTATTTTCGTCCATGGCCATTAGTGTGCCCTTGTTGTTGGTTACCTCCTCGTATTCATGATGTATACGGGTTATTCGTGGCGGATTTCGGGCATTTAACAGCTCTCTTTCCCATATGGGCAGCAGAGATGGCACAGACAGACCTTGAGCCATCTCGCTTATGGCGTTGAGGAATTGGATCAAGCCAAGAGCATCACTCATTGTGTGGTTTAGGCGCAATGCAAATATAAATCCTCCACACCTCAATCGGGTCACCTGCATTGTACCAAGATTTCTTTATCAATATATGCTTTAGCAACATCGAATGATTTGTCAGATTAAACTTAATATTTATTACTTAATAACTTAAGTTTATTAAGTTAAATTATTGTTAAGTTGTTAACTTAAAACTTATTATCTAAATATTAGGTTATTTGGTCAAATTTATTCTAAATCATCAAATTGAGTCAATTAACATATTTACCCTTATTAATTTTGATTAATATTTATTGTGATTGACTTTAATTTATATTTATTTTCATTAATTTTAAATAATAAATATATTTATAAAACATTCATATTTATGTTACCGGAGATATATGAAAATAACCATAAAATATTTATTTAAAAAATGGTTTCAAAAAGTTATTTTTAGTATTTCAAAAAACTAACTGTTTTGACTTTTTCTATTCAATTAAAAAATTAAAAGATAAGTAATAAGTAAAAAAAGTCAAAAACAAATAGTTTAAAATGTGAAAGTAAATTACATTTAATATTAAGTTAAAAAAAAATACCACTTGAGTTAACTATTTTAATTTAATATTTAAAATTATTTAAATAAAAATAACTTCAAGTTACAAGATTAAGTTATTTTATCAAATATAATTGATGATGGAGAATATTTACCTGAATTAAGATAAGAGGAGAACCAAGAATTCCCCCGGAGCCAGGGACATCATACAGAAGCTCCTCGAAGCAGGGACACATTGGTTGAATTGCATCACCAAGATTCTCAAGTGTGGTATCGGCATCGGCTTCAATGAACAAGACCCCTTCACCGGTGCAGTCCACCATGAGTTTTCTATTATCCCCTTCAATCAGCCTGCCTGCAAATGGGTAGTAGTATACAAGCGCCTTACCTAGAGCTTCTCTAATGACCTTTACAGGGTCTTTTCCTTTCATTAAAGGATTGTTCGGGTAAAACATTATCACAGGAATTTGAAAGCGAAGGCCTTCTTGATCATCTATATCAGAAAGCTGCTTCACCTCTCGTGGGGTAGGGTTTGTAGGCCGAACAAACTCTGGAGCACACCGTTTAACCGAGAATACTAGAGGAGACCATGATGATGCCATGTCCTTCCAGGCAAGGAGCTTGTTGATAGAATGTAGAAACAATGATAAAAGAAAATTGAAGGAGTTTATGTGATGGTTTGCTTTGAGAAGGTAGCTGATATTTATAGTCTAATGCTGCACTCCAATAATGTGGCACAATATATGGGTTATTTTTCCAAAAAAAAAAAAAAAGGATATTTTTATGAAAACGAGATCAAAAAAGGATAAAGGGTTAGATTTTCAAAAATGGGTTCCCAATGACCCTTTTAATCAAATAACTCTTTAGATAATATGTAAAATTTTGGGTGTATGATCTTTCGTTGGACAAAGTTCTAATGCCATTGTTGAAATATTAATTTCCCTAAAAGTTTAAGCTTATAGAGTTGAGTTAATAATATATATCATGCTCTTTTGGTATCTTTTAAACATGTTTTAAAACTTTTGTTCAAAATAATATTTCTCTTTTTTCTATTCAAAATTTATCGTCTCAAATGTAGTTTTATTACAATTCTAAAACCACATCGCATTTTCAAAATTTACGGTCTCTTTTGGTTAATTTGAACAAGATTATGAAATTATGGGTTTTTTTTTTTTTTTGATAAATTGAAAAAAAAAAGAAAGAAAGAAAGAAAAACTCAAATGAGCTATGAGAAAATGACCATTTTGACTCAAAATTCCACGTGGACCACGGGATAAGGTGGCTGCGTGTGAAACTATGTGGTCTGTATTCGATGATGTTTGATATCATGGTGTAGGACTTGTCAGCGATCCGCACCAAGATATCAACCATACACCTGCCATGCATTAATTGATTAAGAAGGTTCCCATTCAAAAACCACAAAAAATAGAGTGGTTGTTGATGTTGAGTTATCATCTGACTTAAGTTAAAATAGTTTTAAAATATTTTTTAATATTAGTTACAAAGTTATTAATATTTTAGGTCATTTTTTATATTCATTTTATCTTCTTTCTATTTTTCATCCAAAAAGTATTTTTTAAAATTGAAATATTTTTTTTTCAACTTTTCCATTCTATTTTTGAAAAAGCAAACATACATTTTCCGTTGTATCCAAATATAAAATAAAAAAAAAAATCATTTTCCTTAAAGAAAAAATCATTGCATCCAAACATACAAACGTGTACTAGTTGTATGCTGTGTCCTGAATTACCTTACTTTCTTAAAAGAACATGTGAAACATTCACTTGCTGCATAATAGTGTAAAGCACGACAAAACGTGTACAAGTTGTATGCTGTGGCCTGAATTTCCTTACTTTCTTAAAAGAACATGTGAAACACAACAAACATTTTGTCCTTATGAATCAACGCATTCAATTCCTTTTTTTCAAATATTTTTGTTTTATGAATCAACGCATTATGAATAGTATGAAAAACTTCAAACCAAATGTTACAACCAATCCATAAGTAGTATTATTCACGTGGAATGTGTTGTCCATGCTAACATTTATTATAGAATATATGTGTCATGCCAAAGACCCCTCTAAGGGAGTGACTATCATTTTAAACCTCAAACTCGAAAACTCAAATGACAAATAACTCAAACAATTATCTTGTAACTAGAAGATCACTAATTACCAAATTCTTACTCTGAGTATAATCCTCAAATTTAACTTAAAAAAACTAACACATCAACCACTTTGCTATTGTCCTAACAACTTCAAACCGAAATGGTTCAAACAGTAATTAATTTCTAACATTTAAACACTGTCCAAAAATAAAGTTTAAACCAAAGCCCTAATAAAGACAAATTCCTAGCCTAATTATCACTCCTCGCCTGAATTGAAAGTATTTGAAAAAAAATTATCAATGGAAGATAATGAGTTCAAACCCAATAAGAAATATTAATATAGTTTCATGAATAAAACATTTTCAACTATGATTACAAATAGGAGGTATAATGTACATTTTTTTTTTATATAAAAACTTTGAATTCAAACATGCTAAAGCATCCAAAACTTTTCAACCAAACATTTTCATATTTATGTAAATAACAATTTTATATTAAATCTAAATGAAATGCATTCAAAATATTTTTACTCTAATTATCAAATAACAAATGTTGTTTGATTAGGTGAGACGTTGTTGCCCAATTAGGCGAAACTTTACAAATGGGAGGCTACCCTTAAATTTGTTCTTTTTATGGTGGATGGAACCAAACATTACTAATACTAATAGCCTCTACCCTAATCCCTAGAGGATGGAGTTTAAAACAATTACATTCCACACCAAGAAATATAAAGGTCGAATAATTATTACCTGTTGATTAAGGCCAAAAAGGTCAATAATAATAACCCATTGATTATGGCAAGAAATGTCAACAATATAACCCGTTGACTAAAACCAAATAAACCAAAGTCAAACATTTTGTTTCATTTATTAAAACTTACAAAAACATTATATCTTCATTTTTTTATTATAAACAAAAGAAAATGTTCTTACATATTTTTCATGCAAAATATAATTCATTAATGCATCAAAACAAAAATAATATTTTACATAATATAAAAAAAAAAATTTCTCTTAGAAAATCTATATTAATTTCTGCTACCTCAAAAAGCACTCAAAACCCTTAAAAAAATTATTGTTGAAGAATCTAATTTTCACCTAAAAATAACATAAGAAATAACAACTATTACTACTACCTATTTTATCTGAAATTATAAGTTTGACAATTTAAATAATTTTCTATGTTAATATTATTACCAATATTTTTATTTTCAACTTCTGAATCAATAACAATTTAATAAACGAGTTTACAAATTTTCATAAAAGTTGCTTCATTTCCAAAATCCATTCCCAAGAGTATATATATAATATATATGTATATATATCTTCTTTATTTTTTTGTCCTTCTCATATTTTTTTTCTTTTCTTTTCCCATCTCCTAGTTTCCACATAGAACTCGCCATCTCTTCAATCTTTACACACAACACTACACATACCACACTTTCTCTCCACGTATCAAATGCACCATTTTTTTTTTCTTTCCACTAAACAAAGGATATCACTCTTTAGACCTAGATTATGTTTTGGATTCTTAATTAGAAATAATACAATATCTGCAGGGAATTATGGTACCTTTAAGGTGACACAAAATTTTCGGAATGCATAAACTAGGGTATGCATCCCATAGGCGGATGGTTGAATTCAACTTCATCTTGTTTCTGACATCCTCGTTGGTAATATTTAACAGCTCTTCAGTCATGGTTTTGGAGGTACAAGTACAAAGTTTTTGAAGATGTAAATTGGGATTAGTGCCACACTTTGAGATGTTTCCTAAGCAATCCTTGAGAACACTTATATAACTCACTATATTTGAAGTTGTTAAATCAACCTTCCTAAACCAAGTTAGCAATGCTACATGACACAAAAACTAAAAATAATTAAAGAAGGAACACTAGTCCCTTTGACAATTGTTTCGTTTCTTTTCTTTGAAACAAAAAAAAATAGGAAAACAAGTTTGATAATCAGAAAATTGTTTTCTATTTTTTGTTAAAAATAATTTTAAGTTCAAATGTTTATTTGATTGATACAAAAATTTACCCAACCAAAGTGGTCCAAAACACCTTATTAGTAAATAGGTAAAATTTTGTGTTGTATAATGAAAACTTAATTTATTTATATATTTAAAAATAATAATTATGTTTATTTTTATAATTCATTTTAAATAAAATATTATTAAGCATTATCATTTTTTTAAATATTATTATCATTCTTTTGTATGATTTGGTTTTTATAATATATTATCTGCATTCATATCTTACCAAAATTATCATTACAATATTCATTTAAAAAAAGTATTATTCATTTATTTTGTATTTTATTTTATAATATAATATTATTTTAAAGCAAAATGTGAGTTATAAACATAATATAATTCATTGTTAAAATTTTTTAAATATTAGTATTTTTAAATGAAAATATGATATTAATATTAATTTAGAAAGTTAATAAATAAAAAATATCTAGAATGTGGGCTCCTCTTCATTTAAATCTCCATGTCATGTTAGCATCAACATGCACCAGCACATGAGATTCCCAATTGACTCGTTGAGATGGGTTTTAAATTGGTGCCACGTGTCGAAAAAAAAAGTTGATAAGACTTTATTATAGAATGGAGAAGAAAATTATTTTGTTAAAAAAAAAGGGTTGAGACTTGTTTTAAATGATCACGTGTGCCTTTTAGGGAAAATAGTTAATGACATGAGCTTATGGAATTTTGACAAAAAAGGAAATGAGTATAAAGGTGATTTTGACATTTATTATAAAAGTTAGAATTTTTTTTTTTCAAATTTATATTTGTATCAACCTAATTTAATTTCTTTAGGTATCTACCTAGTTTATGATTTTTTAAGACAATAGTATCCATTAGTGAAAGACCAAAACACCATTTCAAATTAATGTGTATTCATCTTTTTATTTCTTTTTTATTTCTTTTTGGCCTGCCATTTCTTCTTTTCATTTTCTTAGGAATCCTAATAAAATACTTTTTTTAAATTTGTGAATGAATAATTAAATAATCATCTTTGATGATGCTAGAAATGCACACTTATGATATATATATATATATATATATATATATTCATTTTTTAGCACTTGAAAATGCAGGAATCGAGAAAAATGTTTGTAATTTTAGGGTTGGATGGTTTTTAAAACATGTAATATTATACCTCCGGGCATCTTTAAGGGTGTTCAACCTTATAGTTTTTAATATCATTAAAAATGTCTAGCCTTTCAGGTATGGAATCCCCCCATCACTCTTTTTTTTTTTCACTTTTTCAAAAGTCTTCACCTCTAAATCACTTTTTAATAATTCCTAAATGTTCCCTGACTATTTTTATAATAAATATTTGTTTATAGTTATATAAATAATTAAGAGCCCTTAAAATACATTTACATAAAACATACATACTTGTAATGTATGAATATAAACGAAAATCTATAAGAGAGGTTGCTTAATTCAAACACCTTTTTGATGACAAACAAACTTAGGAGAATAAGTTTTTACCTTAGAATTTTGTTGAAGAGTAGAAAATAAAAAAGGTGTGGTGTAGAAGAAAAGAATGGTGAAGACACTTTGGTGGATGCATTAAGATGGTGGGTGGATTTGCAAATAGCTTTTCCCTTATTAGTATCTTTGGGCGCTTCATATGACATTTTTTATCTCAAGTTTACACTACTCTATTTATTTATCCCCCATTAGTGTAATCCAATTTAAGTAAAATGATAACATGCTATCAGAACTTCGTCTGACGAAAGGTACGCCCAAATTTCTACCTATAATCTAAACCGTGTTGTAGCCTGGAGAGAAAAATACAAGTGAAACACACTTAAAGTTCTACCTCTCATCTGCACCGTGTCATAGGCTGAGCAAGATGGTCGGCCACGTTATTGGAGTGCAGCATTAGACTATAAATATATAGCTACCTTCTTCTCAAAGCAAACCATCACATAAACTCCTGCAATTTTCTCTTATCATTGTTTCTATATTCTATCAACAAACTCCTTGCCTGGAAGGACATGGCATCATCGTCGTCTCCTCTAGTATTCTCGGTTAACCGGTGTGATCCACAGATTGTTCGGCCTGCAAACCCTACCTGCGAGAGGTGAAGCAGCTTTCTGATATAGATGATCAAGAAGGCCTGCCTTCGCATTCAAATTCCTGGGACAATGTTTTACCGAAACAATCCTTTAATGGAAGGAAAAGACCCTGTAAAGGTCATTAGAGAAGCTCTAGGTAAGGCGCTTGTATACTACCATCCATTTGCAGGCAGGCTGATTGAAGGGGATAACAGAAAACTCATGGTGGACTGCACCGGTGAAGGGGTCTTGTTCATTGAAGCCGATGCGGATACAACACTTGAGAATCTTGGTGATGCAATTCAGCCAATGTGTCCCTACTTTGAGGAGCTTCTGTATGATGTCCCTGGCTCCAGGGGAATTCTTGGTTCCCCTCTTATCTTAATTCAGGTAAATCATTAACATTAAACATGTTTAGTAAAATAACTCAATATAACAACTTAAAGTCATTTTTAATTCCAAGTATTAAGTTGAAATAATTCATTTAAGTGATTTTTTTTTAACTTAAAACCGAATATAATTTACTTTCACGTTTTAGATGATTTATTTTTTTATTTTATTTTATTTTATTTTTTTACTTATTACTTATTTTTTAAATAAAAAAAATTACAGAATAAAAAAATCAAAATATTTGATTTTTTGTTAAATGTTAAAAATAAATTTTTGAGACCACATAGGGAGAGTATATTTTAGAATTATGATTCAACATGTGTGATCTATTTTTTTTAATAAATATTTTATGTATCTACGATACAATAAATATGAATATTTTATATATAAATTTATTATTTAAAATTAATGAAAATAAATATGAGTTAAAATCAATGCAAATAAATATTAATTAAAATTAATAAAGGTAAATATATCAATTTGAGGATTTAGAATAAGTTTAGATAACCCTACCAAACAATCTACTACTTAACCTAAAAAATAGATAATTCGTTTTATGTTAGCAATTTAAAAATAATTTAACTTAAAATGAGTTTTAAGTTATTAATGTGACATCCCACATCGGATAGGGGGATACTTCCCGACGCTACATAAGTATGGACTGCTTGTAACCCTGTAAGCGCTTTTTAAAGCTGTGAGGGCCCCCTTGGGCCCAAAGCGGACAATATCTACATGGTTGGGTGCGGGTCGTTACAAATGGTATCAGAACCAATCTCCGACCTCGGTGTGGGGGTTAGTTTGGCCCTTAGGGGTGTTTGTCTGTTTGACCCCGCAATCCCGTGGGACACAACAAGGACGTTGTGTCTGCATGGGAGGATGTTTGTGACATCCCACATCGGATATGTGATGTCCTACATCGGATATGGGAGGAAGTTCATAGCGCTATATATGTAGAGGCTCCTCTTAACCAAGTAGACATGTTTTAAAGCCATGAGGGCCTCTTTGGGTCCAAAGTGGACAATATCTACACGGTTGGGAGTGGGTCGTTACAAATGGTATTAGAGTTTATCCCCGACCCCGGTGTGGGAGTTTGTTTGGCCCCGCAATCCCATGGGACACAACGAGGACGTTGTGTCTGCATGGGGGATGTTTGTGATGTCCCACATCGGATAAGAGAGAATGTTCCTGGTGCTATATATGTAGAGGTTCTTCTTAACCTTGTAGACGCGTTTTAAAGCCGTGAGGACCCCTTTGGGTCTAAAGTGGACAATATCTACATGGTTGGGTGCGGTTCGTTACAAATGGTATGAAAGCCGATCCTCGACCCCGGTGTGGGGGTTTGTTTGGCCCCGTAAATGGTGTTTGTCTGTTTGGCCCCGCAATCTCATGGGACACAACGAGGACGTTGTGTCTGCATGGGGGGGTATTTGTGATGTCCTACATCGGATAGGGGAGGAAGTTCCTGATGCTATATATGTAGAGGCTCCTCTTAACCAAGTAGACACGTTTTAAAGTCATGAGGGCCTCTTTGGGTCCAAAGCGGACCATATCTACACGATTGGGAGCGGGTCGTTACAAGATAGGGGGGAAAGTTCCTGACGCTATATAAATACAGACTCCTCATAACCTTGTAAACGCGTTTTAAAGTCTTGAGGACCCCCTTGGGCCCAAAGCAGACAATATCTAAATGGTTGGGTGCGGTAGTTACAATTAAATAATAAGTATTAACTTTCATTACAAAAATCATTGGATGTTGCTTAAGCATATATTGATAAAGACTACTTTGTAAAATGCAAGTGATCCGATTGAGGTGCGGAGGATTTATATTTGCACTGCGTCTAAACCACACAATGTCTGATGCACTTGGTTTGATCCAATTCCTCAACACCATAGGCGAGATGGCTCAAGGTCTTTCTGTGCCATCTCTGCTGCCCATATGGCAAAGAGAGCTGTTAAAGGCCCGAAATCCACCACGAATAATCCGTATACATCATGAATTCGAGAAGGTAACCAACACCAAGGGCACACTAATGGCCATGGACGAAAATAATTTGGTTCATCGATCATTCTTCTTTGGCCCTGAGGAGATAAGAGCACTTAAGAACCAACTTCCGGCAAACCTCAGTGCCTGCTCAACGTTTGAGGTACTAATGGCGTGTGTATGGAGATGCCGCACAATTGCATTTGCAGTAGACCCTGATGAGGTTGTTCGCATTAGGATACTATGGAAATGCTTTTGTGACTCCAACTTCAATTACTAAGGCTGGAATGCTATGTAAAAATCCATTGGAATTTGCGATAAGGTTAGTGAAGAAAGCCAAGGTGGAAATGAGCCAGGATTACATTAAATCAGTGGCAGATCTTATGGTCATCAAGGGTCGGCCCTTATTTACACAGCTAGGGAACTATATTGTTTCAGATGTCACGCGTGCAGGGTTTGAAGAGGTCGATTTCGGGTGGGGGAAGCCAGTCTATGGTGGGGTTGCTAGGGCTTTACCTATTATTAACTTCCGTATGTGGTTCAGGAACAGCAAAGGAGAATAAGGGAATGTTATACCTATATGCCTGCCTCCGCCAGTCATGGAAAGGTTTGAACAAGAGCTAAAGAGAATGACAAAAGAGGCAGAGCTTGTTAGACTTATTACATCCATGCTCTAAATTAGAATCTACATGGCTTTTAAGAATTAAGCAGTTTAATTTAGCTTAGGATCTCTTCAAAAAAGTTCTCAATTTAAATGTGGCACGGTGGAGATTACTAGTGATAGGTGTTATATCAATAGTAGGCATTGTATCAACTTATGACACTGTTTTTGGCTTGAAGGCTTGAGTGTTTTGAATGCTTATTTTGGTCAGTAGTGTGAGCCATTCATCCTTTTAGGAAAGGAAATGAGCTATGGATTGCATTAGTGTTTGCAAGTAGAAATATGTCGTGATAAACTCTATTTGTTTGGGGATGCATGCAAGCATTTATATCTCTTTTGAAGAGAGCTATAGGCTAGGAAGACAAAAGGGTAGGTCTTCTTGGTGAATTTGTGTTTGCTATACCTTTTGAGAAATATTAACTTTTAATGTAGTGTCAAAGTTCAAAGTTGTGGAAGGTATCTTGTTGATAAAATATGGTGCAACAAGAAAAGCATCAACGTAAAATTTGAAGCCAAGTTAGCGTGAAACATCATTGCTAATTTATCATAACCCTTCCCATGGAAATGCAAGCTAATGATGAGACAACCCAAACCCAAAGGTTAGGACACTACGATCATTTCACATGTGAAGTCTGAAGGCTTGACATGAGAAGTAGTAATTAAGCTAACAAAAAAGTTTTAGTAGAAATTTATCTTTTCATACCAAAATCCATAAATTAAATTATGACAAATCTCCCAAAAAGTAGTAGTAAAGTAAACCATTAATACAAAAAATATCCAATTATATTAGTATCATAGCTTAAGAAATACAGGGGCATTTTGAACCCTTCGTACCCATGTCACTTATTCCCAGAATCAAGTATACCTGAAAAAATTTAATTAAAGTAGTGAACTTGAAAGCCAAATAAATGGTAGAGATCAAATACATTTATTTTTCAAAAACGAAATGGGTAATGTTTGTAATATGAGCTCAATCATACGAAATAAACTTGCATTACATGTGTTATTTTCATAAATTCTCAAATCATATATATTTTTCGTTAAACATGCATATATTAAAAAAAATTGGTCCATTGTTAACAAAAGTGTCCAACATAGTAAGACTTACGAAAGCAGGTAGCCTTAGATGTTCCTTACATATGAGTCGGTGGAACCAAAATCAATCTAATGGTATACCATAGATCAATAACTACCCTACTAACTAGGTTTACAAATCATTATTATCTTGCTAAGGGTAATAGAGGTCAACATATTTTTCCTTGTTGAATAGGATCAGATAATGTCAATGCACATGTAAGGCAAAATATAGCTAATTCAAACATAATTCCCAATTTTAGTACTTCAAACTTATCTAAACTTTTTTTTTTTATAATTTCCAAAAAAAATATAATTGAATTTGATAACATATTTTTACGAAATCCCCTTACTTGAATTCGATAATCCTAAAGGAATAGAGTCACAGAAATTTCCTATAAATCACAAGAGATTTAAAGGAATCCTTTAAACTAAAGTTCTAATAATTATTATACTATAAGTATATATTTATTTATTATTAAACTTTATACCAAAATTAGGTGAAAAATAATTCATTCAGGAAAATATCCAATTTTCATTACTTAGGTTGACTTGACTTTCTTTTCCTAAAAAATTATTCAAATTTCTTTCAATTCTAATATGATATTCTTTTTTAGCATTCAATTATCCAAAATTTATTTAACCTTTTATTAAAATTAATTCTTCTATACAACAAAGGTGTAATCTTCATAAATGAAAATATATTGTGCACAAAATTGCTCGGATGCCCATGCCAAATTCCTTTATGCTCAACTCCATATCAAAAGCACCTATGCAACTTATATGCCTTTATAAATACCTACCTATTGCTAAACAACATCAAATTATTTTACAACCTCAACACACTATAGAAGTTCTCATAAACACATTGCATCGTTCCCAATGCTTCCCACAAAATGTTAATAATCTCCATAAGTTATGCCCTAAGGATTCACCCACAGTAACAAAACATCCAAAGGCGTGGTCTAAGAAAATAAAATATGTAGATGTACAAGATATTTCCACCATAGCCAAACTTTCATCTTAAGGTTAATTTCTTCTTTTCAAATCTTCATCAAAATAACTCTAGGTTTAAGATTTATGAATTCTAGATTCACCTAAACACCGATTTATTTATTTACATGCTTGTCTATTAATTATTTCTTTTTCTTTTTAAAACTAAAATAACAATTCCATTCTAAGGAGAAGGAAAATATTTTGGAAGTAAAATTCTTACCTAAAAGTTTTCTTTGAAAAAAGAAAAATATCACTCCTCTTCACCTCAGATCTAAAATCCTAACTTGCCTCTATTCTTCATTCTTTTCAACATCTAAACGAGTTTTAATAACTAATTAGAATGTGTTTTAGGATTTTTATGTTATTACTATTATTATTATTAATGATTTTTTTTTTTTTGTTATATTTTTTTCTTCTAGCTTACAATCCAAAATTTATGCTTATAGGGCTTTAACCTTTGAGTGTTACATCCTCCCTTCCTTAAAAAATGTGCAGTCCTTTAAACTGGGCGTACTTGAATATTAAAAAGGTATAGATATTTTTTTTAATATCCTCTTCTAGTTCCCAAGATGATGCCCTTTTCAAATCATTACTCCATTGAACTTTTACTAATTTGACTATAACACATTGAAGAACCTTACCCATTTCATCAACAATTCGAACAAGAATCTCATGTATCAAAATTTATGCCAGTTGGAATCAATTTCCACTATGTGAGAAGGATCATGCATACACTTTCTCAAAGTTGATGTATGAAAAACATCATGAATCCTCTCTAATCTTTGGGACAAGGCAACTTGATAGGCTAAAGTGTCAATCTTCTCCAAAATCTAGAAAGATCCCACATATATATGACTTAGCTTTCCTTTCTTCCAAATCTCATCACTATTTTCATAGGTGAAACCTTAAAAAACACATGATCTCCAACCTCAAAACTCTAACTTAGACCTTTGATTATTTACATAGCTTTTTTGCCGAATTTGAGCAATTTTTAGCCTCCATTTTTGAATGATTACCCCATTGAACTTTCACTAATTTGACTATAGCATGTCAAAGAACCTTACCCATCTCATCAATAATTCAAACAAGGAACTCCTCATAAATCAAATTTTCTACCAGCTGGAAAGGCTCAATTTCCACTATGTGAAAAAGATCATGCACACACTTTCTTAAAGTTGATAGATGAAAAACACTATGAATCCTCTCTAATCTTAGGAAAAAGGGAACTTGATAGGCTAAAGTGTCAATCTTCTCCAAAAGCTCGAAAGATTCCATACATATAGGACTTAACTTTCCTTTCTCCAAATCTCATTACTATTTCCATAGGTGAAACCTTGAAAAACACATGATCTCTAAACTCAAAACTCTAAGTTATGCCTTTAGGTATTTACATAGCTTTTTTATCAACTTTAACCAGTTTTTTGTCTTTCTCTAATCAATGCAACTTTTTCTATAGCCACTTGAACTAGCTTTAGACCTAAGAGTTTTCTCTCACCATTTTTAACTCAACAAATCAAGGGCCTAACCTTCTTGTTCAAATACTAAGAAAAATCATTCTAGACCCTAAATCATTATGCTACATACAAACTATCTTAGGTATCTTTAAATCTATTGGAACAAAAGCTAATAAAACAACAAATAGATCTAGTTGCTCAAGAATAATAGTAATCACAATATGGGCATTCCTAGATTGATTCTAGTCGATAAAGAGTATGCATGGATCTTGAATATCTTACGATCTTCTACCCGATGACTTTCTTTCTTGGATCCTAGCATATAAGGATGGAGGAATCCTTTCTATGGGGATGGAGGCTAGTGTTCCTCTCTTTAGAAGACTAAATGAAAATGATACAAGAGTGTCTAACCTTAAACCATTAAGGGGGTTTATGTAGACTCCTTTGTGGGCTTAAGTGACTTAAGCCCATCTTGGGCTTGACTCACTTAATCTAGCCCACTAAGTAATAATTAATTAATTAAATTTATTGAACTCCAATTAATTAATTAGCACAATCCAAAAAGACCATCCATTAGCTCTTGTACAACCTAAAATATTTACCAAAATGTTCATGTGTACACATATGATAAATAACCCAATTATCCTTTAAATGATGTGTCATCAAGGAATATGAGATAAAGGGTAGATCAGTGGGAACATAGGAAAATACTAGCTCCTTTAGAATCAAATTCTAAAATTGACTCAACATCCCACTACAATGAGTCAACTATATTCTAGTACTTGATGATATTAAATCGAGATACTAAGCTCGGGTCTATGACTTACTAATCATTACATGTAAGCTCCTCATTAACTGGTGTCTATAATTTAACGAGGTGAATAATATCAGCCTCTCAAGATTACCTCTATAATCCTTGAGTCTCAAATCCTCCTATTATGTGATCAACTCATTGGGATAGAGCCCCTAAAAGCATAACATGATGTAACAATAAATGAAATTCATTAATATTTATATTACGGTTTTGGTTCTCTTCTTCTTTTTTTTCCATTTATGCATTATATATGTTGAACATTTAGACCTAACATCTTTTGCATTGTAAATAACGGGTGCATTAGGAGTTGCATGAAAATCTTAGTCATGGATTCCTTGCAAGTAAATGATTTGTTCACAACTAGTTCATGGACTTACGCAATCTATTTGAGGCCTTAGTATACTAACTCTTGATTGGAGGAATGATTCGTCTTAATCATTAGGATAAGTTTCACATGGGGAGTGCGCTAGTGTGTATGGCTACACATTGGACATGACCTATGGCGAATCATGACGTTAGCTATCGGGTAGTCATAATTCACTAAGCTACTATACTACGTGGACTCTCAACCTTGAGAATATATTGATCTTATGTTGAGGTCATTAGGAAACTTTGACCTATAGGTGAGACCCTAAGGTGGTTTTATATTCCCTATGAATTGGGTCGTTGTTGATAGAGGTTGGTGGCAATAGGTATTCTCAATAAAGACACCGTGATATCTCATAGGATTGAAATAGTGTGTCCCCTTAGGTGATCGTAAGGACAATGATCATGAAATTTGTGGCTATAGTAATTCCTTAAGTGGAATTTAACATATACTCTTGTGAGCTTGAGTATGTCAATTGATTACTATAAACCCTCCATTTTGTCCTCCTAGCATATGTCCTATTAGGTATTTGTCCGATACTTTACAATAATTGCCTAATGGCCCATTACTACTCATGTAACTTATCTTTTCAAAGCCACCTTGGAGACTTTGGTTGAGGGATTTATCTAACCCCATTGTGACTTTTGGCAACCCTAATTTAGACTTAGGCTTTTCCTTCCTTTTTAGGATAGCTTTTAAGTGCACTTTTAGGATAGCACACTTAGGATTGTTTAGGTCGCTTAGACAATATCCTGATTACTTTAGGTCACTTAGGCGCTGTCCTAAACACCTAAGGCCCACTTAGGTACACTTGCCCCATTAGGCATCACCTTAGGCCCACTTGGGCCCATTTTGGCACACGTTGGCCCACTTAGGTTTACCTAGTCTTGCTTAGGTCACCTTTTTGGCACATTTTGCACATTTCACGTGGCTTGCATGACTTGCATGGTTCCTTTTTTTGTAAAATCCCATGACTTGACTTTTTATTATTATATTTTTGTTTATTTTATTTATTATCTTGTCTATTTCCTCATTTATTTTATTTTGCTATTATTTTGTCACTTTTCCATAATATTTGTCCTTACTTATCTATTTTAATTTAATAATTGTGTTTAAATGTTTTACTTTTATTCTTATTTTTATTTTTATTTTTTATTTTTATTTTATTACTATTACTATTATTATTATTATTATTATTATTATTATTATTATTATTATTATTATTATTATTATTACTTTTACTCATTATTATTATTATTATTATTATTATTATTATTATTATTATTATTATTTAATCTATTAACTTTGAAATTTTGTAGGAAAGTGCACCAATGGATAGATAGGAGGAGATCATTCTCCATGGAAGCACACAGACGTATTCCCCACCATCAAGAAGAATCCAGCAATTTTTTACTCTCGGGAAAGGAAGGATGCTCAGTTTGCCGTTCGGAACATGGCAGAATGCCGAAGTGAAAAAAGGAATGAGTTATGCGGTCAAGGAAGATTTTGGGAGATTGGGGCTGGTCAAATGGAAACTGAAAATTTTCTTGGGTAAGATGTTAGGCTGGTAAGGTGATTGGAGAGAGCAAGATTCAGCTGTGTGAAATAGGGAGGATGGGTTTTGGGAGAGTCCAGTCCGTGATTTTGGTAGTGAGGCGCAGCGTTTTGGAGCGTCTTGGAAGAAAGGGGAGAGAGGATCTTTGGGTAAGAAAAAATGAGAGTTTTTGGAGAAGTTCGGTTGCGTTCTGATCCTTGGATGGTGGAGTTTTGGAGGAGCAAGGAAAAGACTTCTCTGCACCGAGAAACCATTATATTTTAAAAAGCAAGGAAGGGAGCATTCGGCAGTATGGGGAAGGATTATTGGGAACGGGTTTTGGGATCGATCCATGGTGCAGGGTTGGACTCTGAGCGTCTATATCTGATTAAGGGTTTTGTATTCAAGAGATTCTAAAGGGATTTTGGGTTTTTGGGGCTCCCGAACACAGCACCGTCGTCCACCGCCAGTCTCTACCACCCTGTTGCACCATCATGGTCGCCTCCATGACCTCCACTAGCCATTCATGACACCACCCTTCATCACCATGATCGCCACTACCGCAAATCTCATAGCCATAACCACCATGCTACCACTGCCACCCTACCCTATCACCACCAGATTGTCATTCCCCACTACTACACCATTATGCAGACTTGCATCATGAGGACCCCACTCTGCCATTAAAATTCTCGAAAAAATAGCACAAACAGCCAACATAGCACACGCATCCATGGTGGCCTACAGCGCGCATTGTTCGTGATTTAAAAGGAAACCTTCATTGGATTGCAAAGGCTACACCTTTGAGGATTTTGCACCATGTACGTGATCATGCAGGCTGCAAAACCCATTACACAACCATGCAAAGGGGCATCATGTGACAGCACACAACTGCCATTTATGCACATCACCTCGCATTCTCAAGGGGACTCGGCCAAAAAGGTGGACCACCATACAACCCACACGTATGTTGCTTTGAAAGGGAAGTCCACCAATGGAAAGATTGAAGAAGATCACATGGGGCTGCATCTTGATGGGATATTCAGGTTGCATACATTGGGAGTGGCAGCCATATATAAGAGGGGATGAATTTATTTTAGAAAGGAAAGTAATGGAGAATCCATGCAAAATTCCGAACCACACATTATAAAAATAAAAAAAACACATTGCCATATTCATGTAGGAGCCTCGATTACTCACGACTGCACCTATTTTTTAAATAGGAATACCACGTTGTTTGATGGAGAATCCATGCAAAATTCCGAACCGCACATTATAAAAATAAAAAAACACATTGCCATATTCATGTAGGAGCCTCGATTACTCACGACTGCACCTATTTTTTGAATAGGAATACCACGTTGTTCTCGAGGAAGGAAGGAGATAGCCGCATTATATCTAAAAAGAAAAGCGAGGGTTGACCACGTATTCTAGGGGGCACCACGCATCAAGTCTTCCATCCACACGACTGCAGATTTTGGGAGACTCTCCAAAACAGTTCTCTCTAGGTAGCCACGTACCTTTACAGGTCGTTTTGTAGCACATATAGCCGGCTAGGTAAGTTAAAATCCTTTTTTTTTTTTTCTTTTTTAGTTTTGATTAATCTTATCTTAGTTTATTGATTTTTTTTAGAATTCTTAGTTATTAATTTAATTGATCCATGTTATTCAAGTTTTAAAATTGTTGGTTTCAGTTTTAATTTTTAATGGGAACAAAAGTTAGAGTGTTTATGTTTCAGATTTAATTTTTTAATTGGAATGAAAGTTAGAATTTTTAGATTTTAGTTTTTAATATTCTTTTTTTAGATTAAAAGTTACATTTTTTTCTTATTAGTTTTGATTCATAAATATTGGAATGAAGGTTAGGTTATTTGTTAACTTTAATTCTTAATTGATACAATTTTCATTTTGTATTTCATTTTTTTTAGACATTTTAATAAGTTAGTCTAGTTGACCCAAAGTTATTTTATTCACTTTTTAAGTATGTTAACTTTGATTCTTGTTTGATCCAATTTCAATTCGTGTGTTTTTTAGAGTTTTAGGTTATTAGTTTAATTGATCCTATAAGATAAAGTTCATGCTTTTTTTTTTTTTGAATTAGCTTAGTTTTAACCTATCTTTTAGTTTAAGTGTGTTTTTTGTTTTAATTCATTAGTTTAATTAATCCTATTAGAAAAAGTTTGTATTTTTTAATTCTGAATTAGTTTAGTTTTAGTTTTAATTTATCTTTTAGTTCAAGTGTGTTGGTGATTTTAATCCAATAGTTTAGTTAATCATGTTAGATAAAGTTCAAGTTTTTAATTCCAATTTAGTTCAATTTTAACTTATTTTTTTAGTCTAGATGTGTTTGTGTGTTTAATTGATCATGTGCTAGTTTTTTATTTGTTATTCTCAATTTAGGTGTTTCTTGAATCCTAGTTGTTAATTCTTGATGAATATTTTCATTAACTTGTATGATCTAAGTTTTAATAGTTTATTGCTTTGGTAGTCCTTTGTCAAATTTACTTTTTAGAAGCCATTGGAAACTCATGAAGGTTGGCTCCATTCTCACCACTTTAGTTTGTCCGATTATTGAAAATTTTACTTTGTGATTTTGTTTTCTTTTGTTTTTTTTAGTATTTTGTTTCTATGTTTTGTTGATTTCAAATTAATTTCTTTTATTTTAAAATAAAATACTTTTCTCAAAAAATCCCTTTGAAAATCCATTTTAAAAAATTCATTTAGAGTCCTTAGAATCAAAATCTTTTTTTAAAAAATAATAATAATAACATGCAACCATGTTTTGATCAGTTCGCATCTTTCTCAGTTTTCAATAAAAATTATGGTTTTGAGTAAGATACGAATCCAAGCTTGTGGTCCCAAATAAATGGGATAATTCTATACTAGATTTGTGTATATCAATTGGGGAATTAGTGGAACCCCTACATAAAATTATATTTTCAAAACTCCTTGCTGCCAATTTTCACTCAAGCACTAACCCTTTGGATTTAAAATTCGTTCAGTAACTTCATAATATTTCTAAAAAATTTCCAAAACTTGCATGATTTTCCTCACTTCTTGAAATTGAATTTAAAATTTCATTTGAGTTAGAAAGCAATTCTGTAATAGAATATACAAATGAGTCTTTAAGGGGGTTCTGCTTTCACCCAGTTTTGTACACCCGAAATATTTTTGCAAAAATAAAATAACAAATGATTTTTTAAATTTGATTCGATATTTTTTCTTAATTTTAGACTTCTTGAAATTGATTTTAGACATATAAAATATTTAAAAAATGTACATTTTTTAGGGAGATATGATTTTTCAAAGTCATACCCACTGTACATGATGGATTTTGGACATCTAATTAGTTGGAGTGTTTTAAAAATATTTTTGAATACTATCTGACCCTAGATTCATTTTTTCTATGACATAGACACTTTGAAAGATGTGTGTGATTTTTGTATGATTTTATGTAATCATTTATTATTTTTAAGAAATTTGTATATGCATGTGACTATTTTTCTTACCTAATCTAGACCTTCTGGAACTTTCAGATGTCTTTGCTGCAATCTATCATTTGAATGAGTGTTTGGTTTTTGGTATCTTGTTCTAGATGTATAGGAATTATTTTCTGAAATTTTTTGTGATTAAATTCCACTCCAAGACATTTTTTTTTAGAAATTGTTTTGTGATGCTCCCTTTACTAATTGCATGTTGATGATCTTGTACTTTGTCTGAATTTGTTATTTATTTTTAGGGTCATTTAACTTATCTTGGCTCAGTTTTGGCTTTGGTACTATATATTAGACATAATGAATATGTTCTATAATTTATACTTGTCCTAACCACTCTAGCATTTTTTGAGGAATCTTATAAATTATGCATGCTATCCAGATACGCTCTCCATCACTTACTTTTTGGAATTTTATGAAAATGCATGTTATTATGAACCATATCTACGTTTGATGTAATCCTTGGGTGCTTAGATGTATGTTTGATTTGCTATGATTAAATACATGTCGTGTGCTATATTTTTGTGCTAACTTTAATGTCTTATGATAGCGCTTGAGAGGCAGTCCAGGTATATATCCTAACCCTCCTTTGCGATTGTGATTTGATTTCTTTTTTTTTGGCACGCTAGTTTTGAAATCACCTTATCCTACCTAGGTACCTTCAATCAATTGATTAATTACCATTTTTCCCTCAAATTAGTCATTAGAGACCTCTTTAGGGCTTAGATGGGTGCTACCTCTTAGAGTTACCTTCTCAATAGATAACCTGATCCCTGGACCAAGACTCAAGTTTTTCAAGACTTGTTTTTCCAAAACTATGGAGTCACTTCTTTAAGGTTTTCTTTCTTGTTTTATTTTTCCTTTTAAAATAAAATAAAATAAGTAGTGACTCCAACTTTTCCAAAACTAATTTTTCACCAATAAAAATGAGTCTCACCATTAAGTAGGAACACACGTGAAAAAAGCGGGTCCACAATTACATAGAGGATTTGACCTATAGGTGAGACCCTAAGGTGGTTATATATTCCCTATGTGTGGACCCGTATTTTTCACGTGCGTCCCCACTCAATGGCAAGACTCATTTTTATTGGTGAAAAATTAGTTTTGAAAAAGTTGGAGTCACCACTTATTTTATTTTATTTTAAAAGGGAAAAAAATAAGAAAAAAAAACCCTAAAGAAGTAACTCCACAATTTTGGAAAAGCAAGTCTTGAAAAAAAGTCTTGGTCTAGGGATCAGGTTACCTATTGGGAAGGTACCTCTAAGAGGTAGCACCCCTCTAAGCCCTAAAAAGGTCTCTAATGACTAAGCCGAGGGAAAAGTGGCAATTAATCAATTGATTGAAGGTACTTAGGTAGACTAAGTGATTTCAAAACTAGCATGTCAAAAAGAAATCAAATCACAATCGCAAAGGAGGATTAGGATGCATACTTGGACTGTCTCTCAAACGCTATCATAAGACATTAAAGTTAGCACAGAAATACAGCACACAAGATGTTTTTAATCAAAGTAAATCGAACATATATCTAAGCACCAAAGGATTACATCAAACATAGACAAGGCTCACAACAACATGCATATGCATAAAATTACAAAAAGTAAGTGATAGAGAGTATACCTGGATAGCATGCATGATTTATAAGACTCCTCCAAAAATGCTATAGTGGTTAGAACAAATATAAATTATGTAACATATTCATTATGTCTAATATACATTACCAGAGCTAAAATTGAGTCAGGATAAGTCAAATGACTCCAAAAATAAATAACCAATTCAAGCAATGTACAAGATCATCAGCATGCAATTAGAAAAGGGAGCATCACAAAATAATTTCTAAAAAAAATATCTTGGAGTTGAATCTAATCACAAAAAAAATTTAGGAAACAACTCCTGCACATTTAGAACAAAATACAAAAAGCCAAACACTCATTGGAATGACAAATTGCAGCAAATACACCCAAAAGTTCTAGAAGATCCAGATTAGGTAAAAAAAATGGTGACATGTATAAATGAATTTTTTTAAAATAATAAGATATCACATAAAATTGTACAAAAAATCACACACATCGTTCAAAATATCTATATCACAGGAAAAATAAATCTAGGTCGGGGAGTACTCAAAAATATTTTTAAAACACTCCAACTAATCAGGTGTCCAGATTCCATCATGTACAATAGGTACAACTTTGAAAAATCATATCTCCCTTGAAAAAGCATATTTTTTTTAATATTTTATATGTCTAAGATCAATTTCAAGAAGTTTAGAATTAAGGAAAAATATTGAATAAAATTAAAAAAGTAATCTGTTATTTTATTTTTACAAAAATATTTCAAGTGTCCAGAACTGGGTGAAAATAGAACCCTCCTAAAGTCTCATTCATATCTTCTATTCCAGAATTGCTTTCTAACTCAAAAGAAATTTTAAATTAAAGTTCAAGAAGTGAGAAAAATCATACAAGTTTTGGAAAAAAAAAATTCAATACTCTAAAGTTCCTGAAACGAATTTTAAATCTAAAGGGTCCGTGGTTGAGTGAAAACTGGCAGCAAGGAAGAGTTTTGAAAAATTTTCTTATGTAGGGGTTCCACCAATTCCCCAATTGATATACACAAATATAGCCTAGAATTATCTCATTTGTTTGGGACCGCAAGCTTGGATTCATGTCTTACTCAAAACCATAATTTTTATTGAAAACTAACAAAAATGCAAACGGATCAAGACATGGTTGCATATTATTTTTAAAAAAATGAGATTTTGATTCTAAGGACTCTAAATGAGTTTTTGAAATGCACTTTAAAGAGGAACATTTTGAGAAAAGTATTTTATTTTAAAAATAAAAGAAATTAATTTGAAAACAACAAAACATAAGAAACAAAATACCAAGCAAAACAAAACAAAACAAAATCACAAAGTAAAATTTTTGTCAATCAAGCAAACTAAAGTAGTGAGAATGGAGCCAAAATTCATGAGTTACCGATGGCTTCTGAAAAGTAAATTTGACAAGGGACTACCAAAGCAATAAACTATTAAAACTAAGATCATACAACTCAATGAAAATATTCATCAAGAATTAACAATTAGGATTCAAGAAACGCCTAAATTGAGAATAACAAATCAAGAATTAGCACATGATCAACTAAACACACAAACACATCTAGACTAAAAAAAAGAACTAAATCGGAATTAAAAACATGAACTTTATCTAACATGATTAACTAAACTATTGGGTTAAAATCACTAACACACTTGAACTAAAAGATAGATTAAAGTTAAACTAATTTAAAATTAAAAAAAAATACAAACTTTATCTAATATGATTAATTAAACTAATGAATTAAATCCACAATAAAAATCAAAACTTGGAACCAAAGTGAATCAATCACGAATTCTCAAATTTATAATATCATCACACAATTAACAAACTAATGAAACTTGGAATCATGGAATCGAAATAAATCCAAAACTAAAAAATGCATGCAATCATCAACTTGAAATAAAAAATATTCATAAACTAAACTTTCAATCTACCTACCGGGGATTATTCTTCTATGCGGCTGTGTGTGTTCTGTCCTCCAAAAATATTTCGTGTTGTGTTAGAAAGATCCAGAATGGCACGTGCTATGTTGCCCTTCGAAACTGATAATGCATGCCTGTTGGAGAAGCCTCAATGATACGTGTTGTGTTGTAGCAGCCCAGAAATCTGCTGTGTGTGTTTCTCATAAAATCCTCTCTTGGTGCGTCAAAGTGGCAACCGAATCTGCTGTCCGAAGTCCCCTGCTGCTCTCCAAAGTCTGTGCGTGCTGTCAGCAGTCCCCTTCCCCTGTTCTTATTCTTTTATTTATATGGCAGCCCACTCCTTCTATGGCTACGTGAGGATCCCAAAATTCCCCTTTGTACAGCCAGCAGAGATCTTCTTCTTATAGGAAGTGGGGATCTTCTATGGCAGCCTCTCCCTCATTGAATATTCTGCCTCCTTTTTGAATGTATGTGGATATGGGAAGTGCATATTTGCGTGGCTTACTTGGAGATTTCCTCAAGGATGCAGCCCGTGTCTTGTTTGGTAAGTGATCAAATCCTTTCCAAAAGCTGCACAGAATTCTAAGAATTGCAGTGCATCCCCAACATCTTCAGGAGGCAACTCAATGCCAGTTACAGTAGTTAACCAGGTGTCCTGAGGAAATTGAACATCAACATCAAATGCTCTGTCCTGAAATTTCAAAGGGTTCTTAACCGTATGTGATTTGACGACTTTATAGCGCTTGGCTCCTGCATTATCTAAACCTCCCATATTTTGGCAGATTGTGCTATCTCCTTCTCCGTTTTCTCCTATTTCAATGGAATCAGAAGACACTTTCTGGGATGATCCTGTCCCAGAACTCTTCTCTTGTATGATATCACCATCCTCTTGTTCTGGTTTTGCCTCATTATTAGATAATTCATTGGTGATACACGGCCCTTTTAGGTTACTCTTCTTTAAACAACTACCATTATCGACATTGCGATCATGCTCCTTTAATTCTTCTCCAGTTGTTTTTTTTTTTTTTTCAGTTTCTTCTCATCAGGGCTTAGTGTTAAATCCTCCAGATGCAAGTTTGGATCATCCTGTCCATCAAATGAGTTTTCCTTCCCTAGCTTTCTAGGGGAAACAACCACAGACTCCTTGCTCGGGGTAGCAGGCTTTTTTTGGATAAGCAACCATTTCCTTTACATTCTTAACACTATTGTCAGGATCCATAACTTGCAGCATTTCTGAAACAGAAGAAAATCCAGTTGCCTTGGCCTTGTGCACCAGAATACCAGTAGGTGCACAACCTATTTTCTTCCTGCAAAAACTGCAATTGCAAATCCCTCTGCACTTAGGGCACTTCCAATCCTCCAACTGTGCCACCTCTTCGGCTTTCTCTCCATATCTGTTTAAGAGGCATCTCTGGCAGTACTTAATAGGACAAGGCTTGTTTTTCTTCAGGTTCCTGCATAGTGTCCGAGAGTCTCTTGTTTTTTTACCGACACTGATGACGTCTTCCGATAAACAGAATCACTTGGATTCTCGACAATTTGAATACCCGAGGTTTTGTCGGGCTCAGGAGGCGAAGAACTAGAACCTGGCACCAATTGTACTTTCCCAGTATCATCAGAGAGCGCCTTGGAATCCTCCATCAAGACGTGATTCTTTTGAGCAGAGAGGTTGGCTTCGGGAGCAGGGCCGCAAGGAAGCACATTTGCTCAGAGATTTTCAGAAGCGTTGCCTTTTTTTTGAGATGTGGATTGATCACCTTTGACAAAACGAGCAACAATCTCTCTCTGCTGCAAGAAATACTTCAAGCTTCCCTTCCCTCTATTATTCATATCAGCACCAGTAACAGCGTTTTGAGCATCCAACATTTGAATATTCTGTTTCTTCACCTTTTGTATTTATCTAAGCCTGGCCTTTTCATGCTGGAGAGTGAGTGGCAGTGGCGATAGTGGATGTGGATTGGAAGCGAAATTGCGCCAGATGTTGTAACCAACTGTGGTGACGAGAAAGTTGAAGGATAGGTTCCTTTTGTTCCGTTTCAAAGTCTTACCGATATCAAAATTCTCTTTCATTCGTTGGTAGATTTTCCTATAAAAACATCAAATTATTAAATTAAATAAATAAATAAATAAGTAAATAAATAAATAAAATTAGAGAATGATAAAATAATAATAATAATAATAATAATAAATAACAAGATAATAAACAAATAAATAAATAAATAAATAATAACTAAATAAATAAAAGTGATTGATAAAAATAAAGATAAAATAAAATAAATAAAAATAAATAAATAAGTAAATGAGATAAATGAGTCATGCAATGATACAAGTCATGCTAAGAATGTTTCATGGGCCAAGTGTGTTTAAGAAGGCCTAAGTGAACCTAGATGGACCCAAGGCGTCTAAATGAGCCTAAAGTGGTGCCTAATGGGCCAAGTATACCTATACGAACCTAGGGTGAGACTAGGTGAGCTTAATCGAGTCTAACCTAAAGTGCACCTAAGTGAAGTCTAATCTAAACTTGAAGGGCAGTCAAGGTCATAATGTGGAGTCGGATAAACCCCTCAACCAAAATCTCCAAAGTGGCTCAAAAAATATAAGCTACATGAGTAGTAATGGGTCATCAAAGAACTATTGTGGAGCATTGGAAGTGAACTTAAAGACTTGTGCTAAAAGGACAAAATGGAGGGTCTACACTATGAATTGGGTTATTGTTGACAAAGTTTGGTGGCAATAGGTATTCTCAATAAAGACAGCATGATATCTCATAGGATTGAGATAGTGAGTCCCCCTAGGTGATCATGAAATTTATGGCTATAGTAATTACTTAAGTGGAATTTGACATATATTCTTGTGAGCTATAGTATGTCAATTGATTACATAAAAGGAAGATCTGTAACTCAAGAATTTGAGAGGTAATCTTTAGAGGTTGATAACATATAGCTTGTTAGATTATGAACACCAATTCATGGGGAGTCTACATGCAATGGATAGAACAAGGACTTGAGTTATATCTTGTTGTAATTTCATAGGATACTAGAGTGTAATAGACTCTTTGTAATGGGAAGTCGAGTCAATTTTAGAATTGGATTATAAGGAAGTTAGCATTTTCATATGGGCCCCAGTGGTCCTCCTTCAAATTCTTGATTCATGGTGACACGATTTTGAGGGAATATTTGGGTTTTTGATTCATATATGCATAAAGGTGTTTTAATAAAAATGCAAGGTTGCATTGGATCATATGAATGGTCTTTCTGAACTAGGCTAATTAATTACTTGGAGCCTAATAAGGCTAATTAATTAAAGCCCAATAAGGCTAACTAATTAATTAGGACCAAAGTGGGCTAACTTAAGTGATTCAAGCCAAAGTTGGGCTCAAGTCACTTAAGCCCATAGGAAAACATATATAAATCCCCTTAGGGGTTTAGGGCTTTAGTTTTATGCTCTTCGCTTTGAGATTCCATAGAGAAATCCTAGCCCCCCTTTCCAGAAAGAATACTACCCTTCTCTAGTGCCTAGATTTGTGAGAAAGAGTGATTATGCAAAAAGTTGCTTGGTTGGTGAGGCTTGTGATGCACTTTATCGAACTTCATCGAATGAAATTAAACCAAGAATATCTAAATTGAAGGTATGATCTCTATTATTTCTAGACTATGTTATCTATGGTTTTTATTGCCACATTTTTCCATTGCGATTAGATCTAAAGAGCCTTGGAATAGTAGCATGAATCCTAAATGATCTAAGGTTAGGAATGGATGTTAGGATATAGCCTTTAAAAGCATGAAATGATGTAATAGATTTAAAATTCATTATTTATTTGATGATATTTCAAGTTCACTTTTATTTATCTTTATTTCATGCATTATACTCTATGAGCATTCTGTCTTAACATCCCTTGCATTGTACATAACTTGGGTGCATTAAGAGTTACATGGAAAATCCAAGTCATGTGGCCTATTACAAGTAGATGATTTGTTCACAACCGGTTTGTAAACTTAGGCAATCCATTTGAGATTATATTACACCACCTTCCAATTGAAGGGATGATTGGTGTTGGCCATCGAGATAGGATTCTCATGGTGAGTGCACTAGTGTATACAATCACACATTAGATTGGAATTACGGTGAGTCATGACATAAGGCTATTGGATAGTAATGTGTGGATCTACATTTTTCATGTGCGTTCTCACTCGAAAATGAGATTCGCTTTTTATTTGTGAAATTTTGATTTTTAGAAAGAAAAAAAAAAACTTGGAGTCGCCACTTATATTATTTTTTTTAAAAGGAAAATAAAATTTATGATGGACTAGGTTAGTGCACAATAGAAGTATAAAATATCTCATGTATATCTAAGAATAAGGCTAAAATAATTAATTTTTTCAATAAACAAGATAACCAGTATCAATTAACAAAGAAGAACATCATGTATATAGGACCCTAACACTACCCATTTTATATCTGCATGGATTAATTATATAAGTTTCATTAATTTAGTAGTTACAAAATTTATTTATTTTATTAAAATTGGAAAATCATGAAAATTTATTAAAAGCTAGGGAAATTAAAAAAATTCTTGTCAAAATAAAAATGAATGGCAGCAAGAAGTTTATCAAAATTTGGATTTTATCAATGTGGAAGATGCCTAAAGGAATGACTTTAGAGAAGACTAAATTCCAGCTGAAGAAAAGAAATTTAAATTTTAAAACAAGTAAACTCATATGATCCAATAGACTCTGCACCTAAAGGTAGGGAGCACGTGGGCCAAGGTAGCCATGCAAATAAGGAATTCATCCACGCGGAAAATGGAAGGAAATGACATAAGGCTGGTTAAGTGGTGGAGTGATTGGGAAATGGGTTTCCGTGGAGCTAGATCAAGACCTTCATATTCCCATTATGCCCTTATGCCAACCTTGATGTGGCTTCTTAAACCCGTAGCCTGTGCCGATTGGTTTGAAAAGCGCATCACCATCCCGTGGACTCAGAACTTTCGGGCTAAATCAGCTTTTCAGTTAAAAGAGGAACCTTTAGAACCACAACACTTCAAAATGCAGATGCATGCTACATAAACAGCCTTCAAGAACTCATATAACCCAGAGAAGCCTCCCCTGTTCCAAACTTTGGAGCTGTTGCTTTAACTCGTTGATAGAATAACACATATGCAGCTCATGTCTTGATCTCACGTTCACCAACGGGGGAAACATGGTTGTCATCGAAATGGTGCCATCTGTTTTCATCAACTAACTTTGCATGGGCAGAGTAGTGCCCACCATCTAGGCCACCACGAGATGAAACTATATATCAGCAGAACTTGATCGAGCACCATGGTAAACATTGGCCAATGTTATGTAGGAATGAATGCAGCATGCGCATAGGTGCTTGCTTCTTCGGAATCAAAGGAGACCTGATATAGGTTGTGTCTTGGTGCTTGATGCAGCTGAAATAGAGGGAATTTCAGAAGTGGCAGCTGCTCTAGAGCTCCGAACAAGACTAGGGTTTACCGGCTTTGGTTTCCATTCCATACCCAGACCCATGGTTTCCATTCCCAGGTATGCATTCCTTGCCCTCTTCTAGCTTAAAAACTGTATAAGCAAGCAAATGGGGTTTCCGATTAGGAATGAGGGGGTAAATGAGAGTTCTCATCGTGGGAAGTCCAGCAAATTAAATCTGGCTGTACTGCTGACCCCTATACGTCTATTTCTCTATCTGAAATTCTTCATCCAGAGGTTGATCAAGTGAAGCCTTAAAAGACTTCTCTCCATCGTGGACGATCTGGAAGTGGTGATGTATTGACTCCGAGGTCTGATCCTGTGCGTAATCAAGAGGACTGTTCTCCCCTGCATAGCTTTCTCGACGGCATTATGAACCAACTTCTCTGACTCTGAACCAAGTGCACTTCTGGCCTCATGACTGCCAGGCAATAGCATCGCTCGTAGAAAAAAAAACAGCACAGTGATTCTTCCAAGCTGCATGTTGTGAGAATATGAGAAGTGCGACTCAGCAATGGAGATAGAGGGTTTTCAGTGAACTGGCTCAATGCTTCTATCTAGTATGGGCAGTCCGGATGATGTAAAAAGCAAGCCAGGAGTATGGGAGTTTAAGGAAGGAAGTACTCTTTGAGGGTGGAAACTAAATCTTAGCGTCTTCAAGGAAAGCAATCTGCCATTTCAGAATTCCATAGATACGGCTCCATGAATTCGAACAAGTATTCGGATAATCGATTGAATATGGAGCCACCTTTTGGAGGGTTGACTGTAAGCAGTTTTAGCATAAAACTCTTGTGGCTCACCAGTTCAAGCCACGCAAAGCCGGATGCGGGGATTTTAAAAGGCCTTTTGTCAATCAAAGAGCTTGGTGGGGTGTCAATGGAGAAGCTTCTCGTTGATTTTCTTCAACAGAATTCGATTTCAAATCTTTGATATATCCCTTTTCATCTCATTTTTCAACTGTACCACAATTTTGATCATTTTTTATAATAGAGGAGCTACTTAGATTGGAAGGAAATGTCCAAGACCCTGCTCTCTTTTGTAACTTTGCTCTTCACCAGTACAGTTTCATCTTTCAAAGACCTTTCTATTATGAATCAATAACTATTGCCTACATGGATAGTTGTCCTTCCTTATACATCTTCACTGCTTCTTGAATGTTTCTTGACCCAAGCTAGAGTCATTCACAGCTTCAAACCTGGTAAGAAGATCTTGACATGAGATACCCAAACCTACTCCGCGAGTTCCTTTGACAACGGCACTTTCTGCTGCTATATACAACCTCCAGAAATTTGGCGATATTCTGGAATTTTTGCTCATGATCAATTACATTCAGGCAACTTGAAATCAAACCAAGAGCAATTACAGCAGACCATTGGCAGAAGTTCTGAACATGTAATTTCAGGGCCTATATCAGGGTCAAAGAGAGAATTTGCATGGGAAATAGTCATACGAGTGCGGGTTGTCAGTCACATCTAAAACCTATAAAATCATGAGTTGCAATGTCCAAGTTTACAGTGAGATTTAATGATGCTGATGACCTTTCGAAATATGTGAGCATGAACCACATGTACCTCATCCATGAGAAGCAATCCTCATTCTCTTTCTCTCAACTCTTCAATAATCTTCTGAGACTCTTCAGACCACTTACTACTAAAAGCAACCATGTCATATATCGTCACTCACAACCACATCAGCATTACCCTGGAACCTTCACTATTAGATGTGAGCCAACCTGTCTGCCCATTTTGTAGGACAGACTACAACCTGAACCGAAAAGCCCACTGATCCACTAAAACATCATTTGTTGCTAAACAAGGGCACCTCTTTTCTGATGGACAAAATCCATTAGGGATTTAACCCTGAGAGTGTCCTTCACGGCACCAGCTCATTCTGCTTCTCAGGGGTCATCTAGATTGGACCCAGCACTCTCAGATGGAGAAGCACAAATCAATGTGTACCACACATGGATACAAGAACTAGAGAGGTATATATAAAAGAGTATGAACAAAACAGAGCGAGGAGGAAATAAATCAAAGAACATCAAATGAAGCCCCACTTCATGAGCCATCAGTGGGCTTGTAAAACCAAGTGAGAAAGATCGCAGATTAAATACAAAATAGCAGAACAGTGGTATTCAAATATCACATAGCAAAGAGAGACTATATTCATGTTTTTTTCTCAAGCAAAAGCAAAGAAGCAACAACTGGAAATGAATATCCTGAAATAGCAAGAAATGGATGGAAAATAGTGTGATGATGAAAATGGACAAGAAAACTACAGTAATCATACCTGGAAGAACTTCCCCCGAGCAGTAATATCTCCGGCTGCTAACTTTGCTGCTCCCTCCTCTACCAAAATCTAGAGGTCCTCCAGCCGTGTCCTCTTCTCTGCTTCTGCTCTCTTCCTTTTGTGGTGTAAGGACAAGATGCAGGTGCGATGCCGAAAAAAATAATGCGCACTTGCTGATCCAGAAATCCTCTAGAACAAGTCAGTGGTGCCGAAATGATCTTGACGAAGTTGATGCGCTGGTCTCCAGAAGAATCTCTCGCGATGCCAGAATGTAGATGGTGACTGCAAGTTATCTCCGAAGATGAAATGTAGACCGAAATCCAAAGTCCAATGAAAACCTTCAGGTGTCCAAGAAAATATCCTGCACCCTTCCAGAAAAAATGCCAAAAGTCCTCTCGGTCGGTGGTGAACTCTGCTCCCCCCAAACCCTAACTGAAGCCTCTCGAATCCTTTAGACACGCCATCCTCAGGCTACCCTATGCCATCTGCCAACAGAAAGATCCTTCTTCTCTCTCTAACAGAATTTGGTTTCCCGAATCACCCAGAAACTCTCTCCCAAAACGATCATGATGTGATGGTCCTCCCCTCAAGATGCTCTTGTGAGAATCCTCCTTTTCTGTACCCCTAGAACCCCAAAACCGTTGTGGTGTCCTGCCTCTATGCCAGCTATCAACTGCAAGATGTTTCTCCCAGAGTCTTCAGCTGACCCTCTCCAAAATGTATGATGTGTGATCACGTGATGGAGTTCTCCTGGCTGCAGCTCACTCCCACAGTACGTGATGATGCTCCCAACTAGTATTGATCCCCTTGAACCCATGCAGACGTACACCTAAGAAGCATGAAATGATTCCAGCTTCTAGGATCCTAGTGTGATATCATGTGTGACTTGGTGATGATCCACTTGATGGTGAATAAAATTAAGTTAATTTGATTAATTTATAATCAAATGGAAAATGCACCAATAAACCTCAAAGCAAAATATTTTAACTAGTTCCCATGTTGGAAGTCATTCATTAATCAAAACAAGGTAATTTTATAATTAAATAGGCTGGCTTCTAATTCTAAAACCAAGCAATGGGAAAATAAACACAAATCTAAATGCACTAGAAAAATCAATCAAAGTCAAACAAAATCCTAAACTAAAAAATCAAAGGTCACTAAGCAATCACACTAGGGATCCCTAAAACCTTCCAAGATATCTTCAAAGGAAGTCCAAAGATAGTGATCTGATGAGTCACACTAGACCACCAACGGAGACTTAAAAACAGCTCAAATGAGGACCCTAAATGTATATTGAGGTAGCAAAGGATGAACTCTAGCTAGCATATCCGAGAGGACAAATTGGAGGGTCTACACATGACTTCACCAAGCTACTACACTGTATTGTCTATTAATCTTGAGAGAATACTGAACTTGTGTAGAAGTTAGTAATGACTTTAATCTACAGGTACGATCCTAAAGTGATCATATATTCCCTATGGATTAGGTTACTATTGATGGATTTTGGTAGCAATAGGTATTTTCAATAGAGGCACCATGATATCTCATAGATGATGTGTCTCCTTGGTTGACCCTAAGGATATGTTATCATGAATTTTGTGGGCTCGTAGTAATTCCTTTAATGGAATTTAACATATGCTCGTAATAAGGTAAAGTATGTCATTTGATCACACAATAGGAGGATTTGTAATTCAAGGATTGTAGAGGTAGTCTTGAAAGGTTGATAGTTTTCACCTTGTTGAACTACGAACAACTAATTCATGAAAATACTGTATACAGTGGATAGCAAGTCACAAACTTGAGCACATAGTGTCTTGTTGTAATATACATAAGCTATTGGTCGGAGTATAGTTGACTATTTGTAGTAGGATTTGAGTCAACTTCAGAATTATATTCTAAGGAAGCTAGTACTAACCTATGAGTCCCAATCATCATGTTTGAGCTCATATTCGTTGATGGCATGGTTTATTAAGGTTGGATTAGGGTTTTTAGTTCACTTATATGCATAAGGGCAGATTGATAATTATGCAAGGTTGCACAAGGATAAGTGAGCAGTATCTCTGACTAGACTAATTGATTAAATAGACCCCTATTGGGTTAATTAATCAATTAGCAACATTTTTGGGCTAGATTAAATTACCCAAGCCTATAGTGGGCTTAAGTCACTTAAGCTCAATAGGAAGCCTATAAACATCTCTCTTAGGGGTTAAGGCTTCAATCTTGTCATTCTCTCCCTTCACTTTAAGGAGAGAACCTTAACCTTCAACCCTAAGATCTTTACCATCTTAGTGCTTAGATTCAAGGAGAGAAATCATTCAATGGAAGACGACTGAGTTTACGAGATCTTCTACACCTATGGAGGTTTTTATATCGATAGAAATTAATCTGGGAACATCAAGATCATAGGTTTGTCACTTTTCTCTAGATCTATGGTATGTTTTTAGTTTTTAAATACCAAGTTTTCTGTTATGTTTAGATCTAGAAAGACTAGGATAGGATTACATGCACTCTAATGATCCAAAGCATGAGAATGTAGCAATCTAGGGTTTCCCAACAATGTAGAGATCCAAGTTTCTTAATATAACTGACATAATCTATCTCTTAAAGAGCATATGTCAAATTCTACTTAAGGAAATAGTATGACCATAGTTTTCATGAGCATATGCCTTTAGGATTGCCTAAGGGGACACATTGTCTCAAACCTATAAGATATCGTGGTGCCTATATATAAAATACCTATTGCATCTATGCATGTCTTAATCAATAGTGACTCAATCCATAGGGAATATATAACCACCATGGGGTCTCACTTATAGGTTAAAGTCACTAAAGACCTCAGCATTAACTCAATATTTTCTCCAGGTTGAGAACTCATACAACATAGGAGCTTAGTGAAGTCATGAGTACCCAATAGCCAATGTCATGACTCACCATAGGTTCTGTCCAATATGTAACTATACATACTAATGCACTCATCATGGGAAACCCATTCTGACAACTAAGACAAGTCATCCTTCCAATTAAAAGGTAATTCACAACAACTTCAAATGGATTATCTAGGTCCATGAATTGGTTATGAACTACTCATCTACTTTCAAGGAAACTATAACTTGAATCTTTCGTGCAACTCCTAATGTATCCAATTTATGTACAATGCAAGTGATTGATTCATGCCCAATTGGTGTCTCAGCTGATTCGTGTCCAGCTGATGCTCCTTGATTGAGGGAGTAATCAACAAAATTTATAACCTATTACACCATATACTAGGGTAGCAAAGACAAAGCTACTATAGCATAGTGGCTCTAGGATCGTTCACTGGGATGGGTTTTACTTCACAAATGATATTAATTCAAAGCTGAATTGGTGCCTTTTCATTTCAAGGTTAGCTTTAAAAGAAAACATAAAGATGTTTGAATGAAAAAGGTTCGGTTTTAAACTAACCAAAAATAGTAACTGATTTTACTTACAAAGAAAAGTGTTTCTTGGAGTTCAGATCACTAGGCTCAGATTCCTCATACAAAAAGGAGAGTTTCGGTCACTTGTTTCTTTTCCTCGCATTAGAGAATTAACATATAGTTAATTCTCTAACCGGTGTTGTACAGATGCTTCCCATTAATGGGTTCAAACACTAAATCCCTCTCACTGATGCACCTTGCAATGGCTCATACCTCTCACCTAGCACTTGTCATTCAAGGTGATCTTTAACCTTGGATTACCCGTCAAAAGCTCGCAAGAGATAACTAATGGATGTCTCCTTGGAGTCCAAAAGCTTACCAAGTGTTGGCTATTCTAGAAAATCCTACCTTCAAACCACCTACCAAAGGCTCGCAAGGGGTAAACTAGTGAATCTCCATGGACGGAGATCACTTGCCTTACCAAGTGTTGGCCCAAGTGATTTAAATGTGTTTTAAGTTAACTAAAAAGATAAAAACCATTAACGGGTCACACTTTCTCTTCATTAAAAACTAAAACAACAAAACTTTCAATTTATGCATTTGGAAACTTACCCGACTTTCTTCACTCCAAGAGACGAAGAGCCTAGCCTCTCATCCTCTGAGGAAAAATCCTCAGAGTTTGTTTGGCTAGAAAGAAAACTAACGAGAAAACAAGAATATATATGAAAAACAGAGCAAGTGCTCTGTTTGTTGATTCTATATATGATATATCTATATATATCGTCGGATTACATGATTATCTGAGAACAAGCTCCCTAGAGCTATATATAAAGAAAATTACAAAACAAAATATCTGAGGTATTCACCCCTTTTCCAAACTTAATAACTAAGGAATCCTATAATTGGTGGGTTATAAGGAGAAAATGGAAATTTATACAAAAATATCTGAAGAAAAAATCTAAAAGAGTCGGTGCACAAATATCGGGAAGCACTAAGGACCATTTCGCAAGTGAAAACGAGGTCTGCGAGATTTCGCAGACGCATACAAAGGGCTGCGAAATCACTTCGCAGCATACGGCTGATTTCGCAACGCTGCGAAGTTGGCTTTCAACTTGCGGTGTTCGGCTTCCAATGTGTCGGGAAACTTCAGGGGGAAATCCACAGCACTATGCAAAAAGGCTGCGAAATCATTTCGCAACAGAAGGGTGATTTCGCAGCCGTGCAAAAATCTTCCTTCAGCTTGGAGTGATATGCTTGAAATGGATGTAACTCCTTCGTTTCAATTCCGAATCGCGCACCGTTTGAAGAATTGGATTCTTGACTTCCTGAGCTTTGAAATGGTATATAGCATGTAGAAAATGAACTTCGGGAAGTACTCCAAAAGTGCAAAAGAAGACTGCAGTTGCTGTCCTCTATTTTCTTCACTCTGTTTTTCCTCTCTCCGTTGTTCTTTCCTTGCATACTTTGAACGACTTTGGCAAAGGGCTATGGAGCTCCAAAGCTTGGTTCTTCATGAATTTGAGCTACCAAAAGCTTTTCCATGAACTATATACAGCTCTCCCTCATTCTTGGATTGCTTTGGTGATCAAAAAGTTATCAAAACACCAAAACTTAACACAATTTGATTAGAAACGATTGCAAGGGTCCTTAACATGTCAATTGAGTTAAAAGGTAATAATTACTACTCAAGAGTGTTTAAAAGATTTAATTACAAGCTACAAAATAGCACTTTTTGAGTAGTAATCACTCCCCCCAACCGAAATATTGCTAGTCCCTTAGCAATGAAGGAGATAAAAAAAAAAAAGTAATAAATTTACAAAATCATGCTGATCACTCCAAAAAATGTTTAAGTGGCATGATTGATCAAACTCTCACATGGAACATGAAAGAAATAAAACTCAAACTTCAATAGGAGCTATCAAATAATTTGCCTAGTCACAATTCATAAAGAATAGGCATTATGCAAATTTAAGCTTCAAAATAATTTCCACTCCCAAAGGTCCAATCCTTACTCTTCCACAAAAATCTGTGTTATTTATTAGTTTCCGAAAATAGTATGTTGAACTAATCTCTCCCCCCAACCTAGTTCTTTTTCAAAGCTTAGCAAACTGATCAACCTCCAATAGGCTAAGAACACACCTCTTTTTTTTTTTTACAATTTTTTTCATTGTAGGAGTACAAGGCTTAAAGGTATTCTTTTCTAAATTGTCCATGTAACGGGGGTCCATCGATGACTCCCAACCAATTAAGGTTTAGGGCATCAAGCTTTAAGGGTCTTTCAACCACTAACTCCTCGGATTTTACCCCGGACTTTTGAGAATGAATTTTAATACCCAAGCACCTACAGTATGTTAAACTCCACCTATCCACCCTTGTAACGAACATTGAGGTCGGTGACTCCCAACCAATTGAGGCTTAGGGCACCAGGTTTTAAAGATTTTTACCATATACCCCTCAGACCTTGCTCGGGTTTCAAGGCAAGCAAACATTTTTCTTTCTTTCTTTCTTTCTTTTTTTTCAAAGGCTCATTGGCCTTTTACAAGGTGTCCCAACACTATTAAAAATGAAGTCAAAGGTACCAAGTCTAAAATTTTCCTAAGTCAAGAGGGAAATAGTTTCTCATCTTATAATCGGAACTTATTGTGCACAGTGTGTGAATAGCTTAAAGTGGAAGAACTAAGGTTGAATTCAAAAGAAGTTTCAACAATTCATCAACTTTAGTAAGCATAATACAAAATCTAAGTCAAGTAAAAAGACAAAAATTCAATTTCTCCATTTTCATTTTGAAAAATTTTCCTTAATAACCATGGAGAGTAGAATAAAAACTTTAAAAAAAATTTAAATTAAGCAAAAAGCAACTAAATTACCAAAATAACTTAGCATTAATAACAAAACTTACTTCCTCAACTCTCCCCCCAACCAAGCTGAACATTGTCCTCAATGTGACAAAAGCGATTGAAAAATAGGGAGGAAGTGGTACCTCCTGAGTGACATGGAGTCTGAGTCATATAGGAGAAACCACATGTTTCAAAAAAAACATAAGAGTTAGTGAGTAGAGGAAATAAAAAAATGCTAAGTTTAAACAAAAATGATGTCTATATAAGATGTATCATCAGTAATACATCCAATCCCAAAATATAATACATCAAAACATGGAATTATGTATACTAATATAATAAGTAAATACAAAAAATAAAAAGATGATCAAGTAATGGTAAGGTCCTGTGGAGCTGATGCGTCTATGGTGGCCTCTTGAATGGGTTGGATCAGGACTTTGGCCTCTGTTCTGGTAGTCTCCTTAGGTAGCATAGTCTCCTCAGCTGGAGCTCTCAGTTGGAGCTATGAGCTCTGAGCTAGAGCTATGGGCTCTGATGGTTTTAGGAGGTCAGAAATGGAATGAGAGGCTTAGTGTGTGTGATCCCAGGGTGCGCGGGGCTCTCCTCTTCATATGCATGGTCGCAGGGCTCTGTTGGCATTTTAGCAACTTCCCTTGGCTTTGCAAGGTGTTTTTGCAAACCTCCCTCCATTTTGCAAGTCAATTTCGCAATTCGAAGGCCATTTCGACTTTTGGAGGTGATTTCGTAGCCATTTCGAAGCTTGGAGATCATTTCGCAGCCATTTCGAAGCTTGGAGATCATTTCGCAGCAAAGTAGCATTTTCGCAGACCATTTCGCTGCCTAAAGGTGATTTCGCAGCTAAAGGCCATTTTCGCAGCTCATTTCGCAGCTGCGAAATGAGTGTACGGGGCTTCGAAATGGTACACGTGTGCCAAAAAGTGGTTTCGTAGTTGAGAAACTCCCTGCGGAATGGGGCTTTGGTTGCGAAAATTGGGAGTTTTTACGCTTTGGCATTTCGCAGTCGTTTCGCAGCTGCGAAATGAGAGTCACTATGCTGCGAAATGGCACTCATGTGCCAAAAGTTGGTTTCACAGCTGCAAAACACCCTGAGAAATGGGGCTTTGGTTGCGATTTTTTTTTTTTTTTTTTTTTTTGGATTTCACAGCCATTTCGCAGCTGCGAAATGAGATTCACTGTGTTGCGAAATGGCACTCATGTGCCAAAAGTTGGTTTCGCAGTTGCAAAACACCCTGCCAAATGGAGCTTTGGCTGCGAAATTGGGATTTTTCACGTTTTGGAGCTTCGCAGCCGTTTCGCAGCTGCGAAATGGGGGCTCCTGTGCTGCGAAGTGGCACTCGTGTGCCAAACTTGGTTTTGCAGCTGCGAAAATTTTCGTAGAGAGGGGCTTGAGGCTGCGAACTGGTTTCACAGCAAAGTGTCGATTTCGCAGAGGCTGCGAAATCTCGCAGACCCCTGTTTTTCCCCTATTTTTGCCCTGTTTTTGACCCGTTTTTGACCCGTTTTTGCTCCGAAAGACTTCCTTTCAATTTCTTTGCAATTCCTCCTGATTTTGATCATCCAAAAACCTATATTACATCAAAAAAAATTAGAATTAAAGCATTGAAATCAAAATTAAAGCATTTAAATCAAAATTTAAGCATTGAAATCAAAATTAAAATAAGTAAAAAACAAAACAAAAAGATATGGACTAGCTAGTCTTTAAAAAGACTAAGTCCATCAAAAAATTTGATCTTGATTTAGCTTGCCCGGATCCCATATGAAGCTTGCATTCCTCACTTGGGGCTTTCTCTGTATGATTTTGTCATACAAAGCTTGGAGAAAAGGTGGAGGCATGTGTTTCTTCATCAATTCTTTCTTGATGACTATCCTCTGTGGTTCTCTTTGTACATTAACATCATAGCCATCTTTCGCTATGCTTTTCCCTTTTTTCTTTCCTTTGATTTCCTCCCTCTTTTCTTTCTCTGTTTCACTCTCTACCTTATGCTCTAACTTGCATGTGGGCAGATCAACCTCTTTACCACTTCTCAGAGTGATCACTTCCTTGACTTCCCTCTTTTGTGAAGGTTCTCCCCCCTTAGCCTCCATTTCATGGATACTCATGGAATTTTGATAAGGTTGAGAAGGAGAGTTTTCTTTCTCTTGCACTGTGTTGAGGTTAGCAAACCTTGAGATTGAATCTTGGAGATTATCTATCTTCTGAGATAGATCATTTTGCACTTCATCCATCCTTTTAATCAATGAACTCTCTACACTGTCAATTCTTTGACTGAACTGAGCATTGATGGATTTCTGAGCTCCAACAAAGTCTCCCACGAACTTGCTAAGATTCACCATAGCTTGTTCAAGGCTTGAGGCTTGCGGAAGTGCTTGAACATGTTACTTGTACTGAGGCGGCTGTGGTTTCCAAGAGAAATTTGGATGGTCCCTCCAATTGGAATTGTAGGTGTTGCAATCACCAAACATTTCCCTCTCGGTTGGAATGGTAGGACACTCATCCACCAAGTGCTCATATGATCGACAAATGGAACAAGGCATAGGTAGCAATGGTGTTTGAGAGATGGCTTGCACTTCTTGCATATTCTTCATTTCTAGCTCTTCCAATCTCCTTGCCATAGCTGCAATCTTTGCCTTCATGTCTATGCCGTCATTCAAAATATACATCTCACCCTTAGCATTAGGTTGAGACTTCATTCTCCCCATATCTCTAGCATTTGGTTCATCCCATCCTCTTGAAACTTCAGCCACATAACTCATGAAGTTCATAGCTTCCTCTGCTATCTCGTATTCAATATGGCATGCACAACAAGCAATTTGGGAATTAAAAAAAGAGAACACAAAAGAAAACAAAAGAAAAACAATTCAAAGAAAGGAAAAAAAATTAAGGTAAACTAAAAACTAAATAAAAGGTATACTAAAATATGAACAATAAAGAAATAAAAAGAGTTAGTTAAAGGAAAAGAAAAGTCACCAAACTTGTGATGAAGATCACAAGTACTCTGAAAAGGTGATATCACTGTAAAGTGGCACCATCCCCGGAAACGGCGCCATTTGATTCATGCCCAATTGGTGTCTCAGCTGATTCGTGTTCAACTGGTGCTCCTTGAGGGAGTAATCAACAAAATTTATAACCTATTACACCATATACTAGGGTAGCAAAGACAAAGCTACTATAGCATAGTGGCTCTAGGATCGTTCACTGGGATGGGTTTTCACTTCACAAATGATATTAATTCAAAGCTGAATTAGTGCCTTTTCATTTCAAGGTTAGCTTTAAAAGAAAACATAAAGATGTTTGAATGAAAAAGGTTCGGTTTTAAACTAACCAAAAATAGTAACTGATTTTACTTACAAAGAAAAGTGTTTCTTGGAGTTCAGATCACTAGGCTCAGGTTCCTCATACAAAAATGAGAGTTCCGGTCACTTGTTTCTTTTCCTCGCATTAGAGAATTAACATATAGTTAATTCTCTAACCGGTGTTGTACAGATGCTTCCCATTAATGGGTTCAAACACTAAATCCCTCTCACTGATGCACCTTGCAATGGCTCATACCTCTCACCTAGCACTTGTCATTCAAGGTGATCTTTAACCTTGGATTACCCGTCAAAAGCTCGCAAGAGATAACTAATGGATGTCTCCTTGGAGTCCAAAAGCTTACCAAGTGTTGGCTATTCTAGAAAATCCTACCTTCAAACCACCTACCAAAGGCTCGCAAGGGGTAAACTAGTGAATCTCCATGGACGGAGATCACTTGCCTTACCAAGTGTTGGCCCAGGTGATTTAAAGGTGTTTTAAGTTAACTAAAAAGATAAAAACCATTAACGGGTCATACTTTCTCTTCATTAAAAACTAAAACAACAAAACTTCCAATTTATGCATTTGGAAACTTACCCGGCTTTCTTCACTCCAAGAGACGAAGAGCCTAGCCTCTCATCCTCTGAGGAAAAATCCTCAGAGTTTGTTTGGCTAGAAAGAAAACTAACAAGAAAACAAGAATATATATGAAAAACAGAGCAAGTGCTCTGTTTGTTGATTCTATATATGATATATCTATATATATCGTCGGATTACATGATTCTCTGAGAACAAGCTCCCTAGAGCTATATATAAAGAAAATTACAAAACAAAATATCTGAGGTTATTCACCCCTTTTCCAAACTTAATAACTAAGGAATCCTATAATTGGTGGGTTACAAGGAGAAAATGGAAATTTATACAAATATATCTGAAGAAAAAATCTAAAAGAGTCGGTGCACAAATATCGGGAAGCACTAAGGACCATTTCGCAGGTGAAAACGAGGTCTGCGAGATTTCGCAAACGCACAAAAAGGGCTGCGAAATCACTTCGCAGCAAACTGCTGATTTCGCAACTTTGCGAAGTTGGCTTTCAGCTTGCGGTGTTCGGCTTCCAATGTGTCAGGAAACTTCAGGGGGAAATCCACAGCACTGTGCAAAAAGGCTGCGAAATCATTTCGCAACAAAAGGGTGATTTCGTAGCCGTGCAAAAATCTTCCTTCAGCTTGGAGTAATATGCTTGCAATGGCTGTAACTCCTTCGTTTCAACTCCGAATCGTACACCGTTTGAAGCATTGGATTCTTGACTTCCTGAGCTTTGAAATAGTATATAGCATGTAGAAAATGGACTTCGGGAAGTGCTCCAAAAGTGCAAAAGAAGACTGCAGTTGCTGTCCTCTATTTTCTTCACTCTGTTTTTCCTCTCTCCGTTGTTCTTTCCTTGCATACTTTAAACGACTTTGGAAAAGGGCTATGGAGCTCCAAAGCTTGGTTCTTCATGAATTTGAGCTTCCAAAAGCTTTTCCATGAACTATATACAGCTCTCCCTCATTCTTGTATTGCTTTGGTGATCAAAAAGCTATCAAAACACCAAAACTTAACACAATTTGATTAGAAACGATTGCAAGGGTTAAACATGTCAATTGAGTTAAAAGGTAATAATTACTACTCAAGAGTGTTTAAAAGAGTTAATTACAAGCTACAAAATAGCACTTTTTGAGTAGTAATCAATGCTCAACATACATAATGTAAGAAAATGATAGTATATAGGAAACTGGAATTAAATTATAAAATTAATGAAAACCATTTATTTTTTACATCATGTCATGTTTTTTATGGTTTTATACAAACCATCTCCTATTAACCTTCAAAGCATCATGTGAATACATTTGACCCCTATGTTATCCCTATGATCATCAAATTCTCGGTAAAGGGATCCACAAGGTTTTCCATGGAAGGTATCTTCTCTATAGCTATATCACCTCTTTACACAATCTCACAAATAAGGTGGTACTTCTTCTCAAGTTGTTTACCCTTTTAATGGTTCTTTAGGTCTTTAGACTGTGCCACCATGCATTGTTATTGTAAAATAGTGTCATAGGTGGTACAACTAAGGGAACTATCCAAGTCCCATGAGAAACATCACGTTGGGAACTCTGGATTAGTTCATTCCCTATCCTTAGATCTCATAGGGTGCATGCATCTATCCCTAGGCATCTCTAAATCTATTGCGGTGAAATAAAATGGCAATAAAAACCCTTATTAACTATAGATCTAGATATATATGACACATACCTAGATTTGAATGTTCCTAAATCAATTCCACATAGATAATAAGAAGTCTAAAGGTCTCGTACACCCAAGATCTTCTGTTTGATGACTCGAACCACGATCCTAGCAATCCAAAGTGTAGGCAATGGAAAGGTGGAAACTTTGGTATTTTATCTCTCTCTCTCTCTCTCTCTCTCTCTCTCTCTCTCTCTCTATCTATCTATCTATCTATCTATCTATCTATCTATCTATCTCTCTAAAGGTGGAAGACAACTAACTGAAAGTCATTAGGAAACCGTAACCCCTAAAGGGGTATTTATAAGATTGTCAACTAAGCTTAAGTGACTTGAGCACATCAAGGCTTAGGTTACTTAATCTAGCCCAAAATGAGTCTTAATTGATTAATTAACCACATAGGGTCATCTAATTAATCAATTAGCCCAATTCATAGACCTTGTTCACTATCCCTTGTACAACCTTGCATAATTACCAAAATGCCCATATACACAAGAATGAACCTAGAGTTAATCCAACTCTCATAAACTTGTTATCATGGTATATGAACTCAAATTTGAGACCAATGGGACCCATGGGAATACTAGCTCCCTCAAAATCCAATTCTAAAGTTGATTCAACATCCCACTACAAATAATCAACATCACTCCAATACCTTATGTAAATAATGAGACAAAGCTCAAGTCCATGCTACTATCCACAGCATGCAAACTCCCCATGAATTGGTGTCTTTAATCTAACAAGGTAGTGCTATCACCTATCAAGATTACATTTCTAATCCTTTATATTATAACCATCTTTCTTAATATTATATATCTAGGAGAGTTGGTTTGAGGTAATAATTTCTTGTTTTAGGTCTTGGTTGGTAGTTATGCATCTTATTAAGTTGTAAATCTTCATTTGTTTTAAATATATTTTCTAATTCTTCTATTTTCATTTTAGAATAATCATTTGTTGTGTTTATAATCTTAGTACCTGAGGTAGAGGGTTTAGAGATGTCTAACTAATCTAGTCTTTTCATCAATTCATTAATAAGAGGATTTAAGGGCAGTTCTTTAAGTTTTACTACTTGTTCGTCTAGTCTTTCTATGGTTTTAAATATTGGTCTATCTTTGTCTATGTTTTTGTTTACTATATTTTTTGGGGTTATCTAAGTTTTGGTTAGTACAACTAATTGATCTTCTATTCTTTCCATTTTAGTGGAAATAGTTTTAAGATATTAATTTGTATAATTTCCTTGTTGTTGAAGTCCTAATATTAGATCTTTATTCATATTTCTTTTATTTATAATCTTAAAAGGTGAGGCTATTATTTTTGTATTATGAACTTGTAGTTTTATTTCTTTGAATGGAGGATGTGTTGACACCAAGTCTTATTTATTTGTGGCTATCCAAATCTATGTTATCCTAACATTTAATTCCCTTTTTTTACAAAGGGTAGTTTATCTCATTATTAAATGCATACATTTCAAACCATGAAAACATGGGAATATTTGCTTGGTTTTTTTCCATGTAAGTATAGTATTTTTCTAAGTCTTTGGCTTCTTATATAAATGTTGAGAAAAACCATTGTCTTTTAATTTTATTCTTTTATGATGAGAATTTAGTCTTGATATAATCTTTATTTATTAAGAAATGTTTATTTATTGTAAACAATTGTTTTTGTTGAAATAGTAAGTCTTGTATAGATATTGGCAATTTTGTTATTTTTTTTGTTTGGTCATAGAAGTCTTTTTAAATAGTTACTTGCTCTTCATTGAAGATTAAGGGTTGTTGTTCGTCCAACTGGGAACAAGTATGTCTAAAGAGATTTGGCTTGTGGAAAATTAGGCTATGTTAAGGTATTAAGAGGATCAATTTTTTGTTTTGAACTTAAAAAGATTTAAATTTGGTTTTTGAAAAAGAATAGGACTGCTCAAGCAACATGGAATGCTCAAACAGCCTAGAGTGCTCAAGCGAGCCATGTCGCTCAAACGCCCAAGGTGCTCAAGAAGTTCATGAGTTGGCTCGAGCAATCATGCAATTTCTACAGACTTTTTCATGCAATTTCAATTGAAAAACCTTCCAAAACCGACACTCTTCAAGCTTTGGCCTATAAATACCTCCCTAATAACCCCTTAAGGGTTAAGAGATCATAGAGATTTTTTGAGATTTGTTAGAAATCTCATATTCTACTCTAGAGAGAAAAGCCTAAAGTGTCACACCATTCCCAATCTCTCATTCAAGGAATGTTATTTAAATCTTGGGTGGAAGACCTTTATCCCTTCAGAGCGACTGAATGATCTATTAAGGAGCAATAGGAGGTTATTGCATCGCGAATGTGAATCAAGTTGTAAGTACTAGAGAGTAAGTCTTTACAATAAGAACAGCTAGATAAATATATGTAACTTGATTTTGAATAGAGATTAGCAGTCTTAGACCTCATGGTTTTTTATCTCCACAATTAGTGTAAAGGTTTTTCACATGAAAAATCTTGTGTCTCATTGTTCTTATATTTTTATATTTGATATTTTGTTTAAATTGTCTATGATTGATTTCCCCAACATCTCGTTGGTTATCCTTAAGAAATAAAAATCATATTTTTATGATTGAATATCCATAATATCCCTAAGAAATTATGTGAATATGTATATTAGTGAGAACTATATCCATGTTTGATATTGTCCTTGATTACCTTGATGTTTGTTTGATTTTATATGATAGAATGTATGTTGTGTGCTTTATTTTTTTAACTAACTTTGATGTCTTGTAATAGAGCTTAAGAAGCAATCCAAGTATACACCCTAACTCTTCTTTATGATTGCGATTTGAATTTTTATTTGGCATGCTAGTACTAATAGAGTTTTGAAATCACCTTAGCCTACCTAGGTATCCTCAATCAACTAACTAATTTTCATATTTCTCTTAACTTAGCCAGTAGAGACTTCTTAAGGCTTAGAGGGGTGTTACCTCTTTGAGGTACTTTCTCAATAGATAACCTGATCCCTGGATCAAGACTCGAATTTTTCGAATACATGCTTTTCCAAAACTATGAAGTCACTTTTTAGGGTTAATTCTAAGTTTCCTCCTCTCTCTAAAACCTTTTCCTCGGAATCCCCAAAATTTTATTTTTATTTTTTCAAAAATCTAGAATCCTCGTTTTTCCTTTCTCTACCACCCCCTAAATCTTCCCCAAAACATGAATTGAATCTCTAGCCAAAACCACACCAAATCCCCACTTACCAAAATGCTCTTTCTATCTTTCTATGCCACAACCTCTCTTTCTTTGTTCATTCTTTATTCACCTTAGCATTTTTCCATGTTCAAAATGGCAGGTTAGCGCTTTCCTTTTAGAATGTGTATTCCCGCGATTCAAAGGTGATCTGAAATCTTTTTGAAAATATATGCTTGCTTGCTTTAGGCGCATGTGCTTTAAAGAAAGTCCATAGGCAACCTAGATTCTCTTGGAAAATAATAAGGACAATAAAATAAAATAAAAACGCAAGTTAAAAATCTTGCAATATAATAAAAAAAATAGAAAAGATTAATACATGCATATATAAGAAAAATAAAATGTTAATTCATGCAAATTAAAAAACAAGTAAAATAAATAAATAAAATCATCAATCTCATGCAATTTTCTAAAAACAAATAAGTAAATGAATAAATAAATCAAGCACATGCAACCATACAAACCATGCAAGTCATGCAACCATGCAAGCCATGCGAGCCATGTAGCCATGCAAGATGTGCCTAAAAGGTGACTTAGGTGGGGTTAGTAAAACTAAGTGGGCCAATCATGCCTAAAATGGGCCTAGGTAAACCTACAAGTCCTAAAAATGTACCTTAGATGGGCTATTCCAAAAGGAAAGTTCTAAATCTGACTTGGGATTGCCAAAAGTCACAATGAGGGGCCAAATAATGTCCTCAACCAAAGTCTCCAAAGTGGCTCAAAAAGGTAGGTTATATAAGTAGCAATGGGCCACCAGGGAACTGTTGTAAAGTACTGAAATAACACCTAATAGAGCATATGTTAAGATGACAAAATGGAGGGTCTACGCAATCAAACTAAATACATTAGAGATTTGCTTAAAAGGTTTAAGATGGAGAATACAAAAACTATGGGAACTCTAATAAACTCATTCATCAAACTTGACAAGGATAAACAAGGTAAATCTATAAATTCCACTATGTATAGAGGTATAGTAGGTTCTTTACTTTACTAAACTACTAGTTAACCAAATATCATGTTTAGTGTTTGTTTTAGTGCTAGATTTCAATCTTGCCCTATAGAATCTTACTTGAGTGTTGTAAGAGGAATTTTAAGATATTTAAAATGAATAATTGATTTAGCTTGTAGTATCCAAAATGTGATAATTTTGAATTATTTCATTTTTTAGATGCTAACTTTGTTTGATGCAAAATTGATAAGAAGAGCACTAGTGATATTTGTCATTCTATAAGACACTCTTTAGTTTCATGGCATAGTAAAGAGAAAAACTTGGTTGCATCATTTATGATGGAAGTTGAATACATGATCATTAGTCTATGTTGCCTAAAAATACTTTAAATGAAACAAATGTTGAGTGACTTTGGTTTATCTTTTGCTCATTTTCCTATAAAATGCGATCATACTAGTGCAATTAATATCTCTAAAAATCCAATTCAACACTTTAAACCTAAGCACATTAAAATGAGGCACCACTTTCTTAAACATCATGCAAAAAAGAGAGATATTAACTTAAAATTTGTAGGCACCAAAGATTAATTGGCCGATATTTTCACAAAACCCCTTAATAAAGATTGTTTTATTGAAATTAGAAGAGAATTAGGGGTAATTATAATTTTAAATATCTTTTGATTGTGCTCACATGCCTCCAACACCTTAATTGTGGGTCTCTTGCCCTGATTGTTGCATGCTTTATATAGTCTTTGAAGTCTTCATTTATTTTTTATCGCATGTTGTTTAAGACACTTCTAAGAAAGGTTAATTTTTAACTAAAAATCAAATACCCCTAGGCATTGGGCATTAAAAACTAAAATAAAATAAAAAATAAAGACTTATGAAAATAGGTAAGGCAAGCAACCAAGAGTGAAGTTTTAGAATTTTGGGAAGTGTTGACCAGGGTTGACTTAATCGATTAATTCAATCCTTGACTGGTTAACCAATTTGTTAAGACCAAGCGTTTTAAAACCCTACCACAATCAATCATTTTCACTCCATTTCCTTTCATTTTTTTCAAGGCTCTCTTCTAAACCCCCCATGTAGTCATTCTTGAGTGATTTCCCCTTGGAAATTGTTTGTTTTTGCCTTAGATTTGTGAGCCTTAATAGCGCTTCCCTTTCCTTCTTTGTTTTTCACACTTTTTTTAGGTTTCCCTCTCTCTTCTATGGGTGTTCAACTTCACCATGGCACCTAGACAAGCTACATCTATCTCTAAGATGTAGAAAAAGCATCCAATTGAGAGTTTGGAGGTAGAGGCACATAGAAAAGCTCAGTTTGATGCCCAAAGCCTCATTTCAATAGAGGAGTATCATAGATACACTCAACTGTTCATAATGTTTTAAAAATCGAACCAAACAAGCTTATCCAATCGATTCGATTGTTGATTTATCACCATTCTGGTATGGTTCAATCTTTTAACCTAGGTAGTCTTTGAACCGACCTCAAACCATCTAAACCGCTAGTCGGACCGGTAAACTAGTTGACCCAATCGATTTTTTATGAACTGAATAGTTCGAAATAAAATCCCATCCCTTTTTCCAACTCCTCCCCACCTTTCTAGATCTTTCCCTTAGGTCTCTCTCCTTAGCTGCAACTCCCGTCATAGTTGTTGCAGTCGCAGCTACCGCCACTACTCCCATCGCAGCTACAGTCGCCTTCCCACACTTCTTACCACCCCCTTCCCTCCCATCTCCAACCTAACGTCAGGGACGACATACTGACGGATCCCCCCCTGCCCCCTTCTAAATCCTCATCCTCCCTCATTTCCCTAGTTGCTACCACTACCCTCTCTAGCCTAGCATCGAGGACAACATGTCCCCCACTTCTAGATCGTCCCATTCCCTAACTACAATCGCTCCTCCTTCCCCTTTTTTTTCCGTTCACTTCCATTTCAAATTTTCCTTATAATTTTTATTTTTATTTATTTCCATTATTGTTGATTTTATTTTATATTTGTTACTTTTTAACTTTATGATTTTTAAAATTTGTGATTTTAATTTAAATTAATAAAAACATTATGATTTTAAATAAATTTTTGAAAATATTACGTTCTTCATATTTTAAATAAATTTCTTATTTTAAAATTAGTTTATGATTTAAAAATAAATTTCAAAATTTTTAATTTTAAATTAAAATTTTGATTTTAATCTTAATTTCTAATTTGAAACTAATTTTCTAATTTTCAAATAATTTTATGATTTTCAAATAATTTTATGATTTTCAAATAGAATTTTGATTTTTAAATAATATATAAATTATATATTTATGACATCACCTATTTGACTGTAGTTCAACCGCCGGTCCAACCAATGAACCATGAATTGGTAACTTTTTTAATTCAATGACCAGTTCGATTTTGAAAACATTGAATGTTCATTACTCAAAATGTGGTTTTGTGCCTTGACATCGATTTTGTTTAGTTGAGCCATTTTTAGTTCAAGCAATTATTAGGTAAAATGGAATGGTTGTCTCTGGTGACCTACTAGGAGTTTGTTTACCTAACATTAGTATGCATGTTTTATTCAAAAATGCAATATGAGATGGGTGGCCTAATTAATTCCATAATGAAAAAGGTCTAAATAGAACTTCATATTCGTCAAATTCTAAAAGTTCCATAGACAAGACTTTGTATCTTTGAGTCTAACAAATGGCTAAGTTAAGATTACTTCGATGTTGGTAGATTTTTCTAAAGGTGTAATTCTCTTCTATTTAATACGATGAGTGCCAAGGCCCATGCTCATGCATCACAATGATCAATGAAGAATTGCATATGATCAACTACATCTTTATTCCCGATGAGTACATTGGGATGAGTTGTCTTATTACGAGGCTTTTCCAATTGATTCCATCCTGATTGGTAGGAGGATCAATCTTGGTTTTATTATCCTCTAACACATGATGAATTGTTGTGAGAGCAAATTGAAGGTTCTTCCATATGAACGCATACTAACAAGGATTTTCAAGGCATTTAACGTGGACCTGAGGACTGAGAAGGACGTCCAGCTCCCTACAATTTATGAATCTTATAATGAAAATTCTATGGACTAAATTCACTTTGAAAGACTTCCTAATAGGTTTTGGGTTCGCAAGAAGGGTAGACAAGAGGTCCCAGATGAACGAGCTAAGAAAGAAGATGAGATTCATGGTATAGAAGGTGGAGATTTCCTTAGGGTTATGGGACTGAGGAGATGTAGATTGAGGAAACTCTTTATACTAAGCAGCTAGAGATGACCTTTCAAACCTCCTAGCATAAGCCAACCTAACATACTAAGGAGATGTTTTATATTGAGCTATTTTTCATCGAGATGGCTCCATCTCCAACTACTAAGTTTACTACAACACACTCATCTCCACAAGTTGATTAGCAATATAGGGTAGATATCTAAGCACAATTTATCTCCCTTAGTACATAGATGGAGGAGCTCACCATGATCAATGACCCTCACTTCTATTCTTTTAAGGATTACATAGATCAGTATTAAACAACTTTCACTACTCAGTTGAATCAATATCAGGTAACCTTCACCACTCAACTTCGAGCTCACACATGATGAGATGGTGGTGTACCTCCATTCCATTTTTCCACTTCCACCTTCACCTCCCTAGCCTTAAGTTCAAGCTTTAATAATTTCCCCCTTAGTTTTTTATGTTGTCAAAGAAGGAGATATATATACTCATATATAAGCATATTTAGGGACCAAGAGTTATTTTGAATCTATCACTTATGTGTGTTTTGGATACACTCACTTCCATTTGGTTTTTGGGATACATGTTTGAATGTGTTTAACTCATTGCCATATGTTTTTAGACATGTTCTATGTTTCCATGTCTATTTCATATGCTATTTTACTATGGTTATTTGTTCCTAATATACTCCATATTGCTCACATGTTCTTTGATCTTATTGGCTAGCTTTGGCATTTTACTTAATTGTAGTTGGATGAATTATCTTATATTTATGTATATTTTTCAATCTTTCATTTATTTTAAGTATTCTTGAGCTTTATTTACTTAATATATCAGGTTTTGATGATAACAAAATAAGATTAAGGTTATTAATGGTTTAAATTAATTTTTTTAGGTTTTTTGTGAAAATTTGAAGAAAGCTCAAGCAACTTAGAAAAAAAAGGTCAAGACCATGAAGACTTAGGTTAAAGACTTGAAGGGACCTAGGACAAATTTTAAGATGATATTTATTGGTGCACTTAATTGTAAATTGTTTTTCATGCACTTAAAGATTTATTTTCATCATTTCTTAAGCATGAAACAAACTCTTTTATTAAATAAATGGATGAATTCTTGTTTTCAATTTAAATATCGAGCTAAATTCTTTTTAAACTTACTCTAAAAAGTTTTAATATGGTTTGCCTAAGTTTTTGGAGGTTTTAGACCTCAAATTGGGTTTTTAAGCACTCCACGGTGCAATCCATTAAGGAGTCAAGGAACCGATTGAGTCAATTAGGCTCTGATCAATCAAGGGACATTTTGTGCACCCTTGACTTCCAATAGCTATGGCGAAGTCGATTGAGGTAGAGCCTCGACCAATTGAGGATCGATCAAACGTTTTACTTTGTTTTTGTTTTTTTCCCCATTTCTCATAAAAATTGTTTTTAGTTGGTTCTACAAAAAGTTCCAATACCTAATTCACACATCTTCCCCCTTTTGGGTAGTTATCTTAATCTAATTAGCTATCTTTCATAATTGAAAAATAAATGAAGTTTATAACAAAAAAATAATGATTTTACCATATAATTCTTCTAATTTTTAGAAATAATTAAGAGAATACATCAAACAACTCATTTTTGTATTTGGAAAAAAAAAAAAAAAAAAAAAGACACTTCCAAGGTAGAAAGTACTTTTATTCTATTTCAAAATCATTATTAAATTATATTAAATTTATTATATTATTTTATTTTTTATTAAATTGTAAATAAATTTTTTATTTAATAAAAGTTAACCACAAAGGTTCATTACGTATATTTAGAAGTTATAATATTTGTTATTTTATTGTTAATATGAAATTAATTATATTTTTTAAAAATAATTACAAAATTAATGTGTGCATTTATTTACTCTATGTTTTTTACTCAAAAGGATATGGTGTCTTATTAGTTTCACATTTAATACAAATTACAAAATTACTTTATAAAATTAAAAGGTTAATCAAAAGAAGAAAATGTGATAGAAAATAACATAAAAATAGCAAATTTAGATTGATTATTTTTTAAATATTAGCTTCTTTTATTTATTTGCGTTAAAGTCGTACAAGTACAATATTATTTTTTTTATCTAGAAATTAATAATCTTAATATAACATGATTAGATTAGTATTTCACTAGAGAAATAATTATATGAATAGACAAAAATAAAATAAAATAAAATAAAATAAAAATCTCCCACTTTCCGACCCAAAAAAAGATATAAAAATGAATAAAAAAATTCAAGCAATTAATCTTACTTAAAAAAATTTCTTGCCTCCCAAAAATAAATCACAATTGGGTCTTTAAATAGAAGCAAAAATCATAATGTTAAAAGGAAAATGTTGATATTATTACTTGAAATAAATTTATGCTAAAATTAAAAAACTAACTTGCTTTAAAAGAAACTTTAAATGTTATTTTGATACTTTTTTGTTTTTTATTTAAAAAAAATAGTAAATTTTATATAAAATGGAAGAATTCTTTATAACTTAACTTAAAAAAATAATGATTTTTAAAAATTATTTTAAAATAAAGATATTAAAAAATTATCATTTGAAATTTTAAATGTAATTTTTAAAAATATAAGATAAATTCATACTTTTTTATAAAAATTATTATTTCCTATTTTATAAATTGTAAAATGGATAAAACATATCAAACAAACACTTAGTTTGTCTTATTCATATCAAAAAGTAATTTCTACTTACACTCAAATCATAAATTAAAAAAGAAAATTATTAATGATCTTGTGTCTTTTACAACTTAATGAGAGTTTAGTAAAACTTAATACTTATTACTTTATGACTTAAATTGAAAACAAAAAGAATAAAAAGTAGTTAAAAGTGAAACAAGTCAAAAAGATACGGCATGTGGAGTAAATGGTGTAGTACCTAAATAATCCATTATATACAACAAAACAAAGGAGAAAGATAAGGATATAAATGTGGTAAGAGAAACATCATCATCAATAGACAAAATGATTCAAAAGGATGAAAATATTGAAAAAGATGAGATAGGTGAATTCATAAGAATTGAAAAGGAAAAAAGCGAACAAAATAAAAAAAACAACTCAACAGAAATAAATAAAATTCAAAATAAAAATAAAACAATAAATATAATCTCTTCGAAAGTAGATAAGCAAATATTTTTTCATATTATAGATAAAATAGATGATGAAGAAACACAAATAAAATATTTACAAAACTTAAAAAGTTTAATTCTTACATAAAAAACAAATAAAACTCAAGAAAGCAAACTTACGCAATACTCTATGGATGAAATATTTAATTGATTCAAAAAGATTTAAAAGCCTATAACTATTGAAGATTTGAAAGATGTGTTACAGAATCAGAATCTACCTTATTTATGTAGTTGACTTACCTTATTTATGTATTGATTATAGGATGTAAATATAGGAGACTTACCTTAGATAGACTAGCATAGCATGTATAAAAAGAGATGTTTCTGTTATGAATAGAAATATAGTTTACATATTCATTTTCTTTCTCTGCAGTTTATATGGTATTAGAGCCACGTTTGGCTCAAGGGAATTTTCTGGGTTTTGGGTTTTGTTCCTAACAGTCTGGAACAGTAACCTGTTACGTTTTTTGAGTCTGGATTGCATCACCGCCGACCCAGGGAGGAGCTCATTCTTGTTTCCGGAGTGTGGGAGCGTGTGAGGCCGTCATTTCTTCACCGATTTGACTTTCCAACATTTCCCATCTCTCGATCTGACTTTCCAATGTTTCTCATCTCTTTTTGACCATTCTCAGGTGGCACTCCGGTGTTCGATCAACTATTGAGAGAAACATCTCCTTGGCAGGTTCTGTCTCTTTGATTTGTTCTCTGATTCCTTGTGGAAATTCATTTTGGGTATCAGCTATTTTTGGTTTGCTGCTGGAATTATATTTATTGTGGCGATTGAATATCAGTTAAAATGACTAACAACAAAGCTTCTATAACTGAAATAGTTCCAACACTGTCCAAAATAACTGATCATAAATTAAATGGCACTAATTATCTGGAATGGAGCAAGACAATTAGAGCTTATTTGCGTAGTGTTGAAAAATATGACCACCTGACCATGGAAACCCCTAATAATGAAACTAGAAAGACTTGGATAAGGGATAATCCACGTTTATTCCTACAAATAAGAAATTCTATTGATAGTGAAATTGTTGGACTACTTAATCATTGTAAGTTTGTTATAGAATTAATGGATTATCTGGAGTTCTTATATTCTGGCAAAGGGAATCTGTCCCGAATGTATGATGTGTGCAAAGCCTTCTATCGTGCTGAAAAGGAGGCCAAATCTCTCACAACTTATTTTATGGATTTTAAGAAGACTTATGAGGAGTTGAATGTATTTTTACCTTTCAGTACTGATATTAAGGTGCAACAAACTCAAAGAGAAAAAATGGCAGTAATGAGTTTTTTAGCTGGCCTTCCATCTGAATTTGAAACTGCTAAATCTCAAATTCTTTCCAATTCTGAGATTGGTTCACTTCAAGAAGTGTTCAGTAGAATTTTGCGTACTGAAAGTACCTCATCTATCCAGCAGACTAATAATGTTCTTGTTGCCAAAGGAGGAAGCAATGATACTGGGAGAAAATCAAACAACAGGGGAGAAAGCAAGACTTCTGATAGCTATAACAATGATTCAAGCAACATTGTTTGCTACTACTGTCATGAGCTGGACCATACCAAAAAATACTGTAAGAAATTACAAAACCATAATCAAAGAAATCAGATTGCTAATGTTGCCACCGCCTCTAATACTTCTTCAAGTTCTTCTGATAAGACGGTCATGGTCTCAGCCGATGAGTTTGCAAAATTCTCTCAGTATCAAGAATCATTGAAGATTTCTACTCCAGTTACTGCTCTTGCTGAGACAGGTAAAACATGTCTTATCTCCTCCTCAAACAAATGGGTAATTGATTCAGGTGCCACTAATCACATGACAGGTAATCCTAAGACATTCTCTAGTTTTCGATCACATTTAGCCTCTTCTCCTGTTACCATTGCTGATGGGTCAACCTCCAATGTTGTGGGTTCTGGGACTGTCAAACCAACATCCTCTATCACTTTGTCATCTATTCTAAGTTTACCTAAGCTTGCCTTTAACTTGATATCTATCAGTAAACTTACCAAAGATCTGAACTGTTGTATCTCATTCTTTCCTGGCCATTGCCTTTTTCAGGATCTTATGACGAAGCAGATTATTGGTAAAGGACATGTATCTGATGGTCTTTACATTCTTGATGTGTGGGTACCTCGGTCGGTTGCTTGTTCTAGCATTGCTTCTTCAGTTAAAGCTCATTGTCGTTTGGGACATCCCTCTTTACCAGTGTTAAAGAAGTTATGTCCTCAGTTTCATAGTTTACCTTGGTTTAATTATGAATCATGTCATTTTACAAAGCATCACCGTAGTTCGTTAAGCCCAAGAGTTAATAAGAGGGTTGAATCTATTTTTAAGTTAGTATACTCTGATGTTTGGGGACCTTGTCCTGTTACTTCTAAAACTGGATTTTGATATTTTGTTACATTTGTGGATGATTTTTCTCGAACGACTTGGATTTATTTTATGAAGAATCGGTCTGAAGTTTTCTCTCATTTTTGCGCATTTTGTGCTGAGATTAAAACACAGTTTAATATCTCTGTACGAACATTGAGAAGGGATAATGGTAAAGAATATATGTCTAACTCATTTCAGAGTTACATGACTCAACACGGGATTCTTCATTAGTCCTCTTGTGTGGATACTCCTTCTCAAAATGGAGTTGCTGAGAGAAAGAACAGACATTTACTAGAAACAGCCCGGGCACTCTTGTTCCAGATGAAGGTTCCTAAACAGTTTTGGGCTGATGCGATTTCTACTGCTTGCTTTTTTATTAATCGCATGCCATCTACAGTACTCAATGATCAAATCCCATACAGTATATTGTTTCCAAAGAAGTCTCTATTTCCAGTTGAACCACGAATTTTTGGAAGCACTTGCTATGTTCGAGATGTAAGGCCTTCTGTGACTAAACTAGATCCCAAAGCCCTGAAGTTTGTTCAGGAATACTCTAGGCATCAGGAGACAAGAGAAGAAATTCCTGCACCAACTTCTTCGTTATCTGATCCTCCCAGTGACCTTAACCTCCCCATTGGTCTTCGTAAAGGTAAACATGCAAATCAGTTTATTCCATTGCTAATTTCGTTTCTTATGATCACTTGTCTCCTTCCTCGAGCGCTTTTGTTGCCTCTTTAGATTCTGTCTCTATTCCCAAAACTGTCAAGGAAGCCTTGAATCACCCCGGATGGTATAATGCAATGCTTGAGGAAATACAAGCTCTAGAAGTCAATCACACATGGAATCTAGTTGATTTACCAATAGGAAAGAACGTTGTGGGTTGTAAGTGGGTCTTTGCAATAAAAGTTAATCCTGATGGCTTAGTGGCACAACTGAAAGCCAGACTTGTAGCTAAAGGCTATGCTCAGACTTATGGGGTGGACTATTCTGATACTTTCTCTCCAGTCGCCAGACTTGCTTCAGTCCGCCTGATTATATCAATTGTTGCTTCTCAGCATTAGCCCCTACACCAGCTGGATATCAAAAACGCATTCATTCACGGAGATCTCCAAGAAGAAGTATATATGGAGCAACCACCTGGGTTTGTTGCTCAGGGGGAGTATGGGAAAATGTGTCATCTCAGAAAATCTCTCTATGGATTGAAGCAGAGTCCTCGAGCTTGGTTTGGCAAGTTTAGTGAGGTGATTCAAGAGTTTGGGATGAACAAAAGCAAAGTTGATCATTCAGTCTTTTATAGACAGTCAGCAAATGGTATTATTCTTCTCGTTGTTTATGTTGATGACATTTTCATTACAGGAAATGATTGTGCAGGAATTTCTTCTCTCAAATTGTTTATGCATTCCAAGTTTCACACAAAAGACTTGGGCGAGCTAAAATATTTCTTGGGAGTAGAAGTATCAAGAAGCAAAAGAGGAATCTTCTTATCATAGAGGAAATATGTTCTTGACTTACTTGCAGAAACTAGAAAGATGGAAGCCAAGCCATATAGCACACCGATGATCCCTAATGTACATTTGACGAAAGATGATGGTGATCCATTTGATAATCCAGAAAGACACAAAAGATTGGTTGGGAAATTGAATTACCTTACAGTGACTCGCCCAGACATTGCTTATGCAGTTAGTATTGTCAGTCAGTTTATGTCTGCACCTACAGTGAAACATTGGGCAGCCTTGGAGCAGATTTTGTGTTATTTGAAAAGAGCTCCTGGTCTGGGCATATTATACACCAATCATAGACATGCTCAAATTGAGTGTTTTACAGATGCTGACTGGGCTGGATCCAAAGCTGATAGACGATCCACAACAGGATTTTGTGTCTTTGTTGGTGGGAATCTTGTATCTTAGAAGAGCAAGAAGCAGAATGTGGTATCTCGGTCTAGTGCAAAATCAGAATACAGAGCCATGGCGCAAGCCACGTGTGAAATTATGTGGTTGTATCATCTTCTAATTGAGATTGGAATAAAAACTCCCATGCCAGCAAAACTTGGGTGCGACAACCAAGCAGCTATTCATATCGCCTCAAATCCAGCATATCATGAAAGAACTAAACATATTGAAGTAGATTGTCACTTTATTCGTGAGAAGATTTAAGAAAATCTGATTTCCACAAGTTATGTGAAGACTGGAGAACAACTGGGAGATATTTTCACAAAGGCGTTAAATGGAACTCGGGTTGAATATTTTTGTAACAAGCTGGGCATGATTAACATTTATGCTCCAGCTTGAGGGGGAGTGTTACAGAATCAAAATCTACCTTATTTATGTAGTTGACTTACCTTATTTATGTATTGATTATAGGCTTGATTATAGGATGTAAATATAGGAGACTTACCTTAGATAGACTAGCATAGCATGTATAAATAAAGATGTTTCTGTTATGAATAAAGATATAGTTTACATATTCATTTTCTTTCTCTGCAGTTTACAAGATGAAATACAAGAAATGAGGGAAGAAATATATCAATTAAGCAAGAAAATGAATAAATAAGAAATTTAATACAATCTAAACAAGAAAATTATACTAAAACCTCTGATAATCAAAATCTAAGAATAATAATACTCGATAAACAAACTCCCATAGAAGCATTTATTAATATAATATCTAAAATAAATTTTCAAAAATGGTATACAAATATAAGAATAATAGTTGAAGATTTCGAAGTAGAAATGGTAGCACTAGTAGATTCAGCAGTTGATATGAATTGTATACAAGAAGGAATAATCCCTACTCAATACAATGAAAAAATAGGTCAATAACTTTTCTCTACAAACAGAAGTAAATTATAAATAGAATACAAACTACAAAATGTTTATGCATGTCAAAATAAATATTGTTTTATAACTCAATTTATGCTTCTACAAAACATGATTGAACCTTTAATTTTAGGAATCCCTTTTATTACACTATTTTATCTTTTTCAAGTGAAGAATGTGCCAAAACTACAATATTAAGAAATACTATTTTTTTTCCTTTTATATATCCATTAACTAAAAAAAATATACATCAAGTCCAAAGCCACTCAATAAATAAAAAGATAAATTTAATTCAAAAAAAGCTCACATAAAATTTTTATCAAAAGAAATTGATTATAAGAAAATAGAATAGCAACTTTTAGAAGATAAAGTTCAAAAAAAAAATAAAAGAAATTCAAGATCTTTTTCACAAAGAAATTTGTTTTGATCTTCCAAATGCTCTTTAGTCAAGAAAGAAACATGAGGTAAGTTTACCATATATTCAAAATTTTGACGAGTCCAAAATACCCATTAAAGCTAGACCTATACAAATGAATAAAAAGCTTCTAGAATATTGTAAACAAGAAATTGATTCATTATTATAGAAGAAATTAATTAAACCTTCAAAATCTCCTTGGAGTTGTGTTGCTTTTTATGTTCAAAATACTGCTAAAGTATAGAGAGGTGCACCTAGACTAGTCATTAATTATAAGTCTTTGAACAAAGTATTATAATGGATAAGATACCCTATACCCAATAAACAAGATTGACTCAAAATACTTCATAGTGCACTAATTTATTCAAAATTTGATATGAAATCAGGATTTTAGCAAATGCAAATTAAAGAACAAGATAAATACAAAACAACGTTTATAGTCCCTTGATAATTATGAATGGAATGTTATACCCTTTGGTCTAAAAAATGCTCCTGAATTTCAAAATATTATGAATGATATTTTCAATCCTCATTTTCAATTAATTATTATATACATTGATGATGTTTTAGTATTTCCTAATTCATTAGAAAACCATTTTGTGCATTTTAAAAAGTTTTGCAAAGTGATCAAAGCAAATGGAATGTCATGTTCTACACCAAAAATGAAATTGTTTCAAACAAAAACTAGATTTTTAGAACATGAGATTTATCAATGAATGAAAAAACCGATTCAAAGATCAATAGGATTTAATGACAAGTTTCCTGACGAAATAAAAGATAAGAAACAATTGCAAAGACTTTCAAGTTATTTAAATTATGTTTCCGATTATTTCAAATATTTAAGAATCATTTGTGAACCACTACACAAAAGACTTAGGAAAAAGGCAACTACATGGACGGAGTCTCATACTAAGCTAGTCAAAGAAATCAAACAAAGAGTCAAACATTTACTATGTATAAATAACCCTCATCCTAATGCATTACTCATTGCAGAATTAGATACATCTTATACAATTATGGAGGTATATTGAAACAAGAATACAATAATCAAGCCCATATAGTTAAGTATCATTCAAGGATCTGGTTAGGTGCTCAGATAAACTATTCAATTGTTAAAAAAAAAAATGTTTTATCAATAATTTTATGTATTTCAAAATGTCAAAGTGATTTGATAAATAAAAATTTTCTTTAAAAAATTGGTTGCAAAGTTGTAAAAGATATTTTACAAAAAGATGTTAAAAAATTGGTTTCAAAACAATTTTTTGCAAGATGGCAAACTTTACTTTCAAACTTTGATTTTGAAATTGAATTTATCAAAGGAAAGTTGAATTTCCTTCCTGACTTCCTTACTTAGGAGTTTTTGTAGGGTGAGGATTCTCCACCTTAATGGGTACTCCCGTTAGGTAGGCCCCAACTTCTTCATCATCTAAGAAAACAAAAGCTTTATATGTCATGACTTCAAATGTCCCAAATATTCATCTTTCATTTCCATTAGAAACATCAAATTCTTTTCAAGTCCTGAGTCCAGACTTTCCTCCTCTTCAATCTTCAAAAAGCTTTATTCAAGCCTCAAAATCAAATTACATAAGTCTTCTTATTCAGGGTCAATCCAACCCTAGTACTGTTTCAACACTTCCTTCTTCCTCATCTTTACCATATAGTCAATATGCTAGAAAACTCAAAACATTATAAATTGCTTTCATTGAGCCCGAGTTCAATTTTGAAGAAATTCCTAGAATCCTTCCTTATATCTTTCCTCAAGGAGTTAACTTCAATTCAAATGACCATTTGAAATCTCATCACTTTTATGAGTTTATCTTGGTTGACATTGATTCAGTCAAGATTACTCCTAATATTGATAGAAACAATCCTCAGAGAATTGCATTCTCTAAATGTCAAATTTTTATAGTCATGACCATTGTTGATTGGAATCAAAAACCCTTCACTTGTAAAGTTTTTATTCAACATTTTCATCTCATGAGCTTCAACTACATAGACTATATGGATGCTTGGTACAATATGTTTTATTTGCAAAGTTATCAACATTCATAGTTCATTCAATTTTCAAGAGACTACAGTACCAAATTTCTTGCTTGGTTTCAAAAATGGTGGATTTTCTTTGGTCTACTTGAGTCAACATTTCTTCCAAGATTCAGGAAAAATTCAACTTGTACAAGAGCAAGACTTGAACTCAATCTATTACCCAACCGAGACTTTTGACGTTCTATTCCAAATTAAGAATTCCATGGATTCTTAGTTGGAATGTTTTCAAGAAACAAGAGCAACTTGTTTCTTTTCCCCCTTCTCTCTCTAAAGAATTCAGTATCATGTGGTGGGATAAATTCAATCAAGAATTCGTGTGTCAACAAAAGATTTTACAAATAATTTTGAAACTAGGATCATCAAATTCAAAAGATTCAACAAATTTCTCTTTACAAGGGTCAACTCAAGCAAAATTTCTAACTTTGAAAAGCAAATGTCAAGCTTCATTATCGACCACTACAAATCTAAAACAATATCGATAAGGACTTATTCAAACTCTCAAGCAATTCAGTGATAATCAAAACAAAGAAGAAAATGAAGATATAGTCCTATCAAATGATTCATATATAGATACAGAATTCATCCTATATGGTGGACCTATGGATCAATCTAGATAATTATCTTTCATAACTCGTGTAATCCTATACTATCCTATTAAAAAAAAGTTGTCAAGTCGCAAGATGTAATTAATATTTATCATCATTAATTTTAATCTTAAATATAAATTTGTTTATTAAACATCTATACATAAAGTATTATAGATATATAAAATTATAACCTTAAAATATCATTATAAAAAACGAGTCATGGTTTCTAAATATACTCTCATTAGATGTGAGTAAATAAAATAAAAAAGATTTGAGATTAAGAATAAGTTAATTATTTTAACTTAATAATTAAAAGTATTTTTAACCTTAAGTTGTTATGTTAAGTTATTTTACTAAACATGTTTAATATATTTAATAACTTAAATTAAGTTATTAAGTCACTTTAGTCATTAAATTGATTTATCAAACATCCTCTCATAACTAGAATTTGATTATTTTCCTATAATAAAATATTATAAGGGGGACAAGGAATAAAAATATTCATGTCCATCTATAATATATGAATGGGAGAAAAATCTCTTGACCCCTTACCATAGGTCAATTTACTTCGGCGAAAAGGAGGGTCAAATTGATCGAACCCTCGTGTGGACCCCGTATTTCTGCTCATGCGTTTTCCAATGGCTCGAACTCACTTTTTATTTATTTGAAAATGATTTATTTTTTAGAAAATGACTTAGAGTCGCCACTTATTTTTGTTTATTTTTAAAGAAAAAATAAAATAAAATAAAAAAGAAAACTCTAAGTGTGACTCCTTATTTGGAAAAGGTGGTCTGTTTAAAACCAAATATAGGCTCGAAGGTCAGGTTACTTGTTGGGAAGGTACGGTAAAGACCGTAACACCCCTCTAAGTCCCTAAAAATGGGTCTCTACTAATAAAATGAAGTAGACATGGTAATTGATTGATCAAACATGGATAGCGAATGAATATCAATCAAAACAAAATAACTAAATGAACAAAAGAGGCAAAGAGTGTACCTGAGTGATGAACTGATTTACTTCAAGGAAAACAAAGGTTAGTAAACAAACACAAAATAATCGCATCCATGTCATAGAGTGGAATAAGTCAATCATGTATAGCAATCAATCAATCAATCAATCAATGAGAAAATCACATATGCTAGGCCCCCACCAAAGCCTGATTATTTTTGCACAAATCAATTCTATAAATCCCATCACTTGGAATTACAAAGTTAAATTTATGCTTTTAAAATATTTTAAAAATGGAAGAAAATTTGTGAAAGGTACTTACCGGAAAGAAATATGGTAGCAAAAGTTTATTAAACATGGAATTTTGAGAACCTAAAAATTCTAAGGATGAAAAATAGTGGAGTTTGGATTATTTAAAAAAAAAAAAACAGAATCTGGAAAACTATTTGAAGAATGGGAGTATAGGGAATTATTTTAAAAATAAAAGATGAAATGGTGAAAGAAAGCCACGTGGCCCAAAGATTGTGGCCATGCAAGGAGCATTTTCTATTGGGCGCACTCTAGAGGAGTACTCCTTTTGTTGCCTTTTTTTTTTTTCCAGTGCAGTGAGCCCAATTTGAAAGGTTGATTCAACTTTTGATCCAGGTCGCTTTGAGGAAAAGGTCACAACTTGTTCCCCTTTTAATCTTGCCAAATAGTACTGAGCCTTTGTCAGTAGTTTCAATCCTATTGTGTCTTCACATTCTTCCTCTATAAGTGGTTCCGAGAAGGTAAACATCGAACCAGAAATTATTACCTATGAAGGTTGACCTCCTTTAATGTGATACGGAGCCAAATGTACACATGGATTTAAAACTACTTGAACTTTCATAAAAGCACCAGCTTTGATAATTCCCACCTCTACAACATCACGTGTAAATTTTATTTTATTTTTACTTATAAGGTAACGGAATGAAATGCGCTCAATTAATCGGAATGGCAATGTTCCTTCACAACCTACATGAACACCATCAAAGCTTACAATCACGTCCCCCTCTAAGATATCGTTTGCATCATAAGTGGGTTCAACTTTCTAGCTTTCTGGGTGGATCTGCTTCGGCGTTCTGGACCTCGGAACGACATGCTGGAAGCTGTTGTTTAATCATGCAATTTACAACATGAGGATGGGCTTAAGGGCAAGTTCAAGCTAAAAGACTTCATAAAATTCCTTTATTAAAGACTTGTGTGTCAACTGAAAATCATCAATATAGTTGATATCTGATGCTCCACGTCGATTGGATGACCCAAACTCCCCAAGAATCCCCTTAATGCGTCCAACCTCACGGTTCCTTATACAACATGGGACTATCAGCTGAAAGAGAGTAAGGTTTGTGGTGACATTCAATGCTAAGCCATGATACGCTATCCATTGAGACACTCGTGAAGAGTTTTGGAACGTCTCAAACATGCGTGCCAAATACGTCTTTGCTGTTTGTGAGCGGGATCCAACAACAAAAGCTTGATGTTCGAAGTAATTACCACTTGGGCAGTTGTAATAGCAGTGAGCCCTTGCTTCATCCAAGCCAGCTACAAGCGGACCAACACCATAAGACTGTTTCTAGGACCTTTGGGTGCGAACTTGGACCTTGTCAGCAAGCTGAACGACCAATCGACCAACAAAAAGCGGTGACTCATAAGTGAAGCTGTAATAGATGCATTCAAATCGTACATACCGAGAGAGGACTCTGCCATCAAAGGTGAGACCGGTGATAGCTACTCCAATATGATCACCGACCTTGAAGATCTTCTTCTAGTGAAAAGAGAGCTTGGAGTTAGCCTTGTTGACACAAGCTAAGACGACGTGAGTATTGAATCAGAGGCTAATTGTAATGACCGGGTATTTTATGCCACATTAGCATTTCTATTTTGAAAAGTCTTATTTTGAGTGATGGTTGAAAAGTCAAAAAGAAAAGTGTCTGAAGAACACGTGTTAGTTTTGGATTAGTGAAATTCAGTTTATTGTGTTAGTCAATTAAGCGAGTTGAAAATTTTATGTCATGTCATCCTTAGGGTAGAAATTTCTTAGGATTTTAGTAATTGAGAATTTCCGGAAAAGAAAAACAAAAACGAAAATGAAAGGTTAATTAATTAAAATTAATTAGAATTAATAAAATAAAAAAAAATGAAAATGAATTAATTTGGGCTTAGATGAAATGGGGTTTTAAAAGAAAAATGGGAATTAGTTATTGGGTTTTTGAACTTTGGGCTAGGCTTGAATGGACTGGTGGTAAGTGGATTAAAACAAGGAAATGAAATGGGTTTTGTAAAAGAAAAGGAAAACATGGGAATTAGTTATTGGGTTTTTGAACTTTGGGCTGGGCTTGAGTGGACTAGTGGTAAGTGGATTAAAACAAGGAAATGAAATGGGCTTTGGAAAAAGAAAGGAAAATAGTGGCAAAATGGGTGAGAAAAGGAGGTGGCGGCACTGTGGAGAAATTTCATCTCGTCGGAACTTTGATCGGCCATTTGGGTGGCCAAACGACCTCCGTTTCGGCTTAGGTTTTGAGGAGGTGCTCTACTCAACGAGAGGAACAATCCTATGATGGCCAATCGTGTTTTTAAAGGTTGAATTCTTAGATCTGTGGTAGGGGAACCTAACCCTAAAACTTAAAATTAAATGTGTTTTCCTCTGAAAAAAATTGTAAATCTTGTCATTATGAATTAAGTAGGAAATATGGGTATTGTATGAATTTTTATGGATTATTTGGAATTTGTTTGGAATTTTTGTAATTGCGGGAAATTGTTTTTAGTTGATAATTAATTGTTTTTAATTGTTAAAAATTATTAGAAGAGTTGAAAAATTCTGAAATTAGGGTTTAATTTCAAATATAGTGATTTGTGAATTTTTGGGCATTGGTTAGAATATTTTTTGAATTTTTATGGTGGAAAGTTAGTTAATTTCAAATATTAAAAATTATTAGACGGATTGAAAATTTCCAAAATTAGGTTTTAATTTCAAAAATAGTGATTTGTGAATTTTTGGGCATTAGTTAGAATATTTTCGGAAATTTTATGGTGGAAAGTTAGTTAATTTCGAATATTAGAAATTATTAAAATGGTTAAAAAATTCTGTAAGTGTGGTATAATTTCAAGTTTATTGATATGCAAATTTTTGAATATTTATTTGAGATACTTTCGAAAATTTTAATGTGGAAAATTATTTTATTGGATTATTGGGGAATGTTGAAATTGCTGATATTATTGAGGAACTTTGGAATTGTGGCATTCATTTGCATCATGGTTATGTGAAAAAAATTATGAAAATTGTGAAAAGTGTATGAAATGGAAAAAAATGAAATAGTGATGAAAAGTGAAAGCTTGTGTGAAGCGAATTAAGAAAGGAGAGAGATCCCTAGGGTGAAAGACCCAAAAGTTACCCTAGGAAGACTCCGAATGGGGAGTGTATTTAGGTGCGGACGCGTATCCTTCGATGAAAGCCCGAGAACAATAGTGCATTATATGACTGTGTGTCACTGTGGACCCGCATTTTTCATGTGCGCCTCCACTCGATCGGCGAGACTCGCTTTTCATTGGTAAAAAATTAATTTTGGAAAAAAAAAATCGAAGTCGCCACTTATTTTATTTTTATTTTAAAGGAAAAATAAAACAAGAAAGAAAAACCCTAAAATGTGACTCCATAATTTTTGGAAAAAACATGTCTTTGAAAAAACCCGAGTCTAGGTCCGGAAATCTGGTTACTTATTGGGAAGGTACCTCTAGGAGGTAGCACCCCTCTAAGCCCTAAAAAGGTCTCTACTAACCAAGTTGAGAGAAATATGGCAATTAACAGGTTAATCATGGATACCTAAGTAGGCTAGGTGATTTCGAAAAATAGTATGCTTAACAGGAAAACCAATCACGATCGTGAAGAAGATTTAGGGTACGTACCTGGACTGCTTCTTAAGCGCTATCACAAGACAGCAAAGGTTAGTTTGAAAATACGATGCATAATATGCATTTTTATCAAAGATGATCAAACAAGCATCAAGGCAATCAATTATGGCATCAAACATGGACATGGCTCATGATAACATACACATTCATAGAATTTTAGAGCTTGAGGGCAAGAAGAGCGTACCTGGATAGCAAGCTAATACTCCTCTATGGGAAACAAGTTTGCTTAGTAACAAGTGCGAAATAATCTCAATACCACAAAAAGGAAGCATAATCAATCAAATATCAAGCAAACAATATTGATGAGAATATCATCAATGTCGGGCCCCCACCAAAGCCCTAGTTGATTTCGCATGAGTTGATCCTATGAATTCCATTGTTTTGGATCATGGAGTTTGTTCATGCTTGTTGAAAATCGAGAAAATCATGAAAATAGTTGAAAATAAAATAAAATAGTGAAAATGCATGCCTAGAGGAAAGTGGCAGCATATTTATTAAAATCTGGATTTTAGCGACTAGAAAGACTCTAAAGATGGATTTTTCAAAGCTAGAAATATTTAGTTGAAAAATGATTTAAAAATTCAATTAAAACAATAAATTCCCAATCAAAGAAGCAAAAGGAAGAAGAGGTGTGTGTAGCAAGGTAAATATGATGGAGTGGAGTCTGGGAGGTTTAGTTGTATCTAGATTGCTGATGGTTGTGTGAAGAGACCTTTGTACATTGTTAGCATGTTTGAGAAGAACTGGCCATATTCATTTCAGAGCACGTTGTCACGGACTTAGTCGTTCACTAAGCTCGTGCGGCACTTAGACAAGCCAAGACGCTTGATCTTGCTAAGTCAGCCTTGCTCCCAATACTTAGCTTGCTCGGCTAAGACACTCGCGACTCAAAAGCTTAAAAAGCTTGGTAGGCAACTCCTTAAAGAATGGAAGCTCTTATTAACTCAAGAAAGCCTTTACAAGTGCTTGGATGCTCACTTGCTTGGTGTCTTGGCCAAATGAGGCCCTCACCTATTTATAGGCACCAATGGAACTCTCTGGAACCTTGGAGTGTTCCTTACAAATCAAGACTATTCTAGAATGTCCTACATCATTCTAGGTACAAGCCTATATACAAGTATATACAAGAGTCTTCTAGATTTCTCTAGAAAGCCCCGGACTCCTCTCGTGCCTTCTACCATGGTGTAGAATTGTGTGGATTCCTCCAGACTTCTCTAGAACCTTCCACACTCTTCTCACTCTAGGAGTCTCCAGAAGCTTCCTGGCTCTATATAAGGCCATGGGGAGGCTCATTTGGATCAGCTTGTGACAATGTGCTCACTTGCTGCCACTCATTCTCAAGTTTCAAATCTTCATTCAGAAGTTCATCTGGTTTATCAATTTTCTTATAGTTCACTTCCGGATTTTTCTGTAGTTCAGAATCTGAGTTTTCTAGCTCATCACAACTTCATCCTTTGCCTTTTCTGTAGTACTAACTGATCTTCTTTAGCTGGCATAGGGATATTCACTGATGTAGCTTTTCGAATAAATACACGGACTATTGCAACATCTCTAAGTTGTATGTGTGTGGTGCCCCTTTTGAATTTTGGCAAGTGCTTTAAAGCTCATTTTCTTTTAAGGCGAATTCCAATGCTAAGTGGTCCGAAGGTTGGATCAATTCTCTCTGTAAGGATGCAAGAACGTGTCTTGAAGTTATATCTTCAATAGTTTGTACAAGTAAGAACAGATTCAAACCATCTCTTCCTCTGAAGTCAATAAGCCATGATCAGGCCTCTCTAAACTGAACTTGGCTCTGATGGATCTACTGCTGGTTTAGGACTCTCTAATTTCTTTTTAGCTGACTGCAATGGGAACTCTGAGACCAAAGGTTCGCTTGAAGATTCTTTTAGACAAGATTTTGAAGGAGTATCAAAGCAACTTTCTTGTTCTATACGATTCGAAGTATCGATTTGCGGAATCCGTTGAGAAATCAGTGGTGTAAAGCACAAGATTCTGGTCAGTATGCAATATAATCATGGATCTTCCTCTCGAGTTATTCACCTCTGAGAAACGAGCAACAAGTTTACTGCCTTGATTCAGCATCTGAGTGGGTAGTATTGTGTCTGTTGGAGGATTAAAACTCTGCCAGAAATAGGTGGGATCGTAGCCCGCAAGCATAAGATTTCCAATGTCCAGCATGGTAGCATAGGTGACTCCAGTACTATTCAAATCAGCCTTCGAACATGAGAGAAAGAGAGAGCATTATAAATTCTATTTCGATTTTCCCATTTCTAATAGCATTTGCCTCAGCTTTTGGAGAAGAGTTTCATCATCTGACCTAGCCGTTTGCAATGCTTCCAAGAAATTCTTGCAGCCTGCATCATCTTGATCGCTTGGTTCGCTTTCCACATCGTCAAAAAAATGACCTTCAATAAATTTAGAAGTTGCTCCAGATGAGCCATATTCCTCAAATAAAAGGGTTGTTTCAAGAGGATCAACAGCAAAGCGATAGATAGGTATCCTTCATGATGCAGCCCTTTATCTACAACTTCATCCTCAAAGAATAAATAGCACTCATAAATCATTTTTTATGCTTCATTGAACCGTATTCTTCTCTCTTCGGGCGCATTGGAAATATGTATTTTGGTTGCTGGCATAGTTCAGTAATTCACCAAAATTTCTCATGAGCATGTTGGGCAAGATTCACAAAGGCGACCTTATTGAGAGGCTCTTTATGTTTCAGCTTCAGAAAATTATCTATAATAGACATTACTTCAACACATTAGTAAGAGTTCAAGATGAATCTGCATGTCCACTCTTGAATGACTCAAAGATGACCCCGTCCAAAACTCAAAGCCTATAGAATTCTCCAACAGCATCCTCTAATAGCTTATCCTGCTCATTAGTTGCTTCTCTGCCACTCCTTGCATAGAGCTTCTTAATATTCCAGAGCCTATTCATGACTTATCTCAAACGCAAACAAAATAGAGAATCAGGACCTTCAATTGATGCCTGCATTCAGAAGCTGTAACTGGGCATCAAAATCATCTAGGCATAGATCACAACCCTCAACATGAACTGTGTAATCTTCAATGAACTGCAAAATGTCATCCACCCGCTTTGGAACAGCAAATAAGAGCAAGCAAGGAATAAGAAAAAAAATAAAATTGATGTGATCTCCTCCAGTAACATCATTCTAGTATACTGAAACAAGGTTTCAAATTCCATTCTAACCAACTCAGAATTTTCCTCTCCATGCCATCTTTTGGCAAATAGTATGTATGTTGGACCACCAAAGACCTTGTCTCTTTTGGATCAAGGATCAGAAGCTCATCTGTTACAGCAGCCCCTCTAATAGCTGTTATAGTTCTAAAAACAGCAGCATACCAAAACAAGTTGCCACCAAATATATGGCCTTTTATTCAATGTTTTAGGATTAGAAACAAAGTCCCTTCGAACACAAAAGTTCTTATCAAACATGCTCTATAGTCTGCACCAATTCAAGGTCCATTCAAGGGCCTTTGTCAGTGTCAGATGATGCTGTACTCCATTTGAGCCAAACTTAACAGTCGGTCCAGCACTTGGGACTCAACGAGATATTGGGAAAGCAAGAACTCTCTTATGGAACACTCCAATTAAGTAATTCTCCTTCCGTATCAATCGCATCACCACGTCATGAGTAGAAAGATCCTTAACTACACAAAGTTGTGAATTTTGTGACTGAACAACCTTTCAAGAATTGATGCCCAAGGAATCGTTTGAATCTCATTGTTAGTAACATGGAGGCTGTTGTAATCAGGATCCATGTTGGATGATTTTTCTCTTAAATTATACATATTTTCTTCAATAGGTGATATCTGGCTGCACATTTCATCCTTCACTCCCAGAAAAATATCACTTCATAACCAAAAACACACATTCAAACAACTTCGTTGTCCTCTGGCTTTACTAAACGCAATCTCCCATTACAGGAGCCAAAGTACCATAGGGTTACCTTGTCCCAAAAAATGCTTATACATCAAATATCCATTGAAGCTAAGTTCATCAAATACGTCAACCAAGCAAGACAAACAGTCTCTGATGGGAGTTACAGCTCTGCAGTGCGAATTCTTCACAATAAAACAGGATTTCTTGCCATCCAAGAGCGTAATCAACAGATGGCTTATCTCTTGATGAAAAATAGTGTGCTTAGAGGAATAGGCACCCATTTCTTCCTGTCTCTGCTGTCAATTCAGTAACTGCTTGAAACAAACTAAACAGAGCAAGTTCAGGCAGAAGGTCTCCTCATAGTCACAGTCATTAATACAACACCCACAATGAAAATAGCGTGCTATACACAAAGTGCAAGCTGTGCACAACTAAGTAGGTTGATGTTTCCCTTGGCAACTCCCTGATGGGCAATTATATATTAATCTCACTTTCGGGCATCTGGGGCAAACCTCGATGTCAATGGCATGATCATCATCACATGAAAGATACAACTTCTCTCTATGATAAAACTGTGGTTCGATCTCTTGTTGCAGGCACTCAGTGGGGACAGTTCCAGTGTAGAGATGACCTGATGCTCTTTTTTACCCAAAAGTTATAGATTTTCTTTTATCAATCATACAAGCAAAATAAATACTAGAGGGTCATCTTCATAATTTAAATCTCTACAGCCGTCTGACCCCAAGCAACCCTGTTATACACATATTTCAAGAAGTTTCTGCCTTTCTTGGAATATTCATATCATCATGGTCCGTAGCCCAGGATACCAAAGGGGAAAGGGAAGAAATATGGATACAGAAGCAAAGAAGAAAAAAAATAAAAATAAAAATAATCCAAGAAAAAAACAAAGCAAGGGAGATAAAGGTGGGTAAGCAGATAAACCACATTTCATTATTTTCAAAAGGGCTTTGAAGAATCTGAACACATTAAGACAAACTTAGTTAAAATTATATCAAGATTCCACAAACATTAAAGTTCAAACATAAGTCTCTGTTTCAGCTATTTATATAAAAAGAAAATCAGATAAATCAAGAACACAATCATAACAGAGCAAGCTTGAAGGAAATTTCGATTCAACAACGCAAATAAGTGGCCCTCAATGTCCACTCCAATCAGTAAGAACAACTTCTCGAAAACAGCCAGAGAATCTAGAGTGAATGTAAACAGGAATACCAAAATAATTAAAAATAAATAAAAAAAGAACAAGAAGCATACCTGGACAAACCTTGGCTGCAATCTCCCTCTTCCGCTCTTGTGCACCTTTCCCACCCTTGACAATCAAAGAATCCTCATTTTCTTTCTTTTCACTCAAAAATTCCTTTTGCACCTATATATATCAGCCCCCAAAGACCCAAATCTGTTCCCAAACAAAAAAGAAAACCTCCCTTTCCTTTTTATTCTTTTCTTCCTTTTTAAATCTACTTTCCTTTCTTTTATTTCCCTTCCTTTCCGAAAATCAGAATGCTTTTCTCTTTCTATCTAGGATCTTCTCCAATGTGTGCATTCGAATCTCATGTTAAAATAAAATAAGAATTAAAATTAGTAAAGGTCATGAAATTGAAAATTAAAACTAATTTAAAATTATGCAATTAAAAACATTATGTCTATCATAGGTACACAAAAAAATAATTAAGACATCATTTTACACAATTAATCATTAATCTCATGCAATATTCTATAAAATAAATAAATAAAAACAAATAACTAACCAAATAATAAATAAATAAATAAATAAATAAATAGATAAATAAATAAGAAATCAAGTACATGCAAGCATTAAAAGTGCAAATCATGCAAATTATGTAAGTCGTATAGGAATTACCTAAAAGGTAACATAGGTGGGCCAGATGCCTAAGTAGACCTAAGTCTAAGTGAGCCTAAGTTTAAATCAAGACTGCCAAGGATCATAATAAGGGGTTAGGCAATCCCTCAACCAAAGTCTCCAAGGTGGCTCAGAAAAAGTAAATCGTATGAGTACTTATGGGCCACTAAGGAAGTACTATGAAGCAATGGAAATGAACTTAAAGACATGTGATAAAGGGACAAAATTGAGGGTCTACAATCACACGTTCATGTGCATTCATTTAATTGTTGAATGTTGTGAAATTGTGTATAATATTATATATTAAACTATGTGGTTTGATTGATACTGTTGAATTGTTCCTGTTGTGTTGAAGTGTTCTTTTCGTATTCTTTGGAACTTAGTAATCCCCTTAACCCCTTGGGTGTTAGGCATCCTACTAAGCAATGTGGAAATGCTCACCCTTTCCCTTTTTACATCTTTTTAGATGCAGATATCACTCCTGAGGATCCACAGGTGGGGCAGGGAGGACTTCAGGATGCTCCTCGAGCAGCCTAGTGGAGCGTGGCATTTTCTTTTATTCTGTTTTTTTTTTTTTTTTGGATTTTGGGATTTGTTTTAGTAATTATGACTTATGGATTTGTTATGAAGCCTTATTTTGATTAAGTTGTTTAATTATGAACTTTTATTTTTGAACTATAATGAATATTTATTAAACCTTGTTGTTTTGAGTAGTTTTGGGATATTGTAGTTTATGAGAATTCTAGTGGGATGTATGTGTAAAAAAAAAATTCAGAGTGTTTTGGTTGACTACCAGCGTGGAATAGGAGGAACCCTTAGGGTCAAACCTTTGACCTGGGGTCACGGGCCAAATTTTGGGTTGCCCGGAATTTGGGTCATGACAGCGTGGTATCAAAGCCAAGGTTGCAATAATACCTTGGGGTCAATGTTTGTGGGTGTTGTGTGTATTGTAATGTTATGTAATGTTATGATTTTTTATATGTGTTAGTTAATGAGTTTATTATTAAATAAATTAGTTAATTGTTGATTCTTGATGTTTGAAAAGCCTTGTGATGGTTCTTGTTGATGATAATAAGAAACATGATGATGTTAATTATGTTGAATTATGTATTGTGATTGTAGGAAAGTGAAAGTTTTGATAGTTGTTGAAGTTGTTAAATGGGTACATGTGAATTTATTTTGCTCACCTTGGTAACGTGGTTGAACTAGGGATTGTTAAATTTGAAATGGCGGGAAGGACCAAAAGAGGAGGATTTGAGAGAAATGAGGAGTTGGAGTCGGTAAGAGAAGAACTAAGAGAAGAACTACTCCGAGAAGTAAGAAGGGAGTTGAGAAAGACTGTTCAGTCGATGAGAGGCCAGGACTCTAGGAGATCAGGAGGTACCTAAGGCCATGAGGATTCAGACCACTCACATAGGAGGAACCGCATTGAGAGGCCTGTAATGAGCCAAATGGAAGCGATGAAAAGATTCATGGTGATGCAGCCTCCATCTTTTAATGGAGAGCCCAGTGCAAAAGCAGTTGAGCATTGGTTGAGGAGAATGAGAAGAATTCTGGTGGGGTTGGACATACCTGAGGAAAGGAGGGTAAGTCTGGCAGCATACATACTTGTGGATAAAGCTGATTTCTTATGGGAATCGATGAAAAGAGTGTATGACACTGAGGTTATGACCTAGGATGAATTTGAGGGGATCTTTCTAGGCAAGTATTTTAGAGATGTGGCTAAGCACGCTAAGATGATGGAGTTTGAGCACCTCATCCAGAGAACCATGTCGGTCCTGGAGTATGAGTCACGCTTTTTGGAGTTGTCTATATTCGCTTTAAGGATGATCGGGGAGGAAAGAGAAAATGCTAGAAGGTTCCAGCAGGGGTTAAGGCTGTTATTAGGAATAGATTAGTCCCATTGGCAATAAGGGACTATTCTGAGTTGGTTAAGAGGGTTTTGATGGTGGAGCAGGACATTGACGAAACCAACCAAATTCGAGAGCAAAAGAGGGACAGAAAAGGAAAACAAAGAATGGGGGAAAGTTCCCAAGGGCCGCAGAAAAGGCAGAAGACTCAATAGTCTGAGAGGCATCCCTCGTTCTATGCAGGAGGTGGGCAAAGTGCTTAGAGGGCGGCTGCTAATAGAGTATGTTATGGTTGTGGAACAGAAGACCACTTATGGAGGGCTTGCCCATTGTGGGGCGTACAGCAGGCTCGACCTTAGTCTCAAGGAAGTTCTCAACAGCAGTCAGTAATGCCTTTCCAACCCCCTCAGTTTCAGTTGCCTTACTACCAGATGCCACAATTACCCCCAGTAGCGTAGGGAACCAGGACAGCTACCACGAGTAGTCAGACCCGTTCTTCTCAGGGGTCGAATGCTAGAGGTAGGGGAAGGCAGACAGTTGGGAGAGTTTTTGCCTTGACCCCAACAAAGCCAGAGGAGGACGCCCTCTTGGTGGAAGGTATGATTTTGGTATATAGTACTTGGTGCGTGTTTTGTTTGATATTGGTGCAACTCATTCTTTCATTTCTGCATCTTGTGCTAATGCATTGGGGTTGAAATCGAAAAGGGTAGAGAATTTGTTACTTATTGAATCCCCTATGGGTACGAACGCTAGAGTTGATAGAATATGCAAGGGGTGCGTTATTACCTTGGCGGATAGAGCATTTAATGTGGATTTGAGGATTTTAGATATGACTGGGTATGATGTTATTTTGGGAATGGATTGGTTGATAGTGTATAGAACGCTTATCGATTGTCATCACCATAGGATAATATTTTGTCTGCCAGATGGTTTTAAGGTTTGCTTTGTTGAAGGAAAGTGTGTTAGTTTACCTTTTTCGCAGTCTGATCCGTGTTATCAGTATGTGTTGAGGAAATGATCAATAAATTTCCTAGCTTGCCTTCGTGGTAAGGAGAAAGCACAGAAGGGCATTACAGATATTCCACTAGTGAGAAAGTTTCAGGATGTATTCCCATATGAGTTACCAGATTTACCACCTCATAGAGAATTTGATTTCTCTATTGAAGTATACCTAGGAACTGATCCTATTTCAATATCCCCTTATAGGATGCCCCCTCTTAAGTCGAAGGAATTGAAAACTCAGTTAGATGAATTGTTGGGTAAGGGTTTTATTCGTTCGAGTATGTCGCCATGGGGAGCCCCAGTGTTGTTTGTGAAAAAGAAGGATGACACACTAAGGTTGCGTATTGACTATAGGAAGTTGAATAGAGTTACTGTGAAGAACAAGTATCCTCTTCCAAGAATAAATGACTTGTTTGATCAATTGAAGGGTGCAAAGTATTTTAGTAAGATTAACTTGAGAACTGGGTATCATCAATTGAGAGTTAAGGAAGAAGATGTTCCTAAAACCGCTTTTAGAACGAGATATTGGCATTATGAATTTCTAGTCATGCCTTTTGATTAACTAATGCCCCCGTTGCTTTCATGGATTTGATGAACAGAGTATTTCGTGCTTACTTGGATCAGTTTGTGATTGTCTGTCTGGATGACATTTTGATTTACTCCAGGAGTTTAGAGGAGCATAAACAGCATTTGGTGACCACTCTTAAAACTTTAAGAAGACATCAATTGTATGGGAAGTTGGACAAAAGTGAGTTTTGGCTTACTGAAGTGAATTTCTTAGGCCATGTGGTTTCGAAGGCAGGAATAGCAGTAGACCATTCCAAGGTGGAAGTTGTGCAGGAGTGGCAAAGGCCTACTAATGTATTTGAGATTAGAAATTTCTTGGGGTTGGCTGGATATTATAAGAGGTTTGTAGGAGACTTTTCTAGGATTGCAGCACCAATGACTCGATTGACTAGAAAATGGGTGAAGTTTGAATGGAATGAGGAGTGTGAGAATGCTTTCCAAGAGTTGAAGCGGAAATTGACCACTGCTCTAGTGTTAACTGCTCCTATTAGTGGAGAGTTGTTTATGATTTATTGTGATGCTTCTACAATGGGGCTAGGGTGTGTGCTAATGCAGCAAGGCAAGGTGGTACCTTATGCCTCAAGACAATTAAAGCAGCATGAGCAGAATTATCCAGCACATGATTTGGAGCTTGCAACAGTGGTGTTTGCTCTAAAGACTTGGAGATACTATTTGTATGGAGAGAAGTTTGAGGTGTACTCTGATCACAAGAGTTTGAAATACATTTTCACTCAAAATGATCTGAACTCTGGGCAGAGGAGATGGATGGAGACATTGGAAGATTATGATTTTGCCCTTCATTACCATCTTGGAAAGGCGAATGTGGTAGCAGATGCCTTGAGTAGGAAGAGTTATGGCCAGTTGTCTAGCTTGGGGTTGAGAGAGTTTGAGATGTATGCAGTTATTGAGGATTTTGAGTTATGTCTTAGTCGGGAAGGACATGGTCCATGCTTGTACAGTATATCGGTTAAACCAATGGTTATCCAAAGAATAGTGGAGGCCCAAGTTCATGATGAGTTTTTAGAAAAGGTTAAAGCCCAGTTGGTAGCAAGTGAGGTAGATGAAAATTGGTCTATGTATGAAGATGGGAGTGTGAGGTTTAAATGGAGATTGTGTGTGCCAAAAGATGTGGAGATGAGAAATGAACTTCTAGTAGATGCTCATAGGGCGAAGTATACCATCCACCTTGGGAATAACAAGATGTATCAAGACTTAAAGAGACAGTTTTGGTGGCATGGGATGAAAAGAGATATTGCTCAGTTTGTAGCCAACTGTTAGATTTGTCAGCAAGTGAAGGCTAAACACCAAAGGTCCGTAGGGTTGTTGCAACATTTACCTATACCTGAGTGGAAGTGGGATCATATCACTATGGACTTTGTGATAGGGTTGCCAAGAACTAGAAGCAAGAAAAATGGAGTTTAGGTGATTGTGGACCATCTTACTAAGTTAGCTCATTTTCTAGCCATAAAAACTACTGATCCCATGAACTCTTTGGCTAAGTTGTATATACAGGAGGTTGTGAGATTGCATGGGATACCTTTATCTATAGTGTCTGACAGGAACCCTAAGTTTACTTCTCAGTTTTGGCAGAGTTTACAAAGGGTTTTGGGCACCTAATTGAAGTTTAGCACTGCCTTTCACCCTCAGATAGATGGTCAATCAGAAAGAGTGAACCAGATCTTAGAAGACATGTTAAGGGCTTGTGTTTTGGATTTTGGAGGAAATTGGGCAGATTACTTACCTTTGGCAGAGTTTGCTTATAACAACAGTTACCAATCTAGTATTGGCATGGCACCTTATGAAGCACTTTACGAGAAACCTTGTAGATCACCATTGTGTTGGATAGAGGTGGGTGAGAGACGTTTGTTGGGATGGGACCTAAGATTGTTCAAGAGACTACAAAAAAGATACAACTCATCAAGGAAAAGCTTAAGACTGCCTAAGATAGACAGAAAAGCTATGCAGACCAAATGAGAAGGCCCTTGGAGTTTGAGGAATGGGATTGAGTGTTTGTAAAAGTGTCCCTTCGAATAGGCATGTTTCTATTTGGGAAAAATGGGAAGTTAGCCCCTAGATTTGTGGGACTATTTCAGATTGAGAAGAGAGTTGGGCCAGTGGCATACAAGTTAATTTTGCCTCAACATTTGTCCCTTGTGCATGATGTTTTCCATGTATCGATGCTAAAGAAGTGTACTCCAGATCCAACTTGGGTAGTGGACTTGTAAGATGTTCAAATTAGTGAAGATACTTCTTATGTGGAGGAACCTTTACGAATTCTGGAGGTTGGAGAACATAGGTTCAGAAACAAGGTGATTCCTGCAGTCAAAGTGTGGTGGCAACACCATGGGATAGAAGAAGCCACTTGGGAACCTGAGGAAGAAATGAGACGACACTATCCACAACTTTTCTACAATTTTTAAAGGTAATCTCTTTTAAATTTCAAGGCGAAATTTCTTTTAGGGGGCTAGAATGTAATGACCGGGTATTTTATGCCACGTTAGCATTTCTATTTTGAAAAGTCTTATTTTGAGTGATGGTTGAAAAGTAAAAAAGAAAAGTGTCTGAAGAACACGTGTTAGTTTTGGATTGGTGAAATTCGGTTTATTGTGTTGGTCAATTAGGCGAGTTGAAAATTTTATGCCATGTCAGCCTTAGGGTAGAAATTTCTTAGGATTTTAGTAATTGAGAATTTCCGGAAAAGAAAAACGAAAACGAAAATGAAAAGTTAATTAATTAAAATTAATTAGAATTAATAAAAAAAAACAAAAATGAAAAGGAATTAATTTGGGCTTGGATGAAAGGGGGTTTTAAAAGAAAAATGGGAATTAGTTATTGGGTTTTTGAACTTTGGGCTGGGCTTGAGTGGACTGGTGGTAAGTGGATTAAAACAAGGAAATGAAATGGGCTTTGTAAAAAGAAAGGAAAACATGGGAATTAGTTATTGGGTTTTTGAACTTTGGGCTGGGCTTGAATGGACTGGTGGTAAGTGGATTAAAACAAGGAAATGAAATGGGCTTTGGAAAAAGAAAGGAAAACAGTGGCAGAACGGGTGAGAAAAGGAGGCAGCGGTACTGTGGAGAAATTTCTTCTCGCCAGAACTTTGACCGACCGTTTGGATGGCCAAACGACCTCCATTTCGACTCAGATTTTGAGGAGGTGCTCTACTCGACGAGAGGAACAATCCTACGATGGCCAATTGTGTTTTTAAAGGTTGAATTCTTAGATCTGTGGTAGGGGAACCTAACCCTAAAACTTAAAATTAAATGTGTTTTCCTTTGAAAAAAATTATAAATCTTGTCATTATGAGTTAAATAGGAAATATGGGTATTGTATGAATTTTTCTGGATTATTTGGAATTTGTTTGGAATTTTTGTAATTACAGGAAATTGCTTTTAGTTGATAATTAATTGTTTTGAATTGTTAAAAATTATTAGAAGGGTTGAAAATTTCTGAAATTAGGGTTTAATTTCAAATATAGTGATTTGTGAATTTTTGGGCATTGGTTAGAATATTTTTGAAATTTTTATGGTGGAAAGTTAGTTAATTTCGAATATTAAAAATTATTAGAAGGGTTAAAAATTTCCAAAATTAGGGTTTAATTTCAAAAATAGTGATTTGTGAATTTTTGGGCATTGGTTAGAATATTTTCAGAAATTTTATGGTGGAAAGTTAGTTAATTTCGAATATTAGAAATTATTAAAATGGTTGAAAAATTCCGTAAGTGTGGTATAATTTCAAGTTTATTGATATGCAAATTTTTGAATATTTATTTGGGATATTTTCGAAAATTTTAATGTGGAAAATTATTTTATTAGATTATTGGGGAATGTTGTAATTGTTGAAATTATTGAGGAACTTTGGAATTGTGGCATTCATTTGCATCATGGTTATGTGAAAAAAATTATGAAAATTGTGAAAAGTGTATGAAATGAAAAAAAAAAAAATGAAATAGTGATGAAAAGTGAAAGCCTATGTGAGGCGAATTAAGAAGGGAGAGAGATCCCTAGGGTGAAAGACCCAAAAGTTACCCCGAGAAGACTCTGAATGGAGAGTGTATTTAGGTACGGATGCGTATCCTTCGGTGAAAGCCCGAGAATAATAGTGCATTATATGACTGTGTGTCACACGTTCATGTGCATTCATTTAATTGTTGAATGTTGTGAAATTGTGTATAATATTAGATATTAAACTATGTGGTTTGATTGATACTGTTGAATTGTTCCTGTTGTGTTGAAGTATTCTTTTCGTATTCTTTGGAACTTAGTAATCCCCTTAACCCCTTGGGTGTTAGGCATCCTACTAAGCAATGTGGAAATGCTCACCCTTTCCCTTTTTACATCTTTTTAGATGCAGATATCACTCCTGAGGATCCACAGGTGGGGCAGGGAGGACTTCAGGATGCTCCTCGAGCAGCCTAGTGGAGCGTGGCATTTTCTTTTATTTTGTTTTTTTTTTTTTTTGGATTTTGGGATTTGTTTTAGTAATTATGACTTATGGATTTGTTATGAAGCCTTATTTTGATTAAGTTGTTTAATTATGAACTTTTATTTTTGAACTATAATGAATATTTATTAAACCTTGTTGTTTTGAGTAGTTTTGAGATATTATAGTTTATGAGAATTCTAGTGGGATGTATGTGTAAAAAAAAATTCAGAGTGTTTTGGTTGACTGCCAGCGTGGAATAGGAGGAACCCTTAGAGTCAAACCTTTGACCTGGGGTCACGAGCCAAATTTTGGGTCGCCCGGAATTTGGGTCGTGACACTAATGGCAGCAGCCCCTTGCTGCACAGCTTCCATGGTGTATTCCGCCTTAAAGAGTTTGCCGGCGGGGTTCCATGTGGTCACATCCATGTCATACTGAGTATTGTTTTACAGCATAATCATTTTCTCTTAGCTAACATATGTAGCGTTCTAGTTTAGGATGGCGCACCACGAACATTTTGAGCGATTGTAAGGAAAGCCTTAGAGAGACCGTATTGTTCTGGAAAGCAAAGGCTTGAACCCTGCATGGTATTTGATACCCGAAGCAATGCGTTTAGGATCCACAGTGGAAGAAATCTGAACGCTTAAAGGTCCACGGGGGGTGATGAGTTTGATGGGTATGAAGGTTCAGGTGACAGATTAGGTAAGTAGGTAGGAAGATGTGAGCATGGTTTTACAAAGGGTTTTTTTTCTTCTTTTTCTTTTTTGCGTGGGAAGTGGGAAAGATGGTGGCTTCGTCAGCATTCACATCCTTGAGCACAGCGTCACCTTTGCACATCAAACAACAAACATGTATTTTCCATGGCGTGGGTCGCATTTGATCATCATGGGTGAGGGCTCAAAGACACTATAGGTGATCTCCGCCACAGCAAGATGCCCATGGTAGGCCTACTCGGTTGACATGAAATATGATGGCTTCTGTGATATCGGTGGTCTTATTACAGCATGATCATCTTCTTGTAAGGAGTGGCACTAGGTGGAAGTGGTAGTCTCATCATTGGCCCCAAGGATGTTCTTCAGCAAAAAGATCTTTAATATTCAAATTTGCTTCATTCAAGGATCCAAAAACTAATAGATCATTGCGGCTTCTGTAGGCACTACTGAGTTCATAAACAGTTCTCTTAAAGTCTTAGAATTTTGAGATTGGAACTAGCTCATCGTCTAAAGGGCTTCTTATGTGTCTCATCAATGCACTCTCAGCTTTAGGACTAAGAAGGTTAGCCGGTTTTATAACCTCTACAGATTTTAGCTCAGATAATAGCCATCACAAGACACTGCTCTCTAAATCATCCCTGAACTGTGGATTCTCAGCAGCAAAGGCACCCAGAGGTTGAATGAACTCAGAATACCCATTGAAAATTCTCATACAACCTCCAAAAAAGGCTACCCCGATCCAGATTTCCTTGTTCACATGCCTAACAGATACATGTATAAAGTCACCTAGCCATGACAAGCATGTTACAAGTCTTCATACCCATAAACTGAGAATACATACTCTATAGTTCCTTGCTGCTTCTAGCAGAGATGAGAAAACTGATGCGCACCATGGATAGACACCAAGAACAGAGGAAGGCAACAAAAATAGAGCACAAATGGTAGAAACAAAAAATGAACCTGTACAAGTCATGTTTCATATTGTAATCAACAGGCTTAGGTGAGGTGGGTGAAATCAAATGAGTACAAAATGAAAATCAAAACATGGTTGTAGATATCTTATGGGAAACTGAAACAGGGCCAAACTGATCCTCAACAAAAATCATTAAAAAGAGATATATGAACTTGCTTACTCCCAACCATCAAACATCATCCAAGAATCAGCCGAAAAAGAGAAGAAAAGCATACCAGTTGAAGTGAATGGGAAATCCACAATAAACATACCCGAAAAAGATCCTCTCCAACAAGGTCGGCAAGAACTCAGCAAGCCATCCTTCTTCTTCCTCTCCTGGTTTTTTTCTAAACAATGCAACTCTCTCTCTCTCTCTCTCTCTCTCTCTCTCTTACGCTCTCTCCCCAGGTCTCTTGTTCCTCAAGATACCTCGTTCTCTCTGTAACCAACTCCTCAAAAGATATGATATCTCCCTTCCCTTACATTTTCAGCTCAATTGCCTCCCTCCTCAAGCAACCTTGGCTCCTTTGTCAAAACTATCCCCCAGAAAAAATATCCTCTAGCCATCTCCACAAGCCTAAGCAACCCACGCTCCTCCATAACGGCCAGAATATTCCCATGGCAACGTGTCACACTCTGGTTGCTTACAGAAAAAACCACTGCTCTCTCCCAACATACAAAATGTCACTACCTAATGATCAATCCTAGGGCAACACGTGGCCATATAAAATTCTTCCACCTTGCAAAATAACACCATGCAAAAGCACACCTCCAAAATGGGGTCTACACCTCCTTATTTTAGTTAGGTTTAAGTTTGAACAGGAATACTATTCTACTACTAACAATTCATTTATTTTCAAACAAACTCAAGTACTATATATTATTTTGATTGACTAATCTTTTAAATTAGAATGGGTGTTTGAAATACTAAAATAGAAAATAAAAATATAAATCTAATACAATGGACTTGCATTTGAAATACTAAAATATGAAATAAAAATAAAGTCTATTTTCTTTTATTTGAATAACAATTAGAAAATAAGAATATAGATTTCATCTCATCAAAAGTCAAAATTCACTTTTGTAATAATTTTATTTTTTCTCTAGTACATAATATTATGATTTACTTCAATTTTTATTTCTATTCTCAATATCAAATAAAAATAAATCCTATTTTAATTCATTTTAATTCAAAATTTTAATTGTAGATGATAAATTATGAGAATAGGGATTTAATATTTTATTTCATGAATAATTGAATGATATATAAAATTAATTGTCAGTCATCATGTGGGCATTGAAATATCAAATCAATTATAAGGTCCAATATTGCCATCTAATTATTGAGTAGGGCCAACAAGAAAAGCATCCACTACTTTTATGGTATTAAATACTAAATATAAGCCATAGAGGTTGGTGGGACTACATTTTATGCCCTCTATTTATAGTTTTTTCTTTTAAAAATTTATATTTTTAAGAAGCTTGTGCCGTAGGATTGGTGGGTGATGAGGTGGCGCCACCAAACCACCTACATTTTTTCAAGTCATGGATAGGAATGAGTGTTAAATTATTTATTTAATTTTTTTATGAAAATAAAATAATTTATAAATTAAATAATTTATAAGTTATTTGAGAGTGATTTTATAAATACTTCATTATATTTGTAAGCATTTTTTTTTTAAAATTTAGGTATTTAATAAAATTTAAAAAAAAAATAATTATTTAAAGTTATTTTTATATGGATAAGAGCCTCCTTAAAGAGTGATTCCCATAAAAGCGCTTTTACCTTTAATATTTTTATTAAAAAGCATTTTTATGAATAATCAATTAGTATTAGTATTAACTCATAAAAGAAAGATGTTGTGAAAGTACTTTTGGCATCCAATGAAATATATACTAGAAAAATAATTGTTTAAAGAAACACAAACAAATTATAGTTCAAAATTTAGAGGTTGTTTAGTAGTGATTTTAGGAGCGCTTTTAGTTTAAAAAGTATTTTTAAAAACAATCAAGTATTTGGAAAAATTTAGGAAATTTTTTTAAAATTTTGAAAAATCACTTATAATATTTAAAAAATCGTTTATAGTGTTTTATGAAGAAATACTAGATGAATATTTTTTTACAAAATACTTTCTAGGAAAGTATTTTCACTAAAAACACTTCAAACACACTTTTTTTTTTTTCCTTTTTATAACCGAAAAACTTTTTATGACCCAACCCTTAGAACTCTCCATGAGGACCCAAACTTTAGGATGCTTACCATTTTGCAACAACCAGCACTCATTAGTCATATGATTTGAATTCAAGATCATGTGCCCTTAGAACTCTCCATGAGGACCCAAACTTTAGGATACTTACCGTTTTGCAACAACCATCACTCATTAGTCATATGATTTGAAATCAAGATCATGTGCCACTTAGAGTATGTTTGAGAGTAATTATAGGAAGTATTTTTAATCTTTCTAATATTTGAAAAAATTTATATTTCAAGTATTAAAAATGTTAAAAATACTTTCTAGAATTACTACAAAACGTACTCTAAGAACGCATTTAATATTATTTTTTAAAAAATATTTTTATATTTTCTAACAATTTGAACAATAAAAATTTCAAATGTTACAAAGATTAGAAGTGCTTTCTAGAATTATTGTCAACAGACTTTTAATGGGACCACACTTCTTAGTGTTCACCTTGGTCAATTGGACTATCCTGGCAGGTAAACACACTCTTATTTTAAAAGGTTTTCTTGATTTTTTATTGTGATATTTAAAACTTTGTCAAACTCCCTATTTTATATATTTCTCCCAAAATAGGTTGAGATGTTTGAAGAATGACTCTTACTCGAATTGTTAGGGGGTTGTTTGTATTTTACTTAAACTTTTTATTTTAAGATTTAACTTTGTTACTACACTTAACCTAGTTTCTTATATAATTTGGGTGATTATTATCTTAAAAAAAACATTAAAATACATCAATCTGGTGCAATTTAGATGAGAATTCACTATAAATTAGGACAATAACTCAAATATGTTGTATTTTTGTTCATTTTTTTAATATTATTTTTCTAGAAAATTTTAGATTTAAATTTTTTCAAAAACAAAACCAATAATATAAAACTCATTTTATTAAATTAATAAAAAAATAAGCAAATAAAATTCTAAATCACAAATTGAAATTCTACCACTAAAGGGTAGTGAAGATTTTGCTTTGAAATTCTTGTTTGAGAAACCCATATACTCAATAATAGGAAAGGTTAAGAGGTTAAAGCTTAAAGATACCTAAACAAGGAATCATAATTAAACAAAATCAAATTTATAAATCTCTATAGATTTCTCATTGGAAAAATGAATTTACATTAGAAACAAGGAGCCTCTTTGGCCAAGTGTGATTTAAAAACGGGTTTTTGTTTTTAAAAATAGAAAATTGTTTTTAAAAATTTATGTATTTTGACATATATACTTAATAAAATAAATTTAGAATTTGTTTAATTAAAAAATTGATTTCTGCATTTTGTTCTTGAAAAAAAAAAAAAAAAAAAAATATATATATTTTAATTATTTTTACGTACTTTATGAGAATTGTTTTAAAAAATAAAATAAAAGATTAGTCATAAAAATTATTTTAAAAATATTAAAAATAAATTAAAAAGATTTTAAAATTTTGAATAAATTTTTATTTTACAAAATATGGTAAAATAATTTTCAAAAATAATTTTTAAAAATTGTTTTTATAGAATTGTTGCTGATCATGCACTTACTTTTTAAAATTGTTTTTATTTTTATTTATTTATTTTGTGAAATACTTCTGGAACATTCCTTTAGCGGCGGCCTCCATCGCACGAAACGTAAAATGGACAAGGGTAGGAGAACTGAGGAGAGAGAGGAGTATAAATATGAAATAAAAAGAAATAATCCTAAAATTAGGTAACTTCGTTCCCACGTGGAGACTACAAAGAAAGAAAACGAAGGGTCTTATTATTGGGAATTTTTCATTGCCAAAGAGAGAGGAGACACGAAGAGGAGAGAGAGAGAGAGGGGACTAGAGCGAGAGAGAGCTCTGGAGTCGACCTTTGCCCGCGCGCGGCGAGGGAGGTTATGCCGTTTTCCTTTCTGGTAATATGCCCTTTTTTTTGTCAGATCTGATTTGGTCTCCGTCGATTTCGTGACCTTCTTTTCTGAATTTGGATCCTTTTTCCGGGTCTTTTAGGGTTAGGGTTTGAGCTCTGGTTTCTTCGGATCTGGGTTGTGTTTTGGTGGTGTATTTGATGGGGGTTGGGTGGGGATTTTAGGAAGATTGTGAACAAAATCTGAAATCCGACCATGATGGTTTGGATTTTGGGGTTTTGATCATCTCTTATTGATTTGGTTTTCGGATTAGGGTTTGTGTTTTGCGGATGAATTGGGGGAAATTTGAAGAAAGAGGTTGAATAAAGCTTGGGAATCTGGCCTTGGTGGGTTGGATTTTAAGGGTTTTAATTTGATATGCTATCGATTTGTTTTTAGGAGTACGATTTGATGTTATTGGATCTGGTTTGTGTTTGGTTGATCAATTGGGGAACAAGTTTGAAGAAAGATTAAACGACATTTGGGAAATTAGGGGTTTTGATTTCATCTCTCATTGATTTGTTTTTAGGGTTGGGGCTTAGCTTGTATGGTATTTGATTTGGTTTGTGATTAGGGATGCATGTTTTGGGGCTGGATTGCCGTTGAATTCAACAAAAATTGGATCAGATTTTCTTATTATTATTATTTGATTTCGGCTTATTCTTTCTGCATTTGGATCCCCTTTTATGGTTTTTGGGTTTAAGATTTGGTATTTTTGGTTTACGGTTAAGATTTGGTTTGATGGATCTGCTTTGATCTGCGATTCAGTTTGTTTGTTATGGCGTTGAATTAAAAATAAATTTAAGAAAATACGGTCAATATTGGTGGTTTTGATTTGTTTTTTATTTTTTATTTATTTATTTTTTAAATTTAGATTTAGATGATGTATCACATGGGGTTTATTTTCTAATTTAGGATGTAATATGGAGTTATTAGTCTTCTTTGATTTTTACCACAATGTTGGCTTTTACGTTTAGGGTTTGATTTCGTGCATGTGATTTGTGCTTTGTTGATGCATTGGGGTAGAAATTTAAAGAAAAGTTGAATAAGATGTCAAATCCAGCCTGGTTGGTTTGGGTTTTAGGTTCTTTTCGTTTGCTTTTAGATTGTGTTTTCCAAGAAATTCAGGAATTGATTTTTAGGGTTTTTATTTTATTTTAATTTTTTTATATAGAAAGGAGGATTCTTTGGGGTTTATTTATTTTATTTATTTATTTTTATCTAAGTTGGATTATACATCTTTTGAGCTGATAATGTAATTAAGTTCGTCTCCTCCTTTGGGCATCTGTTAGTTTCTAGGGTTTGGCTTGTTCAGGAATTGATTTTTAGGGTTTTTGTTTTATTTTATTTTTTAGATAGAAAGGAGGATTCTTTGGGTTTTATTTATTTATTTATTTATTTTTATCTAAGTTGGATTATACATCTTTTGAGCTGATAATGTAATTAAGTTCATCTCCTCCTTCGGGCATCTGTTAGTTTCTAGGGTTTGGCTTGATGATCTGATGTGCAGTTTGGATTCTTTTACATGGTAGTGAATTGTTTTGAAATTGAAGAGAATTTTATTTTATTTTTTTAACAAGAAGAAAAGAACAGTTTGGAGATTGGATCGGATTGGTCTTTTTTGGTGTATTTGGGGAGAGTGAAACTGAAGGACCTTCCAAGAGGAAGAGTTGCCAGATCAAATTTTGAGGGATCTCTTTATTTGTTCAGTGATAGAGTTGCATCCCCTTTCACTACAGGGATTTTTTTTCAGGGTTAATGTCTGGCTTAATCTGATCTTCTAGTGTAAATTGGAAATCTGCGCTCTAAATTTTATAAACCTATTCTATATAAGTTGGAAAAGAGGACCTTTTTCCACTAGGAGCTGGCTCATAACTTTTAATTGAATGATCTAGTTTTTAGCTTATATCTAACTTTCTGCATATCCACAAACACAAATCATGTTCAGCTTTCCATATAACATGTTTCTGTAAAAGTAAATAATATTTATATGGTTTCTGATAAAAAACCTATAAAATAATATGGTTTCTGATAAAAGAAAGCATGTTTATATGGTTTTCTGGTAATAATTTGTTGGACAGAATTTAGGTGATGTGTCACAGTGTTGAAGCAGTTCTTGCAAGAAACTCTTTGGTGATTGACAGTGTTTATTATCACATGTTTCAAATATAAGTAACGCATATTTGCCTGGTTTAATTTAATTCTTGTACTGAATTATTTTCTGTACAAACCTAGTTTGTATCAATGATTAACTTTTTATGATGGTCATAGAGACTTTATACTGATATGGTTGCCTCTTTTCTGTGTAATCTTCTTATTGTGGGTTTTAGCATTTGTAATGTCTTGTCAACTAATAGTATTTCATCAGAACTTCAATTTGCTATATCTCTCAGCTTTTGTTTAGCTATCTATCTGATTATTTTGGTATGAGTTTGCTGACATTGTTTTTGCTGATAGGTATTGCGGGACTTAGATCTTGAGGACTTACTTTCCTTTCTTAAGACATGGAGCAAGTGTGCTTCTGGTCAACTTGCCACCAGTTTCGAGTTTTTTCATTCCAGGAAGTGCTCGACTGGCGGTTTCTCACCCTTGGAGATTTCCTTCTTGTTTCTTTTGTCAATTGCACTTAGTGCCCAGCTTTACTTAGATGATCAGCACAACAGGCCTAATGCGATTTTTTTCTGAGATAGATGTTGGATCTTTAGTGCAGTTCTCCAAGTAAGCCTTTTACTCCCTAACTTTTTTTGGGCCAGACCTTTCTTATCATCTTTCCTAACAGATTCTTTTGTTGGTAGTGCATTGTTGATACAACATCCATTCAGAATTTCTTGAGTTTCTGAGGTATACTATTTTTATGCTATCAAATCTTTTTTTTATAGGAATATTTATTGGTGTAATTACTTTATTCTTGTGAGAAAGAACTAACTCTTTTCCCATGTCTCTCTCTTCCCCTTCTACCACAGGGCCAAATTCTGCAAGTAAACAAATGAGAAGTTGCTTACTCAGTTGATAATTAGATAATCTGTTGCATTGGATCTGCAAAGACCTAGTAGTTCTTAGTTATTCCTTCATCATTGCTGCTGAAGGCTTACATTTAGAGGGTGAGACACAAATTGAACGGAAGATTCTGCAAGAAGTTTGAAGTAGTATAAATGTGATAATTCTTCTTAGTTCTTTGGTAGTGTTGGGCGACTGTATCTTGAACCGGAGATTCCTTCTTTGACCTAGAAGAGTCTTTCTGCGCTGATCCGTCTCTGAGTTGCTCACAGGATGTTCTGCACTCGATCTTTACTGCAATCTATGCATTGTTATTGTCGTCCAACAGTGGGTTTAATATGTTTTCTGAATAAGGCTCTGAAGCTTGTCCATCAAAAAAGTATTGGTGTCACTCTCTTGCACATTGTCCTCGAAAATTAATGGTGGATTCAGCTGGACCAGCCAGGAAGTTTGTTTATTTTCTGTAGGGGTTTTCTACGAGTTATCAACTGAAGGCATATGACGTACATTCATCTATGTGTTCTTCATTCTTTTCTTAAATAAGTCAAAAGAGCCGCAATCCGTTGAAATCTGTGCCTTGTGCTACAAGAAGAATGGATAAGTGAGTGGGCTTGTATGGAACTTGCTTGTTAATATTTGTATTTTAATGTGTTGATATGTCTGAGAGTTTTGGCCTCTACAGGTATACGATAATCAAGGAAGTTGGTGATGGGACTTTTGGAAGTGTTTGGCGAGCAATAAATAAGCAGACTGGTGAAGTTGTAAGCAGCATGTTCATAGTTTTTATTGCTTTGAAACTGAAGGAAATTGATTCTATATAAGTCAGGGTTTGTTCTTTTGTTTCAACAGGTTGCTATAAAAAAGATGAAGAGGAAATATTATTCCTGGGAAGAATGTTTAAATCTGAGAGAAGTCAAGGTAAAACAGTTTATACTTCTGCTCTTATTATTGCTATTTTATTTCTGTATATGGTTTTAAATTTTTTCTTTTTGCAGTCATTGAGAAAGATGAACCACCCAAACATTGTGAAGCTCAGGGAAGTCTTTAGGGAAAATGATATTTTGTACTTTGTGTTTGAATACATGGTATGTGATATCCCTATCAACTAGTAAATTGTTTTCATCAGTGCTTATTATTAAATATGATAAATGCCATTTGTCTGTTTCAGGAATGCAACCTTTACCAACTAATGAAAGATCGGTTGAAGCTTTTTTCGGAAACTGAAGTTCGAAATTGGTGCTTTCAAGTGTTCCAAGGTCTTGCTTACATGCACAGGCGTGGATATTTTCATCGCGACCTCAAGCCAGGTGACTGCTACTTTTGTGATTTTTGACCAAAATCATAGAAATGCATTTTTTGAGCAAGCACTACAATTCCAATTTAGTTGATGATTCATTTAGGGATGGATGATATTTATAAGATATCCATTGAAGATCCTCTGATGCATTGCCATTAATTTTTTTTGATAGGCTTTATAGTAGAGGCTCATTTTGCCATAAAAATTTCAATTCCCATGGGTAGCCATATTTTGCCATCATCTATTCCTGAGAAAGGGGATGCATCTTAGATGATATTTAAAAAAGATGCCTTTTTCTTTTAAAATAATTATTAATATTTTTTTCCCGCTTGCTTATTGGTGCTATTTCTATACTTTGTGTGTGCTTTGTTGCCCCTTTTCTGAGCGCTTTTAAAATAATTGCCTTTTTACCTATCAATAAAAAAAGGAGTCTTTTTTTCTGGGGTGGGTGGGGGGATAAACAATTTTTATGTGATATTCTTGAGAAGAATGAACTTTTAGGAAATTTAGGTCTTTATGTATTTGAGATATTTCTGTTTATTTTCCAAAAAAACAATCTAGCAACGCTATTTGCTTAGGTTCTGTAACTCATAAAACATTTGAGTAGCATTTGGTTTTCTTCCAATTCTTTGATTGCCTGAACACTTGACAATGAAAGTGAAGGGCCTCACCCAGTATGATGAAAGTTTTAAAGATGACTCCATCATTATTCTGCTCCTTTCTCCTTGCTCTCTGTCTTATTATTTTTATTTTAAATTTAAGTTAAATTATCCTATGTTGGGTGATGGGATTTTCATTTCTGATTTTGTATATTGAGTCATCTTCTAGTCTTCTCTCTCTCTCTCTCTCTCTCTCTGTATATATTTGTTTTGTTGTTATGATTCAAATTGTTTGGGGTTGGGTGGGTGAGTGTTAGGGGTTGTATGCCCTGATTTTAATCTTGCATTAACTTGAGCTTTATATAATAGGTATAATTCATAAAGTGATATGAAATCTTCTTCTTCTTCGCTTCACTTGATCAAAAAAATGTAGAGTCGGTTATTTAATAAAGCGGACAGGAAAAAATTTATGTTTGCCTTTGCTCTTTTAATTTTAATGTTTACTTTGTTTTGTATTTATATGTGGGTTATAGTTTCTCAAATATGCATCTTCCATTCTGATTAAAAAAATGCATCTTCCATAAAAATTCCTTCCTTGTATGTTTCTTTTCAGAGAACTTGTTGGTTACAAAAGATGTAATAAAAATTGCTGATTTTGGTCTTGCTCGGGAGATCAATTCTCAACCACCATACACGGAATATGTCTCTACACGCTGGTACGTGTTTTTGGGTTACTTGTTTGTCCCCTTTATTAATGTGTTGCGTCCTTCAAATTTCAATCTCCCTGATATTATTTGGTTGTATTTTGTTATCACTAAAATATGGACATGGCAGGTATCGAGCTCCAGAGGTGCTGCTTCAATCATCCACATATGGTTCTGCAGTTGGTCAGTATATAGTTGGAAAGAGACTGAAATTTTATGAAGTTTGAAAAAATATCCATATTTTTGTCTGTAGACACTGAAATTTTATTTCCATTTTTTCCCTCCAGATATGTGGGCAATGGGTGCTATCATGGCTGAATTGTTTACTCTCCGTCCTCTCTTTCCAGGATCGAGGTAAATGTTTTTTTCCCCTTTCCTTCTAGGTATTGGTTTTTCCCTTTTGCTTTTACTAGTTATGGTGTATGTTGCACGTGGTTAATTTTACATAATTGAAAATAAAATTAATATTTCAAGAGGTTGGTTTTTAATTTCAAAAATCATAATGCAAGTGAATTTAATATGTAATTCAGGAAATCAATGTATAGGACTCGGTAGAATATGGTATTAGTTCTTAAAACATATATCTATTAATTATGGTTCTTAAACATGTATCTACTAGATATATTCACATTTCTTGTGTACCCAATAGGAGTTAGTTATTAATGTGACATCTTATTTTGTGCTAATTTTGATAAAACTATTGATTAATTTGGATAGTAGAAAGTGGTGGTTTTATATCAAAGGAAAAAAAAAATAAAAATTTGTATTTCTTACCTAACAACCACCAGGGATTTCTGATAGTTTTTTTACAATAAGAAAAATTTAAATTTATTATTTTTTCCAGCTTTTAACTAATTTGTCTCTTTTCTAGTTTACCAATGTAAGGTGACAATTGAAATTAGTTATTGAGTTTGCTTAAATATGGGAGCCCCTCTAAGTGTGTGCAGGCAAAAATTTTCTTTTCTTTTATGTTGCAATTCCTAAGATTTCATCTGCTCATTCTCTTTTCTTGGCCGTTATAATGTATTTCCTCCATAATGGCATCTTGAGCAATTATGCCTAACATGTAGTCATATAATTATTTATAAGGGTTTTCTTTTAGGGATTGGCTAAATCAATAAATATATTTTTTTATAGGATCTAAATCAATTAATATTGTGATTAAATAGTGGAGGTGCATTCTCAATTTGATAATCTGGCATTGCAGTAGCAATTTAGCCCTTCCAATATTGAGATGACAGGATACCTTGAGGAGGTTTAACTTGATTGAAAAGCATGGCAGACAGAGGCGAGAGTATACCGAGGGTGATAGTACGGCAAGGATTACAAGGAACTATCTGGACTGTCTTTCAAGTCATTAACCTGTTCAGACATGTCCCATTGGATTAGCGGTAGATCCTACCACTAAACCGAGACCTTGAAGCCACCTCACCTTATGAGCAAGGGCAATGATTTACAACAATTTGACCGTGGAAAATTTGACATAGGGTCTTAGTAATTTCTAAAAATTTTCATAGATATAGATATGCAGGTTGGTTGGTAACAATTCAAATTAACTTGCTTAAGAAATGCAGAAGCTGGTCCTCAGTTACATATTTTTGTGAGTTTGCCTCAACAGACACTGTTTCTCCTGCACTTTCTTCTTGATGTAAAACTAAACAAAAAAAATAGCTTGAAAAATGGTGGACTATGTATCATATCTAGACAATTTATTAATCCTTATACACAAATTTAATATTAGTATGTTGAAAATTTGCTTTGATAGGCATATCATATAGAAAGAGTGTTTTAGGCAGATATATATTATGAACCTTCTCTTGGCACTTTTTGGCGACTGTTGTATACATGATGTGTACCTTGTTGCACCCTTTTTTGGCGCTTTTCAATACAATTGCTTCTTATCTATCAAAAAAAACAAAAAAAAAAAAGTATGAACCTTCTTATCATTTTGCTATTCACCTACTGTTGGAATTAATTTTCTCTCTTTCTTTATTGGTGCAGTGAAGCAGATGAAATTTACAAAATATGCAGTGTTATGGGCAGTCCAACTTGGAATTCATGGGCTGAGGGACTTAAACTTGCTAATGCTATCAACTACCAATTCCCACAGGTAAGTTCTGTGTATTGTATATGCATTTTTGCATATGCCATGCATGTGTCCAAGTGGATGTCAAGTTCTCATTTGGTTTACCGGAGATATGTTTTGTAGGGATGATGAGAAAAGCATATTTTTTGAAAACCTTAAAAATGTACAAGTGGTTGAGACCATGATGATGAGGTATTGATGTTTGAGTTAAGTTCTCATTTGGTTTACCAGAGATATGCTTTGTGGGGATGATGAGAAAAACATATTTTTTGAAAAACTTAAATATGTACAAGTGCTTGAAACCGTGATGATGAGGTATTAATGTTCGAGTTTGCAAGTCTGAATACCTTCTATAGATGTGAACATGTTTGCTTTTCTGCAATCCATGTGCCATTTGCATTCTATATTTGCATGCATCTAAGGATGCCTTGTTTGACTTTGACCTCCTTTCCTTTCTATTCTTGTCTACTTTGACATGTTTGAGCCATGGCCATTTTTTTCCCTTTTTTTTTTTTGTTTTTTTTTGTTTTTTTTTTGTTTTTTTTTTTTGTTTTTTTTGTTTTTGGTTTTACCTCTTTCACTTCCTTCAAGAGAGAATCATCTTGGGCATATTACTTGAGAACCAGCTATGGTGTTTTGTGCTTATGCTTGCACCATAGCTATTTTGAGGTAACATTGAGACAGAATGGAACTGTGGTAACAAAAGAGGAGTGCCCCTCAAAAGTCTTTTTGCCTTAACCGAGCTAGGTCCTTGGCATAGGTGCACCTTTAATAAGAACCAATAAAGATTTTCATATGTGAATCACTACCTTTGTAATATTGAACAGTTGATAGCTCCATTCAATTCTATTAATTTTGCCGTTAATTTCATGGTTGCAGTTTTCTAGTATTCATCTCTCTGTATTGATACCATCTGCAAGTGAGGATGCAATCAGCCTTATTACTGTAAGCATCAGTAACTCTGTTTCCTTCATCCTTTTTTTCCTCACATATTTTCCAAACTTATTTCTGTTTCACTCTTAACTATAAACTGATGCTGGTTATTGTGTTGTGTGTGTGCTGGGGGGCAAGGGCTGCAAAAGGGAGTGTATTGTGTGCTGTGTTATTAGTAGCTTTTATTTATTTTTTGTTTTTTAAACATGCAGTCACTTTGTTCATGGGATCCCTGCAAGAGGCCAACAGCCTTGGAGGCTCTTCAGCATCCTTTCTTCCAGGTATTCTTTTTGGGAATTTATTCAATGATATAGTGTCCGATCTAGCAATATGCATTGTTGCCTTTCTCTGAGTTTAGGATGTGGTGATAGCCAGTTATTTGACTAATTTACACTGTTCTTTTTGTGGCAGAGTTGCTTTTATGTCCCACCATCCCTTCGTCCTCGAACTGCTGTGACTAGGACACCCCCATCTGGTTTGTGTCTTTTTCTGTACCACCAATGTTTGATGCACTTTGGATGATGAAATGCTTTTGGTTTTCCAGTTTCTGGATGAGATGTGTGAATATGAATTTTTTTCCTTAACCTTGCAGGTGAAACAAAGGGAGCTTTGGATCAGAAATCTGGTAGGAGGTATTCTAGGGCAACATCTAATTCCAAGCCCACAAGCAATTATTCTTCTGCAAAACCACATGCTGCTTTTGTCACAGGTAGTGTGTCATTTTGATATTTAAATTTTATAGCTGATATACTTAAGATTGGATTTGATACCCCTTTTAGTTCTATTGCTAAATGACGATGTGATCTTGAATTTAATGATATCTTTGAGTGTAGTGTCTTTTTGATGTTGCCACAAGTCTGAAATATGGAATTGGCTATAGTAGTAGTTTATCTTAGCTGATATTTCCTACAGTTTTTTTCTTTTTCAACGTTGGAAGTGTCTCCAAATCTCTGTATCACCCCAATAATTGTTTTGTCATCTGATGTGTTCATCATAACTCTTCATTTGATTAGATCTCACCCCCTCCTTATGCATACCATACATGGCCATATCTTATTGTTCTGACATCATTCCCTGTCCATGTATACTCTTTTCTTAGTAAGGAAAAAAGAAACAGTAATTTGGAACTCCATATGGATATGGAAGATCTGGATCACTGATCCTCTTGATATCATGCGGACATGACTAGTTTGGAGGGAGTCTAATCCCATGGTGGCTTGGTGTGGATCCAAGAAGTTAAGGTCTTTAGATCAAGTTTTTGATTAGGTGTGACCTGATCCCGTGTGCATGTGCAGGAGTGTGTGAATTTCTTATTTCCCTTTTGTTTAAAGCTACAATTGTATAAGTTGTCCACTAGATCTTTTTAGATAGATGGGGAAAGGGACGGTTGTAGGGTTTTATTTGTTGTTGGGCACCAGGACTCTGATATTGGAAATGGTTCACAAAAAGGTTTATGGTTGTCTATGCCATAAACAATGCCAGATTCCACCACAGCTTAAAGAAGAATGCAGTTGTTTCAATATTTGTTGACATGCTTTCTTTTTGATGTAATATGCTACTTAATAGATGATGCTAATTTTATTCCAAAAATTCTTACAGGTGTTCAACGCAAGCTGGAAATGAATAATCAGGTGAGTCTCCCTTTAGACGAGGACAATACTAAAAGGAAAATTTCCTTTTCCTTTGTCCATATGATACATATTCAAGATGTGAAGGCCCGCCTATATTTTTAGAAAATCATTGTAGTTTCTAACCAAAAGCAATGACCTCTGCAACTGACTTATGTTTTTATAATAATTATTAAGGCCTTTTAAGATATATATGAATGATCTAGTTTCTATTTGTCCTGAATATTCTCTTCACCAATCTTTGACTTTGGTTTTTGATATGTTGAGCACAGGATGTTTATAAGAATGATAAATCCTTGAAGAGCTCTCCTAAGCAGCCAAGATATCGACCACCAGCAAGGAACAGCCCAAGTAAGCTCCTTGACTGCTTTATTGGGTTCATGCAAATGTAGTTGTTGGATGACATTTTAGAAACGCATTACGCCTTAATTTTCCTTGTCCTGTTAAAGACCTTCAATAGAATTCTCTACCATGAGAAGGAAGAGGGATAAAATAGTAAATGTCCTAGCTCCTGCATGCATTCACAATGTTTTTGTATAAACAAGTAAAATCCAGTGCAATTGCCTTCATAACTAACTTGAAAAAAAATGTTAAATGTTGCAGCTTCCATTTATGCGGATAGGACTAAGCGTGAAGTTTCAGATGCAGCTGAGAAGCTGGCAAACATGACGGTTGGTTCTGGTAGGAATGGAATGAGGCAATCTCTGCCAGCTCCTATGAAGGCTGGAGGATGGCATGGCCAATCTGACTCTTTTCTTGGCCGGTCCCAAGAGCTTCGACCAGGCAGAGCTGCCTATACGAGGAAAGTTGCTGGATAAGGAGAGGGGAGGGGGGGAAGTGAAGGGCCTCCTCTGAATGGGGCCTAATAGTGGGTTCAGCTTGGTGATTGTGGGGGGTGCTCATGGGAATGCTCCGGTTCAAGCTTTCTAAAAGCTGAGACCCTAGGTACTTTGTCCTATCGATTCGGTGTGTTTGATGCGGGGTTGACTACAATTATAAGTATGCCTAGTTTATGCATAAAAAAGTTTGCGGGTTGCGCTTTGGATATTATGGATAATATAATGCAGTGCTTGTACTACTACTGGCCTGGTGTGTATGGTGGGTGGTGATGCCCCCAATATATATATATATATAACAGTGCTTGATAAAGGTGGATTTGGAGTTGGAATTAAGTTGGTTCTCCTGACTGGACTGATGTAATAAGAAGATAACACCTTACTTATTCAGTCTCTGGTTGTCTTTGGTTCCAGTTATTAATACACTATTGGATTGAGACTTATGCTTGAGTTGTCCTAATTATTGTATGGTTGAATTCTATATATTATCTTTGGTAGCAACTGTTTTCCCTTGTCCATGTGATTATGCTAAGAATAAAGCTTGAAGTTGAACCTCCATCTCTACAATGAACATTAGAGAGGATACCATTGTTTTTATCCTCCAACAAATCATGTTTACCTTTCATGGCATGGGAGCTAGGATCTTGCTATTCATTATAAGGATTTTTATTTAGTGACTACTTTCATCCTACAGAAGTCTCAGGATAAGTAATGTCTCATTTGAACCTATCCAATTTCTACAAAATTCTCATGAAGCCATCCCAACACTTAAGAATTGGAGTCTTCAAAAGGAAGGGTGGATCCTTATGTCGAAGAAAATACAAACTAAATGTGCATAAAAAACTACTAACACAACTAATAATAAAAAAAAGTATGAGATGGTGGAAAGGTACAAAAGAAGAAATATAGTCCAAAGGAGAAAGAAGTTACGTTTAATTTCAATGACCAACTCAAGCAAAAGCTCATAATTCCTATTTCATGGCAAAGTCATTCCATGATAAATATATGATAATAGTTCATTTTCAAGCATGTTATAAAATACATGATGAAAAAAGATTTTCCCATAGAAAAGATGAAAGTCCAAAGAGAAATACTTAATCCTAATATGAAGACTTATTCCTTACTCCAAGACTCATAACCTTTGTTGTTGGATTTTCTTGTAATTAAGTATTGAGTGGAGAGTTAAAATCTTACCATGCGTTTCACTCAGTGAAGAGAGTTAATATCTTACCATGCCTCTCACATGGTGAGTGAACTTGAGTTCTCTATGAATGGGCTTTCTTTTAACTCCTTAATGAGGAAGGCTAGAAGGCTATTGATGCGATCGTATTTGACTTCATGATAATGGAAAACATGCCTTTAAGTGCTTTATATGTGATGTCATTAAAGTTAGAACATAATACATGTTATTAATTAAGATGACCACTATGGGAGTGTTCCTTCTACTCTATCAACGTTTCAAATACTTACTAGATGATTCATTAATAGTAGATAGGTAATTTCTTAGTTGTATGTCATCTAATTATTATTGGTTTTAAATTTTGGTTGATGAACACCCTATAAATTTATTTTATTTATATAATTTATTTTTTAGATAGATTTTAGATAAAAAGATAATATATAAATGTATTTAGAGTGCATTTGATAGTGATTTTAAAAAATGTTTTTAGTATTTTTTATATTTAAAAAATTTTATTGTTCAAGTATTAGAAATGTCAAAAACACTTTATAGAATCACTATCAAACGCATTTGTAATAATGGTGCCATACCAGAAATTTGAAACCAACGAACCTGAAGGTGCGAGGGAAATTAACCCTTAATCTCTATACATGTATGGGTGTCCGCCCTTTGCACCGATCAACACTGCTACGCGAAGATGAAGCTAGCTCCCCACGAACGCTTCAACGTGTTAGTAGCTAAATGCATGGCTATTAAAGGCAACTTGGACTCGCAATTTCCAACGTCAACCTCTTCATGTCCATGCAATCATAAGAGTTATGCCAATAAGAATAACAATCTTTAATTCTTTCTTGTTTTTTATTTTCTTTTCTTTCTTCAAGTTGGCAAAAAATCCATTCATTTGCAAGGTATCGCACCTTGAATAACAATAATAGCATTAGTCAGTGATTGAAACCACGGTCAGTATGTTACTAGGCTAAAGGGTCGTGTTTGGCTGGTGAGAAAGTGTAGGGAATTGGAGGGAACAAAATATTTGAATAATGCATGGTCTCAAATTTTGGGGTTCATGAAAAGGATAAATTGTTTGGTTCTGTTTTCTTTGTTTCTCAGCTACCAAATTGGGGAGGGTGTAAATTGCTGTTCTCATGAACCTTGTTGTTTGATTTTTGATTTTTTCACTTCTTTCTTCAGAGGAAGGTGGAAGATGTGAAAGAAAATCTCAAACCTTTTGTTAACTGAGGGACGACTACTTCTTGATTTTATTCTGCCACTAGAATCAAACTCTTCAGTGATCAAAATCCCAAACCTTAAAATCTAAATAAAACCCAATCTTTTTCTTTTTCTTTTTCCTTTTCCTTTTTCTTTTCCTTCATTTTTTTTCATCTGCTTGATCAGACCACAGCAAGATTAAGTATGTGAAGAATGATTTGTTTGATTTCCGATTGACTTCTCAGAATCTGTAGAGTCACTCCTACCAAAAATCTATATATGGACCAAGAAGGTGCCGTCCCTCATCCTTGAAGCAATTCTCTTCAGCAGATGGAAAAAGGTTTGAGATTTTCTTCCACATCTTCAACCTTTCTCTGTACAAATAAGAATGTTACTGGGTATAGCAATTGTCATTAAACAAATTATCTTATTCTTGAAGAACCCCAAAATTGAGACCATACAGTATTCAAAGATTTTGGTTCCTTCCCTTTCCTACATTTCTTCACCAAACAAACATAATGACTAGCCGGGTTTAAGCATTGACATGAAGCTATCATTGTAATTCATACCAAGAATCCAAGAAATGCATGCATTCAGCGTATGAAAGATTATGAAAAGAAAAGAAAAGAAAAGAAAAGAAAAAACAAGGAATTGAAATTGTTCTTATTATTGGCGTACCCTTTACGATTGCATGGACGTGCAGAGGTCGAAGTCGGAAATTGCGAAACTCCAACTGGTTTTCATGGGCCATGCATTCATCTGCTACCACGTAGAAGTGTTCGTGGAAATCTTCATCTTGCTGTTCCCGTGGCAGTGGTGATGGGTGCACAGGATGGAAATCCGTCTTCTCGGTGAACTTGGTGTGTTTGGTTCTCGAGAAAAATTACAGTACAAAATCACTTTGGGGGTTTGACGGTTATATATATGGGCATAGTCGGCAGGAAACCGAAATTCAGACCCTGAGTTTGGCTTCTCTGTTGTGAGTCTTTTGTTGAAGATTGCAGTGACCAACAAAACATTGCCACGTGCACAATTTTTTAAAATCAAAATTGTACTTGACAAAGTGTGTTAAAAGCATATAATATGCTTCTTAGAGGAAAAAAAAATTACATTCTTAGGGAGTAATTTATCAATTGGTTGCAACTAATGTTTCTCATGTGTGAAGTGATTTAGTGGTTTAGTTTCATTAATGTTAATAACATAACATATTATCAAAAATGTAAATTAAAAATATTATAAGTGGTGTTATACTTAATTTTATAGTATGTTTGACAGTGATTTTACGAAGCGTTTTTAACATATTTAATACTTGAAAGATAAAAATTTTGAAGCATTAGAAATATTAAAAACACTTTTTAAAATCATTATTAAACATACTCTTAGTGTGTTTGACAATAATTTTTGAAAGCATTTATAGTATTTCTAATATTTAAAAGGAAGTCCGTTTCATAGATGATACTTTTCCAATATTTTTAATAGTTAAAAAAATTTATCATTCAAGTGTTAAAAGAATTATAAATGTTTTTTAATATTACTTTCAAATGCATTATTAAAATAGTTCTTTTTCCTATTTTATATAGCTAGGAAGATAACTATTTGCTACTTTATATTTAGCCTATACTTCAAGACAGGATGTTTCAATATTTTTTGTGAAAATTTCACATTTGATCAAAATTTTAAAACATTTTGAAAGAAATTGAAAAACTAGTTATAATGCTTTATAAAGAACTATTTGATTCTCTCAAAAAAGCTTTAGTAAGAATGTTGTCATTAAAGATATTTCTACGTTACAATTTCTTATACAAACCTTTTTATTATTCACTAATAAAAATAATTAGTTTCTTTTTAAGTATTTAAAATGATATTTAGATGCAAAAAGAAAAAAAGTCAGCATTCAACATAATTTTTTATTATTATTTTTTTGTAGATAGTAGTAATATTTTGCTATCTCATATTAAAGAGCAATTCTTTCAAGTGTTTATACTTTGAACTTTAGCTTTACATGATCATTGTTATGCCATATACACTTGAGATTACTATCGATTACAATCTCAGTCTCCTCTTGATACCCAATTAAGAATACACTTGGGTTTGCCTTAATAAATAAAAAACAAATAGTAGGAAGGAGATATGAAATTAAATCAATCTATTTAATTAGAAATTACACTAAAATAAGATTCTAAAAAAAAAAAACACTTTCTATTGTAGAAAATATTTGAAATTCATTACGGCCAAGACAACTCTCCTCTTATTCTCATTTAGAAGAGACTGATTTAAATATTAAGATAAACCCTATATAAGGATCATTTAAAAAATATAATAATTTGTGTTTCAGCTTTGAAAGTTGGTCGATTGATATATTAGTCTAAAACTATTTTGGATGCAGATGATTTATCTACCCCTCCATGAGAATGATAAAATATTTTGCTAATTTGATTAATTCAAAATTACTCTTAAATACCATTTAATTAAAAAAAATACAGAAATTTTAGAACGTAGATGATCAATTTTTGCACTCATCCACAATATCAAAACTGTTATATAAAATAGAAAAAAGAAATAAAGTAAATTAAATATTAGAACCACTTATTATAACATTTTTAATTTACTTTAATACAATTTGTCATATACAATTTTGATTTAAAAAAATTGTGGACGTGGCAATATTTGGTTGGTCACTGCAATCTTCAACAGAAGACTCACAAGTATAGAGAAGCCAAACTTAGGATAACTAGTGAGAGAGAGAGAGAAGATGGATTTCCATCCTTTGCATTGATCCCCCGAACAGTTCATGGTGGTAGCGGCTGAATGCATGGCCATTAAAGACAACTTGGAGTATCGCAATTTCCAACTTCAACCTCTTCAGGCCCATGCAATCGTAAGGGTTACGCCAATAAGAAGAATCTTCAGTTCTTTCTTGATTTTTCTTTTCTTTTCTTTCTTCGTAATCTTTCTGATACTGAATCCATTCATTTCTTGGTTTCTTGGTATACTGCTTTATTCACCCATCTCTTAAGTTGGGAGAAAATCCATCCTTTTGTACGGTATCTCACCATGAATAACAATCAATAAGTTACAAGGCTAGGGTCGTGTTTGGTTGGTAAGAAAGTGTAGGGAATCGGGGGAACCAAATATTTGTATACAGCTGCATGGTCTCAAATTGTGGGGTTCAAGAAAAAGAAAGCATGTTTGGTTCTGTTTTCTTTGTTTCTCAGCAACCAAATGGGGGAGGGTGAAAATTGCTGTTGTCATGAATCTTGTTGTTTGATTCTTTTCTCTTTTTTTCTTCCCACTTCTTTCTTCAGAGAAAGGGTTCAAGAAGATGTGAAAGAACATGTCAAACCTTTTGTTAACTACTGTTGCTTCACGGATGAGGGACGACACCTTCTTGGCCCATGGATTCTTGGTAAGATTAATCCTACAAATTGTTGTGTCAAATACTCCCCTGGGACTTCTATTGCTTTGAGCGTTGCAAACCAAGAAAATATACTCTGTAATTTTCTTTTATTTATTTTTCGTTTCTCAGCAACCAAATGGACATCGCAGGAGGGTCGACTTCAATGCATGAAGGAGCCAGCGGCAAAGTACGAAGGGGAGGTGGCCATGAGCTCAAAAGCAACATAGCCAATCCAGTTGTCCTGGTGCACCACCACCAGGTCTTCCACCAGCACCTCCATCTATTCATCCTCCTTATCCTATCATTCGTGTGTCTAAACCTGTACCAACACCATACACTGGGGAAAGCCACCACCATATCATCCTCCTTTTTCCATATCGTGTGCCTTTGTTTTTAAGCTGAAATGATTGAAGAAAAAAAATTTGAAGTTAATAAATTTTTTTTATGTTCTACCTCAAACTTATTACACTTTTTTTATTATTCTACATGAAGATTAAATAATTTCAAATTACATAAATTTTTTACTAATTTTAATTATATTTATTTATTTATTTTTACTATTTTTTTATAATAAAATCAAACCTGAAAAAAAAAATTTCTTAACATCTTTTTTCTTTCTTAATTTTTGAGAATCCAACATAGTTTTAAGTTATTTTTAGTTGAAAAATGATTTTCTCATATTTGATTTTATTATAAAAAATATAAATGAAAGTGCTCTAGTATGGTGGTGGCACGCATAGGCTTTCCCCTAGTCTATGGCCTAGTTGGAGGTTTAGATGTATGACTAGGTGGTCGTGCACCCAAACCACTAGGTGGTCATGGTGCTTTTGAGTTCATAGTCTACTCCCATTTGTATTGTTGGGAAGTTTAAGGCAAATCTAGAGAATCAGCTGGTACTAGTAAAGATTGCATTACGATAATAACAACCTCTCGATAATAATAAAATTCAATAAGAACAAACACTTGAAAACAGGTAAAAAGATTTCAATGATAATAACGAACTTTCAATAAATAAATAAAAAACTTGAAAACAGGCTTGCTAACTTGATGGCTGTGATGAAAGAGCAGGCCTTCAATTCATCAAACCGCAACACTTGATCTTGCCCCGCTTGCTGCTTGCATCGAAAACTACGTTCACTCAATCCTTCAGGTAGGATTCTTTTATAAACATTGAGAAGGTAGAAGATTGACATAGACTGTAGGCCTTTCATTGAAGTTGAATTCACTTTGTTGATGCAAAATTTTATTTTGATTAGTTTGATATTACTGTAGAGGAAATTAATTTCACTAAAAATAATCTTGTATCTTCGAGACCAATCCAAAAACTGAAGAGCATAAAGTCGACTTTAAGAATATTTGTAACAAAATTACCAACCTAAATTAGCCAGTCTAACTAACATGAGACAAATACAAGACTGGTTTTCAGTAAACTTCGTTGGATACATTTTATGACTTCTTGCTATAATTTTTGGTGTTTGATTTGTGAGTTTGAAGAATTTGAAGAAAAATATGAAGAATTTGAAGACAAACTATGGAGGAACACCTCAATTCATTCTATGATTTTTTTTTTTTTTTTTTTTTTTTTTTTTTTACAATGAATGAAAGCATAAATAAATAGCCTACAGATATGAGACAATTCCGGAATGGAATTTTCCTTACATGGAAAGTGAATAAACTCTTACATGGAAAGTGAATAAACTACTCTTACATGGAAAGTGAATAAACTACTCTTACATGGAAAGTGAATAAACTACCTTGCTAGAATTACTCCTAAATCAATTATAATAAAGGTTGTACATTACACTAATTAGGGAAGTAAACAGAGGATGCTGGCTTGATTTCCAACAGAGTTTGTAGTATTATGTATGCTAGCTTTGCTGAGCTACATTTCCTGGAAGAAACTGGACAAATGCATTAAAGAAAAAGAAAATGCATTTTGAATTATTAATTAATGTACTGCTGTGCCATGGGCAGCTCCTTGGAAAATCAAGCTCTTGGCCTAAGCATGCACCGTCTGCAGTGGGCCACCAGGCCAGATATACGTTTGGTTGTTGAAACAACTGGTGTTGTCGGCTCTAAATTAATCTGGTGGCATCATTCATATGGTGTTTACTCTGATTTTGATAGGTATGCTGCCACTAAACACTCAACACCGCACCTTCGCACTCTCCTCTTTTTCAAATTAGACAGTGGAAGTTTTGGGATGCCACAAGTTCATTTTATTAGCAAATGTTTCAAACTGCTTAGAGTGCTAGATTTTGAAGGCATAGAAATTGGAAGCCTGCCCAGCTCATTTGGGAAACTTACTCATTTAAGGTATTTGGGCTTAAGGGGAACTGGCTTAGAAACTCTTCCAACATCTATAGGCAATTTAAGGAGTTTGCAGACAATGGATACAAGCTGTCTCAAGTAACTACCCGATGTGATTGGAGAATGGAAAATCTAAGGCATCTTTCCTTGGATGGAAGAAGGGATGATATGCTCCTGCGGATTGAAACTCTTCAAAATCTCAGGACATTGTCAGGCATAAGGGTCAATAAGTGGAAATGAAATGACTCGAGCATGTCAACATGCCTTCAGAAATTGAAGATAGAAGGAAATTTTGTCTCCGAAGGAGTTGAGTTCTCGCACTCCATCGCCCAGCTCGGACAATCTTCAATCCTTGTATCTTAAGGCATCAGATGCCCCCAGGATTCCACACCTAGTCATGAATTCATGGTTCCATCTCTTTAAGCTGGAAATGAAGGGCCGTATACGCAAACTACCTGATGTACTTTAGTTCCCACCATGTCTCGCCAATCTGACTTTAGAAGCCTCAGGTCTCGACCATGATGGTGTGGCCACCTTGGAGAAGCTGCCAAATTTGTTAACTCTTAGATTAAAGGAGGAGTAGTACCTTGGAGAGGAAATGGAAGTATCTGCAAATGGATTTCCTCAACTCAAGATATTTCTGTTTTTGAGCTAACTCGATTGAAGAGGTTGAATATAAAGAAGGGTGGCATGCCAAAGATAATGCATTTGGAGTTTTATACAACCCTTTTTGGACTTACAAATACGTAGGCGGCTCAAACGCGAGACTTTCCACCAAACCAAGGTCTGATATTAGGTTAAATTACCAATTTTTCTATGAAGTTCAACATGCATATCATGTTAACGGCTTAAAAAATTATCCTTTTTTTCATTATATTTATATTCATGAGTGGTCAAAATTTGTATTGTTGTAACCATGGGTATGTTTTGATCAATCTTACGATTATAGGCTAATTTGATTGTGTTACTTGATTATTATAACTTTATGAGTTGTCTAATTATGTGCTATTACGTATTCCTTGTTTATTTTCACTTGCTTGTATATATACCCGTACCCTTTAAAATGTAAAAAAAAAAAAAAATAAAAAATATATTTTTCACTATATAAATATATTCTTCTTATTCTATTGATAAAATATTATTGTGGACCCTGCATTTCGGCTCATGCGTTTTCCACTCGATAGTGAACTCGATTTTTATTTGAAAAATTGATTTTATTTATTGTTTGAAAATGACTTGGAGTCGTCACTTATTTTTGTTTTATTTTTAAAAGGGTAAACAAAATAAGAAAGAAAACCCTAAGTGTGACTCCTTATTTTGGAAAAAGTGGTCTGTGAAAAACCGGATCGAGTTCGAGGGTCAAGTTACTTATCGGGAAGGTACGGTAAAGACCATAACACCCCTCTAAGTCCCTAAAGTCAGGTCTCTACTAATAAAATGAAGCTGACGTAGCGATCAATAAGAAAATCAACGGATACTCAAATCGACCGTGCACATATGGGAATTAGAACATGCATAGAGAATGACCAGAATGAGAGTGGATGCATACTTGTGCCACGAATGAGCAATGCGCTATCATAAAAATAGAGTCAGTGTATAATAAAGAGCACAAAACATATCACAGGCGTCACCAAATAAAAATTAAAAATTGTTCAAGGGAAAACTGGATTTTTGAAATTTATTTTGAAAATTGGAGTCTTAGGGATTATTTGAAAATTGAAGTGTAAATAACTTTTTTGAAAATTGAATATAACTGAAATTGAGAAAATAAACTGATTTTTTTTTTGTAAGTAAATAAATTGAAATCATTAATTCAAAATCATTTTTAGATAAAATCCTTTGAAATTTCTTTAAAACCTTTTTTTTAATATCTTTTATTTATTTAATTCAATCAATCATTTTGCATAATTCTCTTATTATTTATTTTATGTACTTTTGTAATTAGATTTCATCATTGTTTTTGTGCATATTAACTTTCACCATGACTTGTATATTGATTATTTTTCTTGGTGTCCATAATTAATTAATTAATCGCCACAATTTCTCAATTCGTTTAGTAAAGGCCGTACGTATACAGACTTAGAGGGGTGTCACAGCTCACCACCGTACCTTCCCAATAAGTAACCTGACCCCCGGACCCAGATTTGGTTTTTTATAGACTCGTTTTTTCCTTCAGGAGTCACACTTAGGGTTTTCTTTCTTATTTGGTTTTTCCCTTAAAAAAAATAAAACAAAAATAAGTGGCGACTCCAAGTCTTTTTCTAAAAATTAAATTTTCATCAAATAAAATAAAATGCGAGTTTCGCCATCAAGTGGGAACGTATCAAGCAAAATGCGGGATCTACAATTATTTTTTTTTCTCTTGAATATCTCTATTTAAAGGACTATGGGGAGTTATGTAATTAAAGATATCAATAAAAAATCTTCTAGCTAGCATTGTATATTTCCTCCATTTTTCCATAAAGACAACAAGAATCCTAAAACATGCATCTACTTTCCTAAGTTTTTAATAATAGTTTTAAAAAAAATGATCTCCAATGTATTACAGAATAAAACTTTGTTTGATAATTTGAAATATTTTTTACCTGTTTTCTATATTTTAAAATATATAGTTAAAATAATTTTTAGTTTCAATGATTTTCTATTTTATATAATTATTTGCTAAAAACAACTTTCCAAAAAAAGAAATGAAAATAACATTAAATAACTAAATGACATTTTCTAAAAACGCTTTATTTTTTACTTTTAAAAACACAAATTATCTTATTATGGACCCCGCATTTCAGCTCAATGCGTTTCCCACTCGATGGCGAGCTCGATTTTTATTTGAAAAATTATGATTTTTATTTATTAAAAAAATGACTTGGAGTCGCCACTTATTTTGTTTTATTTTTAAAGGGTAAACAAAATAAGAAAGAAAAACCCTAAGTGTGACTCCTTATTGTGGAAAAGGTGGTTTGTGAAAAACCGGATCGGGTTCGGGGGTCAGGTTACTTATCGGGAAGGTACGGTACGGACCGTAGCATCCCTCTATGTCCCTAAAGTCGGGTCTCTACTGATAGGATGAAGCTGACGTGGCAGTCAATAAGAAAATCAATAAACACTCAAATCGATCATGCACAATATGAGAAGCAAAGCATGTATAAAGAATGAGCAAAATATGAATAGATGCGTACCTGGGCGGCAATCACGAATGCGCTATCATGAAACATGGTTAGTGAACAATGAAAATATATAATTAAGCGCATATAAAGGAATAGAGTAAAACAATCATGCATGGCAAATAAATCAATCAATCAATCAATCGATTAGTCATGAAATCAAGTATGTAGGGCCCCCACCAAGGCCCGTTTATTTTAGCATGAATTAATTTCGTAAATTCCATTAATTGGAATTACAAAATTTAATCCTTACTTATTTTAAAACATTTTAAAAATCAAAGAAAGTTCAAAAATGGCTTGCCGGAAAGAAAAATGGCGGCCAAATTTTATTGAAAATGGGATTTTGGTACCTAAAACTATAAAGATGAGAGATTTGATGATTTGAATTCGTTTTAAAAAAAAAACAGAAGTTGGAAAAACATCTGAAGACGAGGTTTAGGAAACTATTTTTGAAATCAAAGGAAAACAATTTTGAGGGGGTGGCACGTGATTCAAAAAAGTGGCCATGCAAAAGGTAGCCTTACAGTGAGAATGGGTGCTTGAATAGTCTCTTGATTAGGCAATGGCATTGTGAGGCTCTGCTTATCTTTGGGATCCCACGGCTATCACCATTCTAACAGCCTTCATGCTTGGGGTAAAGGGTATTGTAGTGGCTCTACAAACTCCTTTGTCGTGGCAGATATCAATGAAGCTAACCTCGATGGCCTGATTCTTCACACAGATCTCACCCTCATTTGATTCTCTTATTTCGGCATCTTCCCACGTCAGGATCTCAAGACCATCAAGTTCATGAACCTTGAAGGCTCTTACCATGATTGCAGCTGCTGACTTTGGGCATGAGCCTGGGAAAAGCGCATTTGAGGATTGGGATGTGGGTATGGAGGATTGGCTTATGAGGGCCTGGTGAATGAGAGTGCGAGTGATGGATGAAGGAAATGGGTTCATAGGGCGATGGAAGAAATGAGTTTGGTGACTGAATAGAAGATAGAGATGGGAGGTGGGGTGACGGGCAGGACGATAGGTTAGATGGAGGGAGGTTTGGTGAATGAAAATCAATCGGGAAGTATGGAGAGTGAGTATCAGGATAGATTCAGCAGGCATGAATATAGTGGAGAGAGAAAAGGTAGGGACAGGTTAGGTAGTAGACGAGTGGTGATGTGGTCAGGTCTGCATGGTAGATGGAGAAGAAAAACGTAAAAGGGTTGATGGGAATGAGTATAGAAATGATGGCACGACTTGCATGTGAAAGTGAGAAAAAGGCTATGGGTAGGTATAAGACGTAAAAGATAGGTGCGAAATGATCAACAAGAAACCTGCACCATTCGGCATTGCAACATCCTTATTCCTATGCCCATTTGGATGTTTGCTCCTTTGCATGAACAGCTCGTTTGAAACCTCCATAAGAGCAATTGAGAGACAGAGATTACTTTACCTTACCATCATCAAATCTATGATCCTCACCACCCTCTGAAAACCCTCCTCATCCCACTATTCATTTTTACCTGGATGTCCTGCCACACTAAAACATGCTTCCCATGTTTGGGAAAAACACGCTGTGCATGTTTCCCATCTCAGAGAACGTTTCATGGATACTACCACAGAACGTGACAAAAGGATCCATGCGAGGCACTCACTGGTGTGTCATGCTTCCATGACGGTTCACTAGTACCTAAGTATGCTAGTCAGTGGCGATGACAACCCATGAGAGTGCCGGTTTAGGACCATACAACTCAATTTGATCTTTCCCTGTGCTTTAGTCTTAGTTGTCAACAAGCTAACTTGCGACATCTTCCTTGCTATCTCGGATGCATAGACGGGAAACAAGAGGAACTGTCAGACCAACTCCAAATCCACCCAATAACCTTGCCAAATATAGAACATAAACGTCGAGAGACCATAATTTTTCAAGGCCACTAAGGGAATAAAGAACAGATAAGAATTGTCAACATTGGATGCCGTCCGAGCCAATTTGCTATAGGTCCAGAGGAAAGTTATGGTAGCAGTGACTCCAATCAAGGACATGCCTGTAATCAATCCTTCTACAGTTGGTTCCATTTGTGAATAAACCTTTTTTTTTTTCTTTTTTTTTTCTTTTTTTTTTTTTATGTAAAGAAGAGCCCCTGCAATAGTTCTTTAACTGGCACTACCGTCAACACACAGTCAAATGATCAAACCTCAAGATGTATAACAGCACCAAACCAAATATTTCAACCCAGAATCCTCACCCACCGAGGACATATTCTTTGTAATCCCTTGTTCCCATAGGCGAAGATGAGAGAAATAACGTGCCCTAGGAGCAGGTACCAGAGGCAGGGGAAGGTGGGGAAACAGAGCACAAAATAGGATGAATAAATAAAGAGAACCTCAGAAGATTCACTTCATGAATTGTCAATGAACCTTCCGAGCAGGTGGGAAAATCACATCAAATGCTATTACAGACATGATTCTTGGACATTTCATAACCACAATAGGATCTGAGCAAGTTAAAAATGGACAAATCCACACAAAAGCAGAGATATAATGCAACAAACAAGTTGGTGCCCTTCAATATCCACCCCAATCAACATAATGCTAAAGAAATCACTAGCAAGCTGAGGAATAATAGTAAAAAAAAAAATGAGAGGTAAGAGGAATGTCATGTCCATACCTGGGTTCTTCAAACAAAGAAAAACCAATCTTCAGCTCTTTTCGATGAATCTCTTTCCCTCTCTACCACAACTTACCTCCTAAGAAAATTCAAAATCTCTGGTTTTCTCCTCCCCTACTCTCTCATACGCTCCTCTGCTTAAAACCTCCTCTTCCTTAGCAGCCTGCTCACTGCAAAATCAGCACCCTCTCTCCAGAAACATGCTCCATTTTTCTTAGTTTCTCTCCCTCAACTCTCAAGCTCTCCTATCCTCCTCTAAACTCCTCTCGGCAGCACCTCCCTCATAAATAAAAAAAAACTCTCTCTCTCTAAAATATCTCTAACGACCGAGCCTCTGTCCCCACTACCCTGCAGCTGCCAGCTTCTACTCCCCCCTCATGCAGCTGGAAACCTTCCCATAACAGAATATACGCTCCCCTGATTCTAGGATGTTCTTCACTTTCCAGGTGCCTTCCTCTAATTGGTCCATCAATTCCACGATTTTGATCCCATATTGACTAATCCGGGAGTGACACGTGGCCATGCAAGATGGTGACACTTGGCCACAGCTAGCTACAAGAAAGAAAACGTGAGAAGAATGATAGCTCCCCAAAATGGGGGTCTACAAATGTGCCCCTCTTTGGTAGAGTTCACAAGTGTAAGGAACATGAACACTAGAGTGAAAAGCAAGTGTGAATAGTGAGTGGAATGAAGTGAACTCTACCGAAGAACAAAGGAGACCCCCACAGGGACACTAGCAAAACACGAATTCGCTCAGGTTGACAGACTAACACAAAGGCTCTGATCCTAAAACAAAATGATGTCTCAAAATGCCTCTGCAGCCACACTAGGGATCCAAGCTCCCTCTAAGACATCTCCAAAAATGACTTGAAGATCGATGTCCAAGATGAGTAACGGTCGAACCACCCTGGAGTACAAGAAAGAATGTGCCCGAAGGAGACTGCCCTATGTGAACTATACGAGAATGCCAAGTGTAGGGTGCCCAACAACATGATCGAAATATGCGTCACAGACTCAAAGAACTATGTTATGTGCAATGGGAAGGGAAGCCTAGAAGAGCAATGATGAAACGATAAGCATAAGGTAACAAGGTGAGGAGAACGAGAATAAGTGCAAATCCATGAAGGTGAGACGTGCAATGCCAGTGAATATGAGTGTTAGGAGTTGTGACCCTGAATGTCATACTGAAACAAAGACTTGGACGTCGAACTGACCTGATAGGAAGACTGAATGACCGATCTATATGGGTGCGGTCCCGACTCAAACTAAACACAAATTGATAGAAAAATGGCCGATCGATATGGGTGCGGCCTCGACTCAAACTGAACTAGCATGACAAGGAGATGGTCGATCGATATAGGTGCGGCCCCAAGAACTGAACTGTCATGACAAGGAGATGACCGATCGATATAGGTGCGGCCCCGACTCAAACTGACACGATAATGACTGATCATATAGGTGTGATCCTAAAAACTGAACTGACATGACAAGAAGGTGACCGATCGATATAGGTGCGGCCCTGACTCAAACTGACACGATAATGATCGATCGATATAGGTGCGGTCCCATAAACTGAACTATCATGACGAGGAGATGGCCGATCGATATAGGTGCGGCCCCGACTCAAACTGACACGATAATGACCGATCGATATAGGTGTGGTCCCAGAAATTGAATTGTCATGACAAGGAGATGACCGATCGATATAGGTGCGGCCCCGACTCAAACTGACACGATAATGACTGATCGATATAGGTGCGGTCCTAGAAACTGAACTGACATGACAAGAAGATGGCCGATCGATATAAGTGTGGCCCCGACTCAAACTGACACGATAATGACCGATCGATATAGGTGCGACCCTGACTTAAACTGACACGATAATGACCGATCGATATAAGTGCGGTCCAAGAAACTGAACTGTCATGACAAGGAGATGACTGATCGATATAAGTGCGGCCCCGACTCAAACTGACATGATAATGATCGATCGATATAAGTGCTGTCCCGACTCGAATTGAATTGATAGGAAGATGGCCGATCGATATAGGTGCGGCCCTGACTTAAACTGACACGATAATGACCGATCGATATAAGTGCGGTCCAAGAAACTGAACTGTCATGACAAGGAGATGACTGATCGATATAAGTGCGGCCCCGACTCAAACTGACATGATAATGATCGATCGATATAAGTGCTGTCCCGACTCGAATTGAATTGATAGGAAGATGGCCGATCGATATAGGTGCGGCCCCGACTCAAACTAACGCGATGAATGACCGATTGATATAGGTGCGGTCCCGACTCGAACTGAACTGATAGGAAGATGGTCGATTGATATAGGTGCGGCCCCAACTCAAACTGACACGACGAATGATCGATCGATATAAGTGCTGTCCCAGAAACTGAACTGACATGACAAGAAGATGGCCGATCGATATAGGTGCGGCCCTGACTTAAACTGACACGATAATGATCGATCGATATAGGTGCGGTCCCAGAAACTGAACTGTCATGACAAGGAGATGGCCGATCGATATAAGTACGGCCTCGACTCAAAATGACACGATAATGACCGATCGATATAGGTGCGGTCCCAGAAACTGAACTGACATGACAAGAAGATGGTCGATCGATATAGGTGCGGCCCTGAATTAAACTGACACGATAATGACCGATTGATATAGGTGCGATCCCAGAAACTGAACTGTCATGACAAGGAGATGGTCGATTGTTATAAGTGCGGCCCCGACTCAAACTGACACGATAATGACCGATCGATATAGGTGCGGTCTCGACTCAAACTGAATTGATAGGAAGATGGCCGATCAATATAGGTACGGCCCCGACTCAAACTGACACGACGAATGACCGATCGATATAAGTGCGGTCCCGACTCGAATTCAACTGAAAGGAAGATGGCCGATCGATATAGGTGCGACCCCGACTCAAACTGACACGACGAATGACCGACCGATATAGGTGCGGTCCCGACTCGAACTGAACTGATAGGAAAATGGCCGATCGATATAGGTACGGCCCCGACTCAAACTGACATGATGAACTGACAAGATGATGACTGATTGATATAGGTGCGGTCCCGACTCAAACTGAACTGATAGGAAGATGACCGATCGATATAGGTGAGACCCCGACTCAAACTTAAACTGATAAGATGATGAATGACCTGATCAAATGGCCCAAAGCCAAATGATAACCCAGATAATGATGCAAGTAAACTCGGGAGGGGATATGCCCTAGTATGACAACTCATGAGGATTGACAACTAGGTCGAAAGATAATGAAGCCTATGAAAGGTCCGATGATCCTAGGGAAGGAGGGTATGCCCCAGTATGACAACTCATGAGGATTGACAACTAGGTCGAAAGATAATGAAGCCTATGAAAGGTCCGATGATCCTAGGGAATGAGGGTATGCCCCAGTATGACAACTCGAAGGGGTTAACAACTAGATCAAAAAGTGAATGAAACCTATGGAAGGTCTAGTGATCCAGGGAAAGAGGGTATGCCCTAGTATGTGACAGTGAACAGACTAAGATATACAATGTCTCAAAACTACTGTACTCTGAAATATGCTCATCCATCATGTAATGAAAATGTCCAACCTCAGATGGGTAATGCCAAACAGGACCATGTATCGTGACATCATGCTGACAAAACAAAACTAATTGGTGAATAACAACAATAGTGATCAGTGCTCAAAATGCAAAGAGTAAGCAAAACAATACTCAACATGCCAACTGTCAAAGTGAAAACATTGTCACTAATAAATCAGTAATCTGTCAGGCCCTGCCATCATGGAAGATGTTGAACCTAAAGTCCGAAAGATGCATGAAAACACAACCAAAGTGATCAAAGACTGATCCACATCTCCTCCTAATCGAGATAAGGGTGAGGTCAGGTGTCACAGTGGGATGTGTAGGATAAAATAAGGTGATGATCAGGGTGAAATAACTGAGTACGAGATGAAAGGTATGTATCCAAGATCGTCCAAGTATGCCGAGAAGACTAAACCCGAGGTATCAGGAGCTCCATAATCCATCGAAAAGCAGTAATCACAAACAGGAAGTCAAATCTCGATGTCAAAACATCCAACTAGGCGGCTATGCCCCAGTATGCAATGAAGACAACATGAAATAATCCAATGATCTCCATATCACTTGTCAGATGCTCCAATGTCAAGAACCAATCTGATCTCCCTCTAAAATATGGACATGCCCCAGTGTAAAGCAATGCGTCCGAGTCAACAAATCAATCAATCTCTACTCCGGGTGCTAAAAATGGAAACATCTCAACGTAGTCCATATGAATCAGAATCCCAGGGCTCTATGAATGTGAATGAGGTGGCTATGCCCCAGTATAAACCACCTGAAGTGACTATGCTCCAATGAAAAATCAAAGTCCAACGCCAACTAGAAGGCTATGTCTCAATACGTGCAATCTCTGAAGCAACTGTGTCTCAAAATGGACCATCATCTCAAAAATCAACCATCAATGAGTAGAATGTGTCCCAATGTAGAACATCGAGTAGAGTGACTGTATCTCCAATAAAAGCGCTCTCTGAAATGGCTATGCCCCAGTGTAGGGTCATCTAACAACTCCTGATCCATCATAATCCAATGTGAAAGAAGCAAACCGACTATGCCTCAGTGCAAAACATCATCCCGAAAGAAACTGTCATCGATGAGTGGGGTATGCCCTAGTGTAGATCACATCACCTCTGAAAATCCATCGCTGATAAGAAGGGTATGCCCTAGTGTAAATCATCATCTCAACTCCCCATCCATCATGCTCCAAGGAATAATCTCCGACTAATCTCGAGTATTGCCCATGCGTGAGCCATCAAGCACAACGTGTGAAGTCATGGCCTCAGGGTGGTCTTCAGACTCGGGACGTAACGTAGGCTAAGGTAATAGGGTGAAAGAAATGAAAGGAAACTAGGCTCAAAGACCCCAATGATATAATCCCCCATACCCCTCATGCATGAGATGCAACGCGTAGAAAACGTCATGAGTCCCAAACCTAGGAGTCCCCACACGAAAAGTGATGATAAATGAATGGTCACATCGAATAATCAAGCGTGAAGTGCGGATGCTAAACCCAAGTCAAACATAAAACAGTATGAGAAAAGAATGAGATAAGATGAAGTAGGGTGAAACGGAGGAATAAAATAAAAAATAAAGATAGTAGAAGGCGAAGAGATAAAAAAATGAGTGATGGTCAGCCCACATCAAAGCATGAAAAGTAGTCACATCCAAAATAGATAGAATGATGGATAGAGTAAAGATCCAGAGATACTAAAGAAAATGTCGCTCGTCTCTCTCACAAAAACGAATGGGCGACTCATACTCTCACCCAAAATATACCAAGATAGAATCACAGAAAGAAGCTCTCATACGAACTCTCTCTATCATATGAACTCAATGAAGCAACTTGGCATGTCCATACACATGCCTAATGAAGAATGATACGATGAATAATGCGCTATCATCATTTTTTATTTTATCTTTTTTTTTTTTTTTTTTTTTTTACGCGTACTCTGATCAATAGTGAATGATATCCCATAAAATACATAGCTAAATGAATAAACTCTTCCCATGTACTGATGTAACATGAATCCTCACTAACAAGACAACCTCTCAAAAATAAGATCTTTGGACCACTACCCATAAGGTGAATGGGGGAAAGAACGTGACAATCCTCCATGCAATGACGTGTGAGAAACCACCACTCAAGGTGAAATACGGATACTGTCGAGTAAGCAATGATGAAAGAAAAGACAGAGAACGAATATCACAAGAGGTGATATGTGATATCGGAAAATAATGATGAAATGATGTCCAAGTGGAAAATATCACAATGAAGAGTGAAGAATGAGGCTCGAATATGTATGTCAGGTCCGGAACTCATGATGTATCCAAACATAGCATGCAAGCACTACAGGGTCCCCAACCAGGTGTAATAGGTAAATGAGGTGATGAAAGAAAAGGCTATGTGCTCGTGTGAGGCTCAAAGGGCTAGCAACGGGTAACTCTATATGTGAGGGTGATAAAGTAAATAGGCTCATGAAATGATGGCCACCCATCATTTGACCAAAACCTCAAACATCGTGCTTTCGGGATCTCACATGGCCAATACTAAAGACTGGCATCCATCCAACATAGTCATGGTGACTCCTCTGAAATCGTGCGAAAGCTCCCACTGATGCTCTATGATAACCGTCAATGTCCTCTGATAATCACCTCACTCCATCATCATAAGCCACTCACCATCGTCTCATAAAATCACCATCTCTAATCATCCCGACTCTCTGAAGTCATGTGCAATGACTCAAATCTAGATGCTCCATGATAACCCCTCTATCTCAACAACATCGCCAAACAGTCAAACCACTCTCTCATCATGATCCATCTATCATCATATAAAGCTCACCTCGGGTCTAACCATCTCGGACTCTACCTAGTCAGATCAAGGAAATGATGGAAAGGAAAGGCAATGGTGCTGCAGCATGATAAGGCGAAAAAGGGTAGTAAAGTCGTGTAATGGTACCAAGGGGTGGTGTCATGTCAGGCTCAAAATGGGTAGGTCGACAAGTCCACAGAGTCAAAGTACGAATATGGATATGGTACTCACTCTAATCAAAAGGAGAAATGGATCACCGTCTCAAACTCCCTAGGTCGATCTCCTGATCCTAGGTCAATAAGCTCAATATCCTCCATGATAGGTCAAGCCTGAGCAATCATGATGTATAAGTGAAAACATGTCTCATATCGAAAGCACAAACGCACATCAACGCAAGATATGTAAAGCATACTCACGAGAAAAATGCCACAATACTCAGATAAAATATCATATTACTAAATGAATCAACGAGTACATCATGTGTGAAATGATAAAGGACTACAAACAACTGGACTCTCAACATGAAACTAAAAACAATGACCCTAAACTGAAAACAGGACTCAACAAAACAAAAACAACTCTGAAGAACTGAAAACTAGACTTAACAAAATGGAAATGAGTCTGATGATGACCATAATCAAAATGAGAAATGCTTTGAACTGAACTGCTACCAAGTGATGTACCCATGCTGACTGACCCAAGTCCTCATCCTAGAGGGTCCCAGAACACCATATGCCATCAGTACCCTCAATATCCAAAACAATCTACTGAAGACTAGGAGGAGGAGGAACTGCATGTGTGGAATGAGCAGGCAGAGGATTGGTGGTCACATTTGGCCCAGCCAAGTCGACCAACCCTGAATCGATCAAGTCCTGTATCGCATGATGGAGTGTTGAACAATGCTCAGTATCGTGCCCCAGAATTTGATGATACAAATAGTGCTCATGCAAACGGAAATGAGGAGGAATAGGATGGGGCAAAGGCCTCGGCGCCAAAGGAACAATCACTCCAGCGTCTCTGAGTTTCTTAAAAGCTCTAGTCAAAGTCATGCCCAAGGGAGTGAACTGTCTCACGGGCCTCTGTGCATATGGTCTAGGTGGTGGGTGAGTAGTGGCTCTCGGATGCGAAGGTCGTGGCTGCATGCTAGTCTGAGCAATGTAAGGCTCCTGAACATAATCCGGCTGATACTGATACCGCGGATGAAGGAAATGAGCTCTGACTACAGGAGGCCTATAAAGTGAGTGATGCGCAGGTCTCCGATGCTGATAACTAATAGCGCCAACCTCTTCAGATCTGGTGAATGGTCCAATCAGCTTCTTCCCCTTACTGTCAGGGGAAGGAGTAGTATCTGTCCATAATCCTCGAGCCATAGCCTCTTCTACACTGAAAGCGGCATGAACCAGACTCTTGAGGTCCTGAAATGGGACGCCCACAAGACGTCTCGCGAACCTCGGCTGTAGGTTCCAAAGAACCATATCAATCTGATCCTGCTCCTTAGGATGGTCTATCATACCAGCCACCTTTGCCCTCCAACGAGTGACAAAGGAAGAAATAGACTCATTTGGCCTTTGCCTGGTGGCCTCCAACTCTCGTCTAGATACGTCAATATCAGCACTGAACGTGAACTGGGTCAGGAACTCACGAGCCACATCCTCCCAGGTGCGGAGTCTCGAAGGCTCAACTGAAGCAAACCATCTCTGAGCTGCCCCACTGAGTGACATCAGGAAGAGGGCCACCAATTGCGCATCATCTATACCATGTGCCCTCATGACTATGCTGTATAGTCTCAAGTGGATCTTGGGACAACCAATCCCACTGTAACGCTCGATGTCTGGCATGCGAAACTTGGGGGGCAAGCTAGCCGCCGGTATGCCATCTCTATCATCCCAAGTCAAACCTCCATCCTGCAATCTGATCTGTCTCATCATGGACTCAAGCCTCTCAACCTTGGCCTCCTGCTTGGCTAATCGAGTATCCTCGATAGTAGGAACCATAGGAGGCGACACTGTGATAGTAGGTGGTGGAATGGTCTCATAATGATCTGCCAGATGGAATGGAGCACCAAGTGAAACCCCAGGTGGACGAGTCTGCGCTGTCTGAGATGCATGAGGAATCGTCTCGTCAGTGACCATGCCAGCCGGATGAGGATCCTGGCGAGAACTCTCTATCTGATCCAAGCGCCTACTGACTCCGGCCATGAACTCCTGAATGGAAGCAAGTGTGGAAGCTAGCTCGTCTGACATCTCAACTGAACTGTCTGAACTCGGATATGAATCTGCTCTGATCAATCGTCCTCCAACTCTCCTCCAAGAATGTGACTCCAGACTCAATCGACTCCTAAACTGACTCCCTACAATGCAAACAAAACGGATGAAGGACACGAGATAAAACTCTAAAAGACGACAATACAACATGCAAGCACATGGTCCTGAGATGGCAATCCGAAATCTGGATGTTTGACGAAAACTCTAGAGTCACAAAGGTATCCACTGCTAGATGGCTACAAATGTGACCAGAGAATCTCCATCAATAATCCGAGATAAAAGAGGTGTGAAAAACATACTATCACGAGATCAGTACTCCATCTATAAACAAATATACTTGAATCAAACTTCCACTCGAGCTCCATAAGAGAAAAAATGATAAGGTGATCAAGGCCACTCTCTCGAAAAAAGTGTGAATGTAAAAATGTGTCTTTCACCTTTCTGTAATGAAAATATGAGCATCGAGTTGAAAATTGAATCAAGTATCAAACAAATGATGAGGTACTGAGCCCGTGATAAGCATACAGTGTAAAAAAATTATCAATGAACATATCCCAAAGCATCGAGTGAGTGATAACAAAGTGAAGGGGTGTGTCAAGCCAAGAAATGAGAACGAAAACCCTAGGGAGAAAACATGCTAAACTCGTAAAGTAAAAAGCATAATCTAGAGCGACGAGACGAAAGGTGATCCAACCGATACTCAAACTCATACCGATCTCCGAGCACTCTCAACTAGAGACTAAAAAGAGGGAATACTGGATCCGAACTGTAACTAAAGAGGCTCTGAAGGCCCTCAGATGCACCCACGTGTAGGGACAGAGTCCTAATCGAAGGATCTACGGCTCAACCTACAAGGTCAAGGTGGCTCTAAATGGATATGGGTGGACTTTAAAATATCCCTAACAGAAGCGATCATACCCTCCAGCGGTACGCAACCCTCTGCACGCCTCAAAAAAGACGGGGCGCTTCCATGCAAGGTGGACATCGCATCCACACATGCACCACCTCGACATCCCAGGGGGTTTCCTATGGTGAAACCTCTCAAACTCTCAACGCTCAATAGTCAACTAGAGTGCACAGTGATGGTGTGGGTGCATCCGAAAATCCTAGGAAGCTAAAACGAGAAAGGAAACACACTGGCCACACAAATATCCATAAAACCTAGCTCCGGGCTATACAGGTCTTCAATGATCGGACTCCAATTAGCATCGATTTGTCGGTCTCCTCCAAAACGCTCCCAGACATCGTTATAACCCATCGCTAGACCCTACTCCTAATCACTAGCTCGGTCGGAGAGCAAACAAAGCAACAAGTCTCATATCAAATACGAGACCTCAGAAAACAAAGTCGACCGAGACTAGGGACTTGGAAATAAGGGGATAAGTGTGTGTCCCACATATACACGCAACTCATGCAGTCACATCAGGATGAGAGGAGTCATGCAACAGACAATCATGCAAAACAGGTATAAATCATCCAAACCTACACACAAGCTAATCGAGAAGAATATCTGGCAAATGATAGTATGCTCCATGATAACCAAGATAATATATAATCGAGAGAATCAATCATGTCAAATCAAATGATATATAATGGCGAGTCTATACATGTGAGGTGATCAGAACAAACATGGCAAAATCAGGGTCGCTATGCTAAGCAAGGCAAGATAATCGATCAATATAATCAGCATATCAATGTCTCAAACAAATATAGCAATGAATCACGGGGAAAAAATCACCACAATCAAAATCCTCAATCAAGACAAACCATCATAATCAATCATGTCAATGCCCCAAGTAAAAACAAACACCCAAGCATGCATCCAATACTATCGGGAACTCTCAATGTGCAATCAAGAAATAGGTACCCATTGATCGACTCATCAAACGCCACATTTGCTTCATCTTAAGTTCAAGTTTGACCCTCTAATGATCCCCAGTGGAGTTGTCATTTTGTGGACCCCGCATTTCAGCTCAATGCGTTTCCCACTCGATGGCGAGCTCGATTTTTATTTGAAAAATTATGATTTTTATTTATTAAAAAAAATGACTTGGAGTCGCCACTTATTTTTGTTTTATTTTTAAAGGGTAAACAAAATAAGAAAGAAAAACCCTAAGTGTGACTCCTTATTTTGGAAAAGGTGGTCTGTGAAAAACCGGATCGGGTTCGGGGGTCAGGTTACTTATCGGGAAGGTACGGTAAAGACCGTAGCACCCTTCTATGTCCCTAAAGTCAGGTCTCTACTGATAGGATGAAGCTGACGTGGCAGTCAATAAGAAAATCAATAAACACTCAAATCGATCATGCACAATATGAGAAGCAAAGCATGTATAAAGAATGAGCAAAATATGAATAGATGCGTACCTGGACGGCAATCACGAACGCGCTATCATGAAACATGGTTAGTGAACAATGAACAGATATAATTAAGCGCATATAAAGGAATAGAGTAAATCAATCATGCATGACAAATAAATCAATCAATCAATCGATTAGTCATGAAATCAAGTATGTAGGGCCCCCACCAAGGCCCGTTTATTTTAGCATGAATTAATTTCGTAAATTCCATTAATTGGAATTACAAAATTTAATCCTTACTTATTTTAAAACATTTTAAAAATCAAAGAAAGTTCGAAAATGGCTTGCCGGAAAGAAAAATGGCGGCCAAATTTTATTGAAAATGGGATTTTGGTACCTAAAACTCTAAAGATGAGAGATTTGATGATTTGAATTCGTTTAAAAAAAAAACAGAAGTTGGAAAAACATTTGAAGACGAGATTTAGGAAACTATTTTTGAAATCAAAGGAAAACAATTTTGAGAGCGTGGCACGTGATTCAAAAAAATGGCCATGCAAAAGGTAGCCTTATAGTGAGAATGGGTGCTTGAATAGTCTCTTGATTAGGCAATGGCATTGTGAGGCTCTACTTATCTTTGGGATCCCACGACTATCACCATTCTAACAGCCTTCATGCTTGGGGTAAAGGGTATTGTAGCGGCTCTACAAACTCCTTTGTCGTGGCAGATATCAATGAAGTTAACCTCGATGGCCTGATTCTTCACACAGATCTCACCCTCATTTGATTCTCTTATTTCGGCATCTTCCCACGTCAGGATCTCAAGACCATCAAGTTCATGAACCTTGAAGGCTCTTACCATGATTGCAGCTGCTGACTTTGGGCATGAGCCTGGGAAAAGCGCATCTGAGGATTGGGATGTGGGTATGGAGGATTGGCTTATGAGGGCCTGGTGAATGAGAGTGCGAGTGATGGATGAAGGAAATGGGTTCATAGGGCGATGGAAGAAATGAGTTTGGTGACTGAATAGAAGATAGAGATGGGAGGTGGGGTGACGGGCAGGACGATAGGTTAGATGGAGGGAGGTTTGGTGAATGAAAATCAATCGGGAAGTATGGAGAGTGAGTATCAGGATAGATTCAGCAAGCATGAATATAGTGGAGAGAGAAGAGGTAGGGACGGGTTAGGTAGTAGACGAGTGGTGATGTGGTCAGGTCTGCATGGTAGATGGAGAAGAAAAACGTAAAAGGGTTGATGGGAATGAGTATAGAAATGATGGCACGACTTGCATGTGAAAGTGAGAAAAAGGCTATGGGTAGGTATAAGACGTAAAAGATAGGTGCGAAATGATCAACAAGAAACCTGCACCATTCGGCATTGCAACATCCTTATTCCTATGCCCATTTGGATGTTTGCTCCTTTGCATGAACAACTCGTTTGAAACCTCCATAAGAGCAATTGAGAGACAGAGATTGCTTTACCTTACCATCATCAAATCTATGATCCTCACCACCCTCTGAAAACCCTCCTCATCCCACTATTCATTTTTACCTGGATGTCCTGCCACACTAAAACATGCTTCCCATGTTTGGGAAAAACATGCTGTGTATGTTTCCCATCTCAGAGAACGTTTCATGGATACTACCACAGAACGTGACAAAAGGATCCATGCGAGGCACTCACTGGTGTGTCATGCTTCCATGATGGTTCACTAGTATCTAAGTATGCTGGTCAGTGGCGATGACAACCCATGAGAATGCCGGTTTAGGACCATACAACTCAATTTGATCTTTCCCTGTGCTTTAGTCTTAGTTGTCAACAAGCTAACTTACGACATCTTCCTTGCTATCTCGGATGCATAGACGGGAAATAAGAGGAATTGTCAGACCAACTCCAAATCCACCCAATAACCTTGCCAAATATAGAACATAAACATCGAGAGACCATAATCTTTCAAGGCCACTAAGGGAATAAAGAACAGATAAGAATTGTCAACATTGGATGTCGTCCGAGCCAATTTGCTATACGTCCAGAGGAAAGTTATGGCAGCAGTGACTCCAATCAAGGACATGCCTGTAATCAATCCTTCTACAGTTGGTTCCATTTGTGAATAAACCTTTTTTTTTTTATGTAAAGAAGAGCCCCTGCAATAGTTCTTTAACTGGCACTACCATCAACACATAGTCAAATGATCAAACCTCAAGATGTATAACAGCACCAAACCAAATATTTCAACCCAGAATCCTCACCCACCGAGGACATATTCTTTGTAATCCCTTGTTCCCATAGGCGAAGATGAGAGAAATAATGTGCCCTAGGAGCAAGTACCAGAGGCAGGGGAAGGTGGGGAAACAGAGCACAAACTAGGATGAATAAATAAAGAGAACCTCAGAAGATTCACTTCATGAATTGTCAATGAACCTTCCGAGCAGGTGGGAAAATCACATCAAATGCTATTACAGACATGATTCTTGGACATTTCATAACCACAATAGGATCTGAGCAAGTTAAAAATGGACAAATCCACACAAAAGCAGAGATATAATGCAACAAACAAGTTGGTGGCCTTCAATATCCACCCCAATCAACATAATGCTAAAGAAATCACTAGCAAGCTGAGGAATAATAGTAAAAAAAAAATGAGAGGTAAGAGGAATGTCATGTCCATACCTGGGTTCTTCAAACAAAGAAAAACCAATCTTCAGCTCTTTTCGATGAATCTCTTTCCTTCTCTGCCACAACGTACCTCCTAAGAAAATTCAAAACCTCTGGTTTTCTCCTCCCTTACTCTCTCATACGCTCCTTTGCTTAAAACCTCCTCTTCCTTAGCAGCCTGCTCACTGCAAAATCAGCACCCTCTCTCCAGAAACATGCTCCCTTTTTCTTAGCTTCTCTCCCTCAACTCTCAAGCTCTCCTATCCTCCTCTAAACTCCTCTCAGCAGCACCTCCCTTATATATAAAAAAAAACTCTCTCTCTCTAAAATATTTCTAACGGCCGAGCCTCTGTCCCCACTACCCTGCAGCTGCCAGCTTCCACTCCCCCCTCATGCAGCTGGCAACCTTCCCATAATAGAAGATACGCTCCCCTGATTCCAGAATGTTCTTCACTTTCCAGGTGCCTTCCTTTGATTGGTCCATCAATTCCACTATTTTGATCCCATATTGACTAATCCGGGAGTGACACGTGGTCATGCAAGATGGTGACACTTGGCCACAGCTAGCTGCAAGAAAGAAAATGTGAGAAGAATGACAGCTCCCCAAAATGGGGGTCTACACTTATATTTTTGTATTATTAAATATTTTTCTTGTTTTTATTATGAAAAACAACAAACTATTTTAAAAAATAATTACCAAACAAACCCTAAAATTCTCAAATTACAACAAAACTTTGTACAAAATACAGCAAATGGTGGTTCAAGCATGCCTCAAACCCAAACCCTGAGTACCCGACCCAACCTATTCATATACCCACTCCAAACTAAAAATTCCTCCCACCGAAGTAATTAAAGTCATGTTTCTCCACTTATAATAATAATAATCATCATCAAAGAGGGCCATGAGTTTGAAAATAATAAAAATGATGGCGGAGAACATATATTATATTCTATAAAAGTCCAAGATAGGTAATAAAAATTAAATAATGGACCAACTCATAAGTTATGTTTGATTAATGAAATAGAATATGATAAGGTACGTATATTTTAAAATATCATATCTCATTGAATATCCTAAGATATACATGGGATTATGAAATAATTTATTGGTTTTTGTTCGACTAGTTGAATTGGTGAACAAAGGCCATAGTCAATACAAACATTAAGACCTGATTAAATTAAAATACAATGAATTAAAATAAAATGAAAATGCACCTCTTACACATCACATGGAAGGCACATGGCATGTGGAATAATGCCTTTTCATTCTTTCATCTCAATTTCATCACTAGAGTTCATGTTTGGTACAAGAAATGAGAAGTGAGCATTTTCTCATTTATTTTTATGTTAGAATAATTTAAAATAATAGAATAAAAATTTATTACAATAAGAATGAAATCTTACTGATAAATGAGATTTTAATTGATCTCTAACACAGAGTATTAAAATAACATGGTGATATAAGATATGTTAACATTATTATTTTACCCTTTTATTTTCATTAAACTTGTATGACTTTCTATGATTTTAACCTAATTTTCCTAGGTACGTCCTACTACAAGAATTGAAATCACTAAATTTATATTAAAAAATAAGGTGACCTAAGGGTTTTAATTTTATCACCCATATGGAGGCTCCTTGAAATAGGGATGACAATGAAGTGGGTTTGGGATGGACCGCCCCATCTGGACCTGTCCTTTTTATTTAAAATAATTTTAATCCTTATCCTAATAAAATAAAATAAAAAATTAAATAGAACGGGATGAGATAGGATAGGTATGAGATTTTTCATACTTCCTTGCTTTTTCCCATTTACTATTATTTTAAAAAAAATTAAAACTTAAAAAAAAAAATTAATTACGTTAAAATAAATATATTTTATAAATAGTTATAATATTATAATTTTTATAACTTATTTTATTGAAAAATAATTTTAATAATTTTATATGTGTTAAAAATGGGGAAAAATTAAACTAAATCCTTTTTTAAAATTAATTATATATTTACAATGAGGCAAGATAAGATAATTCCTTCAACCTTTCAAATATTTCAAAAAATAAATAAATAAATAAATCTCAAACCTACCCCAAACTATTTATTTTAATTCTAAAGTCATCCCATCAAGGGTGGGTACCCAAAAAAAAAAAGGGAGAATTGGGCTTTAGACCCATTTGACTTTGATAATTAATAAAGAGTCCTTCAAACACCCATAATTGATTTCAAGGATATGAGATGGGAATAGACAAAAATACCCACTTGACTTATTTTTGTCTTTATTCTACCACCATTCACATGACACTATTATTTCTTATTTAACCTTTTTTGGATTTTTCATTATTTTTTTAAACTCTTTTATAAATAATTGAAAAATCAAAATTATTTTTTTATTTTTAAATTATAAATAAGCAAAAATTATATTAATGATTCAAAGACTATTTTGGAAAATACTTTCTAAAAAAATATTAATTTAAATAAATAAAAATTACATTTTACATTTATTTTTATCTTTTATATTTTAGAAGTAAATAATTTAATGATTAAAATACCATTTAAAATAAATATATTCACTATTTTAATTTTTTTTATATTAAAAAGTATTTTAAAGTTTTTTTTACTATTATAAAATATAATGTTTATTTTTTTTAATCTTCTTTCTTCCTTATTTTAATAACTTTTTGAATATGATTTTTAGCAATAAGTTATATGAAATGTTACAAATTTGTTTATTAAGGATTTATTTTAATGATTTGAATTAATTGAAAACTTATTAAAATAAGAAAAAGAAAAAGAAAGAAAGAGAATGGATGAAAAGTTTTTATTTTAAGTACTCAATTAAAATGTTTTCATATGACCGAACTTTAGAAGTGGATTATATCAATACATAGTAGAGATTGAATTTTTCTTATATAAAAGGGTTGAAAGGTATATTTACTTATTTTAGATGAAAACAAGTAGTTAAAAATTATGTAGATTATATTTGAGTTTGGTTTTAAAATATTTTTCTAGTTTTTATTTTTTATTTTTAAAAATAATTTTTATTTTCTATATTGTCTCTTTTTGAAAATATTTTTAATTAAAAAATGAAAACTATTTTTTAAAATGAAATTGAAAACCTTGTTTAGTACTATTTTTTTATATGAAAATAAAAAATAATAAATTTTATTTATTTATTTATTGCGTCACTGTACAATTGTATTACATTAACTGTATAAGGGAAATGTACTAAGTGTACAAGGCTACCCTTTGTGAAATATTATAATCAATTATGAGTCATTTCTTTTTTTTTTTTATCACTTATGAATTGTACATATATGTCATGCACTTTATTTAATTTCCGCATGGAAATTCCAATATTTTTCCTAATAACAATATTTGGAGAAAAAAAAATTTTAACCTTAAATCATCTACCATTTTCTCAACTAAATCATTGAAAATATAGTTAAACACTCCTACGTGGACACATAACTTAGGAGAGATATAAAATTTGTGTCATTGTACAAGGGTATTACACTAAGTGTACAAGGAAAATGTACTAATTGTACAAAGGTGTACAAGATTACCCTTTGTAAATGATTTTAATTGATTCTAAACTACTTTTTTATTTTCCTTGTCACCCAATGATTGTACACCTATGTCATGCCCTTTATTTAACTCTTACATGAAAATTCTAATATTTTTCCCAATAATGATATTTGGGGAAAAAAATTAACCCTAAGTCATCCACTATTTTCTTAACCAAACCATTGAAAATATGATTAATACACCTACATGGATATATAAATTAGGAGATATATGAAATTTGTGTCATTGTACAAGGGTATTACACTAACTGTACAAGGGAAATGTGCTAAGTGTACAAGGGTGTATAAGGTTTCTAATAGGTTTTATACGATTTTTAAATAACTTGAATTTGACATTAAGACGATTATTGATAGTTTTGTTTTTCTTTTTTTACCAAACTATGTCATTAAATATTCTTTACAAAAATTAACACATAGGAAATAAAATTAAAATCAATCATGTTTGAATTGCTCATTATAAGTAAACTAAATGAAATATATATTTTTACTATTTTGCCTTTGTAAATATAATTTCATTGTTATCAATAGAGATTAAAAAAATCATTTTTAAATGGCATTAAAAATAAAAAAAATATTTTTATAACATTTTTATTTTTTAAAATCATTAATTTAAATTATGAAATTAGTTTTAAAGTTAAAAATATTTGTTGTAATTATAGTTTTGAAGATTTCATGATTTTTATCTTATTACTTTGAAAAAATTGCTTTAATAAGAAAGTATTTATTTTAATGGTTTTAAATATTTAAATCTTTATTCAAAAATATTTAGGATTAGTGTGGAGAGCAATTAGGTAATTTTGGAATGGAGAAATTTTGAATATTTTTGAAGACTTTGATTCGACTAATTACCCTATTTACATTTTCAAAATTATTGAAAGGTTGGTAAATTAGTCTTATAAATATTGTCTTCTTGATTAATATTATATATATATATATATATATGCATGTGAGTATTTACATTATATTCAAAAAAATAATAAACACCATGTGCCTAATTTGCAAGTTAGAAAAAAAAAATTAATAATATTTTATGAGGTATTTAAAAAGTATTTATTATATGTTCTACAAATTTGAAAAAATATAATATTTGATGATATCTAATTTACAAGTTAGAGTAAACAAATAATACTAATATTTTAGGAGTTGTTTAAAAATTATTTAATATATATGAGAAATAATATAGGTTTGAAATAAAGAATGATATTTATTATATATTATGTAAGTTTGAAAAAAAGACTAATATTTGATAAGGTTTTTAAAAGTTATTCACTTCAAAAATATATTTGGTAATAATAATTTTTAACCATCTTTCATATTTGATAAAGAAAAATGATTCAAGTTGATTCCACTATTAAATAGGTGAGAGAAGGGTAAAAGAGTCAAAGAAAGAATGAGAAAGGTGAGATGATTGGTTAGTTTTTTCATTTAATAGTCAAGGGTATTTTAGGGATTTTTTAAAGATAATATCCTTACTCTCAATTTCTACTCTTTCATTGGATGTTGGGCTTAAATATGAAACTTATATGGACCATACATTAATTTTTGGGCCCTGGGCCCAAAACACAATTTTCCCAAAAAAAAAACTGACCGCATTGACCATCATATCCTAAAATCTTATGTGGCAAAATATAAGAGGATGATATGTTAACGTACATGAGAACTTTTATTGGAAATAAAATTGAAATTTGAGGGAAAACTAGTCTATTTTTTTTCTTTGTATAGACTATGAAAAGATTTTTTTTTTAATTTTTAATAAATAAAATAAAATCTCACAAAAATACTGAAAAAAATTGTTATGTATTTGGTTCCCTGTAAAAACCAACAACCAGAGAGGAATAATTGTTTTAAATTAAACTTTCTTCAAAAACAACAAATTCAAAGAGAAACATAATTTTTTCGCACCTCAATTTCACATAATCATTATAATTTTAATCCCAAAATTATTTTTAATTTTATCATTCTAAAAAGTTGGCAAATCATATTTGCAAATCTTATTATTAATGATATTAAATACATTTGTGTGGACCCTGCATTTCGGCTCATGCGTTTCCCACTCAATGGCGAGCTCGATTTTAATTTGAAAAATGATTTTTATTGATTAAGAAAAATGACTTGGAGTCGCCACTTATTTTTGTTTTATTTTTCAAAGGGGTAAACAAAATAAGAAAGAAAACCCTAAGTGCGACTCCTTATTTTGGAAAAGGTGATCTACGAAAAATCGGATCGGGTTCGGGGGTTAGGTTACTTATCGAGAAGGTACGGTACAGACCGTAGCACCCCTTTAAGTCCCTAAAGTCGGGTCTCTACTAATAAAATAAAGCTAACGTGGCAATTAATGAGTAAATCAATGAATATCTTGAATGATCATGCTCATGTGAAAATCAAAACACTCAATAAGAACGATCGAAGTGGGAGCAGAGCATACCTTGGCATCAAACAATCAATGCGCTATAAAAAAAAAGGGGGTTAGCGCACAATTAAGAAATGCATGTCATAGAGCAGAATAAATCAATCATGTACGACCATCGAATCGACTAATTAATCAATCAATCATAAAATCGTGTATGTGGGGCCCCCACCAAAGCCCGATTTATATTGCATGAATTAATCCCATAAATTCCATTATTCGGAATTACGGAAAATTCGTTCTTGCCTATTAAAGTCCAGAGGAGCAGAAGATTGTTTGAAAGCCAGAGCGGAATTAAAACTATTCGGGAGAAAATTAGATTTTTGAAATTTAATTGAAAAATTGGAATCTCGAAGATCACTAGAAAATTGGAGTTTTAGAGTTTATTCGGAGATTAGGCTTTTAGAGATTGAATGTGAGAATGAGAATTTTTAGAAACTGAATTTGAAAGAGATTGGAATTTTGAAAACGATTTGAGGGTTCGAGATTTTAAAGAAAGATTAAGTTGCGAAAATTGAGACTTTGGGAGTTGAATTTTGAAAGAGATCAGAATCGTAAGTTATTTGAGAAGTAGAAATTATGAAAGTTGATTTATGAAAATTGGAAATCTCGAAAATCATTTGAAGGCGGACTTTTTAGAAATGAACAAATAAAATGGTAATAAAAATAATGATGATAACAAATGAGTAACTGGGTAAATACAGTAATTGGAACATTAGGAATTGAAAATTAAGTTCGGAGATAGGACACTTGAAATTTTAGATAGTTAAATTTAGAAGTAGGAATTTTGAAGAATTGGACTTTAATGATTGAGATTTTTAAGAGAAATAAATGGGTAAATATGGAATAATATTATTAATTAATCAAAACGATATGGGAACAGATGAATAGTGAATAGTGGGGTTTGTGAGATTAAAATTTAAATTGGAGAATCGGATTTTGATGAAAGTGATATTTGAACGGATGAAAATGAATAGTGGGATTTTGAAAATTAAGTTTGAAAGTCGGATCTTTAAATAATTGGACTCTAATTATTGGAATTTTTAGAAGAAAGAAATAAGTAAACGTGGAATTTATAATAATGATAACAAAGATGATATTTGAGTGAATAAAAGTGAAGGGTGGAATTTTTGAGTCTCAAGGTTAAATTTGGAAATCCGGTTTTGAAGAATTGAATTTTAATGATTGAAATAAATAAATAAACAGATATGGAATAATGATATTTATTAACAAAAATAATGTTTGAACGAATAAAATAGTGAAATTTTTCTAATTGAAAATTTGAATTAGGGCGTTGGATTTATAAAGGATTAGGCTTTGAATAAATAGGTAGGTATGAGATTATAATACTAATTAACGAGAATAATATTTAGGCGAATAAAGGTGGGTGGTAGAATTTTTGGGATTGAAGTTTTAATTCAGAAATTGGATTTTTGAAGAATTGGATCCTATATAAATAAATAGATGCAGAACAAGAATCCTAATTAACAAGAATAGAATTTAGACGAATAATGGCATTTCTGGGATCGAAAGTTGAATTAAGACAGGGGGGTTTTCGAAAGACTGGACTTTGAATAGATATGGAATAATGATTCTAATGAGTAAGGATAAAATTTAGATGAATTGCAGAATTTTTAGGATTGAAAAATTAAATTAAGACATTAGATTTTTGAAGAACTAGTTTTTAAATAAATAGACACATATGAGATAATAACCCTAATTGATGAAAACAAGATTTAAACGAATCACTGAAAAACTAAATTAAGATAGGGGATTTTTGAAGGATTGGACTTTGAATAACTAAATAAACATGGGATAATAATTCGATTTATGAAAATATGATTTAAACAAGAATTTGAAGAATTAAATTAAAAACATGGGATTTTTGAAGGGTTAGGCTAGATAATAAATGAATGTATAAGATAATAATTCCCATTAATGGACATAAGATTTAAACGAGTATTTGAAGAATTAAATTACGGCATGGGATTTTCTTAATAGATTAGACTTCGAACAACTAATAATACGAGATGATGATTCGATTTATGAGATTAAGATTTAAACAAGTACTTAAAGAATTAAATTAAAGCGTGAGAATTTTGAAGGATTGGCATAGATAGATAGGAGAATATCGAATAGTAATCCTAGTTGATAAATATGAGATTTAAAAGAGTATTTGAAGAATTAAATAAAGACATGTGATGATTTTTTTGGATAGCTTGGACTTTAGATAAATAATGAATAAGGGATAATAATTTGATTTATAAAAATATGATTTAAACAAGTATTTTGAAGTATTAAATTAAACTTAGGATTTTTTTGAAGGATGGGGATGGAGCCTATCATCCACACCAACTGGGCCTGGGCTTCAAGTTCAAACCCAAGCCCAAAACGATCATGGGCAAAATAGCCCTTCTCTTCACCGTTTGCCTCTCCACCTGCGAAGACTCCACCGGCGGCACGATGAAGAGGGGAGCCATGGCAGCGCTGGGAAAAGAGGAGCAGCGGCGGCGCGGGGAAGAGGGGAGCTGCGGCGGCGGTCTGGCGATGTCCAGAAGGTGCTGCTGCCATTGGTTGCTGGTGCAGATGCGCGCATAACCGGAGCGGGCGATGGCGACTGGTGGCGTGATGAGTGGATGGCTGCAGGTTCGAGGAGCGTGGAGAGTGACGACGCCATGCGTGCATGGAAGGTCGTGAAGCTCTCCAGGCCTCTGACTAACGAGCCTCTGATGAAGACGGTAGGAGCGATGGCGGGTATGAGGAGGAAGAGGGTGAAGGCAACCTGCATGTTTGGACCCATGAGTGCGGAAGGGCGGCTTGGGGAGTCCTTGTGGAGATGGGTATGGAAAAGGTAGCCATATTTGCATGGCTCCCATGCACCTGAAGCAAAAGGGACATGCCTATGCGCGGAGAAAAGGAGTTCCTACTTCTTGGAGCTCATACAACTAATGGGATCCAGGAGCAAAGATGGCCATAACAAACGAGAAACTCATGCAAACCAAGCAACATGCATACATTGGCAAGATTTATGGAGGAAATATAAGCAGCCAAATCAATCAACAAGCCTATAATATTCATACCTGTGTAAGTATCTCTCCAGCAAAGCCATACAAGACTCTAGGTTTTTTTTTCATAAAAATCCCCCTGCCTCCCTTTCTTCTTGCTCCCCCCGTAACCTCCTTCCCCCTTGTTTGTGGCAGTCGGTTCCTATCTTCCCGGGCAAGCCATTACCTCCCTTTGCTATTCATCACATCAGCAGCATGGCTTTTCTTTATTGTTCATCACATCAGCAGCATGGCTTCCCTTTGCTGTTCATCAGATCAGCAGCATGGCTTCCCTGTCTCTTGCAGTTGGTCCCACACATGGAGAGGGGTCCCTCGGGTGCTGCCAGCTCCTCTAATATATATAAAAAAAAACTAAATACCCCTTGGCTCTTCAAAGGGGGTCTACAATTTGTCTCAATATACATAATTAAACTATTATTCATTCCTTGATCTTTATTTGATTGCATATTAGTTTTAAGGAATCTAATAATTTCATTAAGAAATTTTAGTATTAAATACAAAAGTTACTATATAAAAGAAAAAGGAAAAATTAAAACAAAAAATTAATAATTTTCATATTTCATTTTTAAAATTCAAATTTTCAAAAATAGAGGCGGAGTATTTCTATTTTTTAAAATGACAAAAAAAAAAAAACAAGTAAAAACAAAGTCTAAGGTATCCTTCAACACTAATTGATATTTCATATTTCATATAAAGTCGATTGATATGGGAAGTAAGGATAATAGTAAAGCGGGTTCAAGATAGGTCATCTCCTTCCCAACCCCGTCTCGTTTATTTAAAATAATTTTCATATTTGTCATAGTAAAAAAATTAAACAGTATGAGACAGGATGTAAAATTTTCATATCGGTGCATACTCATTTAACTTTTTTTAACATTTTTTAAACATTTTTTAAATTAAATTTTAAAATTTTTAATTATATTAAAAATATACATTTTATAAATAATTAAAATATTATAATTTTTATAATTTTATGTGTATTAAAAATAGGAAAATAAAAACATAAATTAAATTATTTGATAAAATTAATTTTATATGTAATCTGGATGAGGCGGGATAAGATAACACCCGACCCGCACTGCGGTTTAAAAAATCTCAAACCATCCCTACTTCGCTTATCTTAATTCTAAACATATCCTATTAGGGGCTGGGTGGATAATTACCCAAGAAAATCCGTGTGATTTCTCACATTTTGCCGCCCTCCTTCTAATCGTTGGAAAAATGTGTCTTTAAATTTATATATAATGTTTAATACGAGCTATCCAAAGCCCACTTGAAGCCCAACTCAATTGAGTTGGACTTGACATTTCCTGATCAAGCCCAATGGACCAGGTTGAGCCCACCCAAGTCCATATGTTTCCATTGGTTCTTGTTTAATGCTAGACCTACTCCTCCAAGTCCCAAATACCTAAGAATGGTATATGAGGATACCCATGTATTGCAACTCTCTTCGTCTTTTAAATACTAAAAGTCAAATTTTGACTAAATGAATTTTATTTAATAAACTTTTTAAAAATAATATTTTTATAATATAATTCTCATATATAAAATCAATAGCATGACAAAAATAATTACTTCTATTTCTACTTCTTCTCTACATAATAAAAATAAATTAAAAAAAAAAAACGATGTCAAAGACTATAGAATATTATGAAATTAGATAAAGAGTGCCTTTAAGGTTAATTGAGTCCTATAACAAATTTATTTGTATTTTAAAAGTCAAATGCTAAGTAGGAAATACATTTTTATTTTATTAAAATTTTAAAGTAAAAAATTTTCATCTCCATTTTTAATAATTTTAAACACTAAATGTCTTTTGAAAGAATTTCTCAAATACTAAGTTCAATCATAATTTTTCAAAAATATTTTAATAGAATTCTTGGTAGCAATCCCATACTTCACTCACACTTTTTTTAGACCTTGATATGATTCATTGAAAATTTGAATACAATGTAGTGTTTATTTTTCTATTGAATAAAAAAAAATCAAAATATTTAATTTTTTTATTTAATTAAAACTAATCATCGATATCAACCAACATAATAGATTGAGTTTAATTTTATTGGGTGATATAACGGATTACTTTTAATTAAATAAAGAAAATCAAATATTTTAATATTTTTATTCAATAAAAAAACAAACGATACTTGTTTTTTTAAAAATCAAGAAAAGAAAATTTTATTTAATTAAAATTTTAAAAACTATCATAATTATCTCTATATTTAATAAAATTATTTTAGAATATTTTAGTTAACTAAAAATCTTTTTTCGTGCGTCTGAAAAAGGAAAGGACGAATCCTCAAAATTTCAATAAATCCTTATATTAGATAAAAACATTTTTAAAGTATTGATATAAAATTCAATCAAAATCATAATGATTACTTTATTTCTTTTAAGGAAGAAATTCTACGACTAGTGGTTTCTCCTCAACTTTCTTTATTTCCTTTTTTTCCTTAAAATGCTATATTTGGTTCGGAAAATTTGAGAAAAAATGCCGAGAAAAGAAAATATAAAAAAAAATAGAAGGAAATAAAAAGTAAAAAAGAAAATATTAAAAATTCATAAATTATTTTTATTTGTTATTTCAAACTCACAGTTTAAAAATATATAAGTTTTTAACTAATTTTAATTATATTTAATTTTTTTTAAATATTTTTTATAAAACAATAAAATATGAGAAAATCATTTTTCCTTTATATTTTTTTCTTTCCATAATATTTTCTAGGAACCAAACACAACCAAAAAGAAAAGTTCAAAGCAAAAATTAAAAAATTAAAAAGAATTCTAAATATGTATAGTTGTGTTTGGCTCCCAGAAAATGTTGAGGAAATAAAATAAATATAAAAATAAATAAATTTTTCACGTTTAATTATCTTATGAAAAATATAAAATATAATTAAAATTTTATGTATATTTAAATTATTTAATTTTTATATTAATGAATTAAAATAATTAAAATGAGTTTAAAATAACAAATAAAAATAATTTATCTATCTTTATTAATTTTTTTCTTCTTTTTTTTTTTTTCATTTTTAGATTTTCCAAACCAACAATAGTTTTGAAACAATATTGTATTTCTCCCATGTATGAGGGGTTGAGTCGAATTATTCAACAAAGGGCCATGGTCAACACTCAACGCAGACAGGACCCGAGACTTGCCTAAATCAAACATAATGAAATTGGATGAGAGCGAGGGAGGGAGGGAGGGAGGGAGGGAGGGAGGGAGGGAGAGAGAGAGAGACAGAGAGAGAGAGGGAGGTAGTGGAGAGAGGAGGAGAGAGAGGGAGGGAGAGAGAAAGAGGGATGGGAAGAGAGAGATATGGTCGGCACTCGACACAAACAGGAGACAAGCCTAATCAAACATCATGAAATTGGATTGGAAGAGAGAAAGAGGAAGAGAGAGAGAGAGAGAGAGAGAGAGAGAGAGAGAGAGAGGGCCTATCACACGTACGTCACATGAAGACACATGGCATGTGGAATAATGGCATGTTAGTGGTTTTAGTTAATAGGGACAGCTCGCAGTTATTATCCATAACGCGTCTCCATCTGTTCTCTCTAATAACGTGTTAGATCTGATTGCATGATTCATCTCACCCTCCTCAGTCCTCACCCTCCCCTTCTCTCCTTATTTATTAGGGCTTTTTTTCTAGTTCCACACAAACTGAATGTGCTCACCAATGCCATGAGTGGGAGCCATGTTACCCTTTCAGTGATAGGCTCCTCCTCACTTTAAAGACCTTTTGGGGATATATATTTGAAAGTCAAAGATTGATTGAAAAAGATTAGAATACACGTCTAAAATTTTAGCATTGAATTTGATTGAAAAAGACTTTAGACCATCCCATTTGAAAGCAAACCTTCTTCTTCTCCCACTTGTATGGCATTTACTCCTTTTTATTATACGACGAATTTGAAAATTTTCAAGTTAGGGGACCTGTATTTATCAAACTTCCAGTTTGATTAATTTGATGAGAATATTAACTAATAGAATTCAAATATAAATTGGCTTGCAACTTAGACAGATTATTCGGGTTGATGGTAACCCCATTAATTAATCTAAGTTCAATCTAACCCTATATCTAACCCAAGGTACTTAATCTAAGTCCAATTCAACCTCATTTTTTTAAAATTTTGGTTAAACTCGAATTGATCAGGTTAAATTTAGGTTTATGGGATTAGACTTGAATTGATTAGGTTAATTGAATTGTATAATTTAAAATCACTAATAAATTTAAAATAAAATTGTATATATTGTAAATAAAACAAAATTGCAAAATAATGATAAAAAATAAAAATAAAATTTTATATCTTTCTAAAAAATAAAAATATATGATATAATTATAATTTGATTTTTTTTTTAAATTTAAAAAAATGAATACTATTATATAGGATATAAATATTATAAAAACACGAAATCTAATCCGGGTTGTTCAAACTTTAACCTAAACTCAATTCAAGTATTAAAAATATTTTTTCAACTTCATCCAAATATTGGGTTAGGTTGGCCAATCCATCCAAATTGCACCCCCTAAATATAAATGAATGAGATCTAAAAATTGTTAACGTGACACTATTTGATTGATAATATTATTTCGATACTTATAAAAAATAATTATATTTCAATAATCTAGTAAAACTTGAAGATAATGATCATATGATGGTTAAAGATTATGATATGTAAATTTTTTGCTTAATAAAAGAAACAATCATTTTGTAGATATATTATATATAATAAGCAAGTAAAATAATTATTTGATTTAGTTAAATTAATTTGAATTGTATGCTTTTTATTTGTATTTTTAAAGAAACTAACATGGCCCATTAAATAAATAAATTTATTTTTAATGTTTTTAATTTTTTTTTTTAAAAAATCAATAAATATAAAGTATGAAATTTTCTTAATTAATTTTTTGAAAATTAATTTACAATTAAGGCAAATAGAAGTATTTTCTCCTAATAATGTTTTAAAAATCCATTATTTTTATTTGGACAAGGCTTTGCCTATTTAAGGTTGGTCCACAAATCGACAGTGTGGGATCAGGCCCATTGATTTTAATATTGTAACATTTTATTTATTAATTTATTTATTGTTACATCAAAACAATGTTGTTGTGACCGTACCTAAATTTAAAAATAGAAAGTTTATTTAAGGGTGATAAAAAAATACTTTTATTAATAGTTTAATAAAAATAGGAATTATTTGGATGATTTTTAAAAAGTAATAAAAATAAATTTCTTTTAGCTTCCATTTGATGGTGAAAAAAAAATATTTTTATTAATATTTTAGATAACTTAAACACGGTTATTAGAAGAATCATTTATAAAATGATTGTTTCGGACTCACGTCAAATAATTATGTGGAAATCACTTTAAGTAATTTTTTATATTTTAAAAAATAATTTAAAATTTGAATAAATAGAAATGTTTTCAAACCTTGAAAATCAAAATCATTTTCAAACTAAATTAAATTTTATTTGAAAACATATGACTTAAAAAAATTTCATATATTATTACTTCATACAAAAAATTATTTCTAATTTTAAAAAATTATGATGTCAATGTTATCTTTTAAAAATTGATGATTTTGGATTTGACTCGACTATCAGTCAAAGAAAAAAAAAAGATAAGCTTATGAAAAAAAACGATAAAATAAAACATATAAACTCCATTTTCAATAGAATTAAATTATAATTATTTTCAATTCTTAAAAAATAAAAAATAAAAAAGTCATTTCCAAAATTATTGTAAATAATTTAACACTTTTTAAAAATAAAAAATAAAAATAAATATCAATATCATTGCGAGATTATTTAAAATACTCAATCAAAATTGCACACAGACAATGTCATTTATAACCAATAAACCCGTATCAAGCATATCTAAGATAATTAAGATAAATATACTATAAATATAATATTAAAATTTTCTCTTCATCATGGTAGACATCATATTTCATTAAAATGTAATTATAAGAAAATATAAATTTAAATTATTGACATTTGTGGCATCAAAGGTGGTGTTAGGCATTTAGTTCTCTTTCCAAGTAACGTCCAACAAACAAGGAGCCTCCGTCTTAAATTAAATGATGATAAAATTGGCAAGGAAACACATGGCTCTAACCAAAAAGTCATCCAAACGTAGCATCCTATGCATGTTGAGATAAGGTTTTGTCTTGCTCACCGACTGAGATGGAGGAAAAGGAAAAAAGATTGTTTGAATCTCACGCTTAGATAGGAATGATACTGGATTAGATTTTCTCAGCTACTTTATCCGATGGATTTTAAGTCACTAAAATTTTCTCTAGGACGATGATTGAAATTCACCTCATCCTGACCTCACCGGTTCTTGATCTAAGTATTGAAACTGTTGGATCCTCTTCTTGTTTCTTAGAGATCCACCATGATACATGCCTAGCATCCTTACAAGATCACCCAATTTAGTCCTTTGACTAGGAAGACGTAAATTGATCAAACTCTGCTATCAGATTTCACATAACATTTTTTATTTTGACCACCTGCCTCCTATGGAGAGTGGGTCAGTTAGGTCGATACCTTTCCGTTGTGTTACTCATGAAAAAAAAAAAGAAAATGATCAAATTATTTTCATATTTTATTGTGGGATTAAGGCCTCGTTTTATAGTTTTCTTTTGGTCGATCGATTACAATAAGGTAATAAATAAAGATCAATTATGAGGACATTTAATAGTACTTTTATGAAATGTTTTTGATATTTTTATTATTTAAAAAATAAAAAATTTTAAATATTAAAAATAATAAAAACATTTTCAAAAATTACTGTCAAATACATTCTATATATTACTTTCAAAGTAGGCCCATTTTGAATGGTCTGACGGTTATATAATGATTTTGGAATGAACTTTAGGATTTTAGTTACTGTGTGATTGATATGGGGGTTGTGACCATTACGTGTGCAATTAATATATAGATTGTCCTTAATATTACGTCGTATTCTATAAGTGGTGGTTGTCTCCTTAGTCTTTTCTATAGTGTGATGATGGTAATGATTTAGTTATATTTTCTCGTAATGGCATCATGATGGGTGATGTATGAAGCTACTGTGCCATTTTTTTACCTTGCAACATGGTGAAGGATTTTTCATATGATCTTGGGTCAATCAAAGTATCAAATTTCTAAATTCTCGAACAACTCCCTTTCTCTCATCTTTCTTTTAAATCCTATTGAATAATTTTCATAAATTCTGTAAGATATTTCATTTTTCGGGAGAAGAGATCAATTTTTTTAGTTTTATAGTGCTTTTTTTTTCTAAAAATAATTTTTAAATGATTTAATTAATACAATTTTCTTAGAAGGAATAAAAATAATCACATATTCCCAATCCATATTTTAGAAACATGAAATATAACTTTTCTTTTGGAAAAAAAAATACTCTTTGTCAATTAATTTTTTTTTTTTATATCCCCACGCCATATTCAAGCATTTTCTTTGTTTGTTTGTTTTTTTTGAGAAAAAAATATTGTTTGATTAAAAGGAACAAAAGCATATTCAATTTCTTTAATCCCATCTTACTAGAACAAAAATGTCAAAACAAAGTTACATTTACAATTTTCAATAAATAAGAGTTATTTTCTAAATATGAGGATTATTTTATACTGTTGACATAAATGCTTAAAAAAACTTGTAACAGTAAAAATGTTAAATCAAAGTTAAATTTATAATTTTCAATAAGTGAAGTTTGTTCCAAATATGAGAATTATCTTGTCCTTTTGACATAAATATTTCATAGGCTTAGTTTGTGTTATATATTTGGTTTTAATTGGAAGGTCCAGCTGAAATTAAAGTTTTTTAAAAGATAATATTAATATTATAAATTTTTTATTAAATATAAAAGACTTTCTTATATAAATCAAAATAAAACTTCTACAAGTAGTACTTTTTTATTTATTTTTATATTAATTTATTTTTTATGTGGATATTTGGTAAACTAACTTAATAATTTAAAGTGACTTAATAACTTAATTTAAGTCATTAAGTAAATTAAGTATATTTAGTAAAATAACTTAATGGTATGACTTAAAGAAAAAAATAATTTTAAGTAATAAGTAAAAACAATTAATTTATTTTTAAGTTCATATTTTCATTTTATATTTTTACCCTTATTTGCCTTAGTTACTTTCATGATCTATTTTGTTATTCTATGACCTCAATGGTTACTCGACTTCTTTTACTTGAATTATAATTTATGAGGATAAATATGTCAATTTGATGATTTAAAATAAGTTTTAAGTTAGTTTTATTAAACAACCTTAATGTGGATCTTGCATTTTGCACGATGTGTTTCCACTCGACGGTGAAACTTGTTTTTTTTTTATTTTATTTGATGAAAAATTGATTTTTAGAAAAAGACTTGGAGTCGCCACTTATTTTATTTTTTTTAAATTTATTTTTTTTAAAGGAAAAACAAAATAAGAAAGAAAAACTCTAAGTGTGACTCCTAAAGGAAAAATAGGTCTGTAAAAAACCAAGTTTGGGTTCGAGGGTCAAGTTACCTATTGGAAAGGTAGGGTAAAAAGACCGTAACACCCCTCTAAGTCCCTAAAAACGGGTCTCTACTAAATAAGGTGAAATAAGTGTGACAATTGATAAGGAAATCAATGGATACCAGTAAAATAATCAAATAATAAAACAAATCACACATAAGAATAAGCAAAGTGGGAGTGAAGACATACTTTGGTGGCAGGTAATAAAACACTATTATGAAATAGAGTTAATACACAATAATGAATACAAAATATATCACATGCATATCAAATAACAAGACAAAGATCAAACAATATTCATTAAGTATAACAGTTGACGATCAAAAGAGAAAACTCATATGTAAGACCTCTACCAAAGCCCAATTTATTTTGCATGAATTAGTCCCACAAATTCCATTATTTTGGAATTATGAAAATCATATTCATGCTTATTAAAAATAGAGAAAATCGGAAAATTATTTGAAGAGTAAGGAAAATTTGTGAAAGTACTTACCTGAAGGAAAATATAGAAAATTTATTAAAAATGAGATAAAATCCTAATAAAGGATGAAAAGTTGTAGAATTAAAAAATATTTGAAAACTGGAGTGAAATTGAAATTTATTTGAAAATTGAAGTCTTGAAAATTAAATTTAAGAATTGAAGTTTTGAAAAATTAAATTTGAAAGAAATTAGAGTTTTGAAAATTAATTGAGAATTAGAGTTTTGAAAAATTATTTGAAAATGAAAGTTTTAAAAATTAAATTTAGAAATTGAAATTTTGGAAAATTATTTGAAGATGAAAGTTTTGAAAATTAGAATTTTAAAGAATTGTGAATTTTGGAAAATTATTTGAAAAATGAAATTTTGAAAATTGGAATTTTGGAAAAGTATTTGAAAATTGAAGTTTTGAAAATTTTAAATTTGGAAATTGAAATTTTGGAAAATTATTTGAAGATTAAATTTAAATGTGGGAATTTTGGAAAATTGAACTTTGATAAAAAAAAAATGAAGAATTAAAATGGAAATGTGGGTTGCACACGCGTGAAAGAGAATTGGAAGCTGTTTAAGTGGAGGAAATAGTGAGAAAAAAAATGGGTTTGGTGGTTGCATGAGAGAATGGAAAGAATGGAAATGAGCTGCTAGAGTTGGGACCCATCATTTAGTTGAGTTTTCCATGTTAAGTTATGCCCATAGTCTCAACTGTGCCATTTCTAAGTAGAAAAACCCAACAACTCCATGAACAATGGAACAACAGCCACCCATATTGCAGTATAAACAACTTTCCAAGCAAACTAGAAGCCCATAGTTCTAGAAAGAAATGAAAATGAAAAGTGCAAGGAGTTGGGTCTTATACTAGGAATTATATGGCCCAATTCCATAAACCTCACAGCAACACAAACAATTTCACAGATTCCTTCATCAAAACCAGAGGCAGCCGAAATGAAAACCAAATAGAAGATAGCCATAAACAATACCTTCCAATAACCTGAGACAGAGGACCGCCGGAGTCCCTGAGCAAGTCCCCCTCGACTCTCTGTTTTTCTCTCCCCTCTTGCTTTGTTTTCCTTTTTCTTTCTATCCCCACTCTCGTTCAAATTTTCTCATCTCCTGAACCCGCTAGATCTCCACTTCTCATCTTTCTCAAGCTGCTCAAGTTTTTCATTCTTTTTGGTTCCTTTCAAAAACCAATTTCCTCCAACTCTTTCCTACCCCAATCCCCTTCTGGATTCCTCTCTCAATCTCTATTTTTCTCCTATTTCTCTCCTATTTCTCTCCTTCCTACCACTACCCATTTTTCCTCCTTTCTCAACTCAATTTATCTTGCTCTCACATCTGCTACCAGCTTCACTGTTCTTGGTTCAACAAATACATCATCGTCCCAACCACCACCATGGCAAGGTGGTGGTCTCCTCAGCCATGCGTCCCATGCATCTTGCTCTTTTGAAAACCAGCCTCCACTCCAAAAACAAGCTACCAACTCTTCCCGGGTGTGAGAAAAATCCCCCGATCCAAGAGGGGTCTACAAATATGCCCCTCTTCGGTAGAATTCACGAGTGTAAGGAATATGAACACTAGAGTGAATAAAAAGTGTGAATAGTGAGCGGAATGAAGTGAACTTATCAAAGAAAAAGAAAGACCCCTAAAAATACACAAGTAGAACACAAACTTGCTCAAACTAACAAATGAACAAAAAAGACTCTAAAATCCTAAGAGAAAGGTAGCTCTCAGGGTGCTTCTAAAGCTGCACTAGGGATCCAGACTATCTTCAAGGTGTCTTCAAAAGTGACTCGAAAATCGATGTCAAAGTTGAGTAGTTGTCGAACCACCAAGGAGCATAGGAATAAATGTGTACAAAGAAAGAAACCACACATCTACTATACGAAAGTAGGATGAAATATGAAGTTATGAGGACAAAGTGTGCAAAGACTAGAGTCATCTAAATCTAAACGAAATGATGGGATGCGGTCATACTGACCGGAATTGCCAAAAACAGAGGAAAAATCAAATGCGGTCACCATGGCTGAAAACACCTAAAACTGAGAAAAGATGAGACGCGGTCACCATGACCAAAATCACCAAACTAAATGAATGAATGAGATGTGGTCGCAATGACCGAAATCACCAAAAATAGATAGAAAAGACAAGATACGGTCTCAATGACTCAAACCGAACTGATATGACAATGACTGATCGATATAGGTGCGGTCTCATAAACTCAAATTGATAAGATGATGACCGATCGATATAAGTGTGATCCCAACTCGAACTGAAAACAAACTAATAGGAAGATGACTAATCGATATAGGTGCGATCCCAAAAACCCAAACTCAAATTGATAAGACGATAACCGATCGATATAGGTGTGGTCCCAACTCTAACTCATACAGACAATATGAATGACTGATTGATATAGGTATGACCCCAAACATTGAACCGACACGATGAATGACCGATCGATATAGGTGCAGTCCCAACACAAACAGATAGGAAGATGACTGATCGATATGAGTGCGACCTTAAAACACTAACTGAATTGACAGATAAATGACCAATCAATATAGGTGCAATCCTAACTCAAACTAAACACAAACTGACAGGAGGATGATCAATCGATATTGGTGCGACCCCAAAACACTAACTGAATTGACAAGATAAATGACCGATCGATATAGGTGCGGTCCCAACTCAAACTAAACACAAACTGATAGGAAGATAATCGATCAATATAGGTGCGACCCCAAAAACTGAACTGACATGATGAATGACAATAAATAAAGTTCATTATTTTTTTTAAAAAAATATCAACAATCAAATTGTATTACTCCTATGAATAAAACTTGAAAAAAAAATCATTTTTAAATAAAATTTCTTTTTAGTTATTTTTATTTTTATTTATTTATTTACTTTTAGTCCTAATAAAATTGAATAAACCTTTTTTCAATAATTTAAATTTTTTTTTAATAAAATCAAACAATAAATAATTTCTGGTAGATAAAAAAAAAAGATTGAAACATTTTTGTAATTGATTTTGGAAAAATTTGTGTTTCTATTAATTTTTTTTCTTTTCTTTTTATATATATTATTTTTAATAAATTCTTTTGATACAATAAGTGTAAATAATTTTTTTGAAAATTGAATCAAATCACTTGATGAAAATAGTTTGTAAATAAATAAATTGAACTCACTCATTCAAAATCATTTTTAATAAAATCCTTTGAAATTTCATGAAAACTATTTTTTTATATCTTTTTTTTAGTTCAATAAATCATTTTGCATAATTCTCTTGTTATTTATTTTGTGTATTCTTATAATTAGATTTCATCATTATTTTTGTGTATATTAATTTTCACTATGACTTGTATATTGATTATTTTTCTTGGTATCCATAATTAATTAATTAATTAATTTTCACAATTCCCTTAATTCGTTTAGTAGAGGTCGTATGTATACGGGCTTAGAGGGGTGTTACGGTTCACCACCATACCTTCCCAATAAGTAACCTGACCCTCGAACCCAGACTCGGTTTTTTCACGGACATGTTTTTCCTTTAGGAGTCACACTTAGGGTTTTTCTTTCATATTTTGCTTTTCCCTTTAAAAATAAAACAAAAATAAGTGACGACTCCAAGTCTTTTTCTAAAAATCAAATTTTTACCAAATAAATAAAAAGCGAATCACTCCATCGAGTGGGAATGCATCGAGCCAATGCAGAGTCCACACTTAATACTTAATGTAAGAATTAAGTAATAAGTTTTAAACTAACAATTTAAATATACTTTAATTTAAAATCAATTTAAGTTATTAAGTAATAAGTACTTAATTTTACCAAACACTTAATCAAATTAAGGCATAGAATATCTCGTGCTTCAAAAAAAAAAAAAAAAAGACTTCTCATAAATCCAATCAAATTAGGGCCTTGGTACCAACAATGTATGCAACTAGAAATAAAATTCTCATATTTGATCAATTTATGAAGTCAAGCTAAGCTAGTCTATGATAGTAGTGTTCTCTCTGCAAACAACACTTTAGTCTTTACTTTGGGATTATTAAACCTTGAGTTTATAATTTTTGGTTTTCATTTTGTTTATTGTCTTTGATTTTTTCCATTTTGTTTAAAAAGAATATTCTAATCAATTAACATAATAAGTGATTTTAAAAAAATTAGAACATCTAATTAAAAAATCAAATATTGAATAAAATTTAATTAAAAAAAAGCGCTTTTAAAAATTAATCCTAAAAAAATAATTTTTAAAAAAAGTGTTCTTCTCAAGAGTACAATAGCATATTGTCTATTATGGTGCACTTCAACCATGATTGTAACACAACTGCTCAAAAGTATTCCTCTAAAATGATTTTAAAAGGATCTCCATGTAGATTTGTTTTTTTGTTTATGGTTTTTTTCTCAAATATAAGGGGATTTTTTTTTCTCTTTCCCAAGAGTGGTTCATTTATTTAGGAAACAACCACTTATCCTTATGCTATGAACCAACCTTAGGATGAGGAGTTGTGAACCACAAAATTTTGGTGAAAAATGAATTTTCTATGAACCAAATATTCTTATGATGGATCAAGGAACCACCATCCACATTGTTTTATTTTTAAAAATCTAATAATTAATACAATCTTATAATATAATTTTTAAAAATCAAAGTGTTAGCAATAGCAAACTATATAAGTTGATATATATAAAAGATTTCATATATAATTTTTAAAAATCAAAGTGTTAGTAATAGCAAACTATATAAGTTGATATATATAAAAGATTTCATATATAATTTTTAAAAATCAAAGTGTTAGCAATAGCAAACTATATAAGTTGATATATATAAAAGATTTCATACATATCGAACAATATTTTTTTTGTTACCTATAAAAATGACACCACTAATAAAGTAATATCACATATATATTTTTAAGTTTTACTTTTTTATACTCTTCTACCATAGTTCCATTTGTTTATATTTTCGATGAACGATTTGGATTTCATCATATATATTTCGGTAGTTCAGAGTTTAGTTAATTTATAATTTAATTCTTTTCTCAACTATCTAGATCTCATCATATATATATATTTTAATACTCTAGACTTTCGTATGTTGACATTTTCCACATTGTTAAGTTGCATTTAAGTCCCAAAGTTGATGGCCCTCTTAATGAAATAAGTGGAACCCATGTTACCAACCATAGTGGTGAGTCGGCTCCTAAAATTGAAGGACTTTGGACCAACTCTGCAGGCCCATGATTTTATACAAATTCTGACTGAAAGTTATTCTATTGGAAAATATACTTTCAATATGGGTTGATTGAAAGTGACTTTATATTTGATAATTATAATTTTTTTTTCAAAAATATAATAATTGTATTGGAAGCTTTGACCGCTTCCTCCTGCGTTATTTAAGGCCATTTCCACACCTTTCAAAGCAACAAGAAAAATTTTAAAACGAGAGTTTCCTTAGTTTCTTTGTATATGCATACATAAGCGCAGGCATAATTAATTGACTGGTGCGGTAGGTGCTACATTGAATGGGTCTTTGGCTCTAAGTGTTTTGACTTCATATTCCACCACCTTCAACAAAATAAATACTTTTATTATTTTTAAATTTAATATTTTTCTTTACCATGTTTCAATACTCTTATCAACTTTTTCTAGAAAAAAAAAATGCCATTTATGAAAATTTGGGATTCATTTGCACATGTTTTCTTAAATTTGTTTTAAAAAAAATTATAGTATTTTATAAAAATAAGGGTGTTTGGTAAATTTTTTTTTATTTAAAAAAATGATTTAGAAAAAAACTTGTAGTAATTAAAAGAAATATCATATTTGAAATTTTTTAGTATATCATGAAAAGGAAAAGGGAATGATATCATGTTCAATTTTATTTATTTATTTTTTATGTTTTCCTTACGTTCTTAAAAATGAATGAAAATAACTTTTATTTATTTTAAATTTTTTTTTTATCTATTTCACTTTGTTTATAAAAATTGTTTTCAGATAATAACGATTAAACAATGTTATGAATTTTTAAAAATGATTTTTTGTTAAAAAAAAAAAAAGAAGAGTTTTTATATCACATGACCAAACAAACTCTTAAAAATTTGTTCCCTATAACTAAAAAGCTTAAAATTTGTATTTATTTATGTTTTTTTTGGTTAATGACCAATTGAAAAAAAAAACTATGGAAAGAAAAAGGGAAAAGTAATAGAAAGTTACTTGAATTTAAAAATAATTAAGGGGAATCTTCAATTATTAGGAAAATTAATTTTCGAAATTCCTTTTTGATAAAATAAATCATTACTTATTTATTTTCATAGTCAAGTATTCTTGACGAGAAAGAAAAATATCAATAAATGCTTGTATTATATTAACATGTTCACGTCATACTTAATGTATGAGGGCAAACATGAATAAGTCCACTAATAAAATACAAATTGAAAATAATAATAATGAACATGTATATGACATATCACATATGTTAATTTAAAAGTGCTTTCAAAACAAATTTATAAAAAATATATTTTTGACATGGTCCAAATATTGTTTTTTATATTTAAAAATATTAATGTTTTAATAATATTTAAAATAAATTATCACATATGTGAATGATTGTCAATCAAAAATAAAATTCACTTCCATTTTTAACCTCTATTTTTTTTTTAAATTACCTAAGAAATAATTTATTGGAATTATACGACAAAATTTCAAGCCTACTAGGAAGAGACATGATGGAGAACTAGAAAGAAAGTTTAGGAGGGCATGATATGAAATTTATTTTGGGTTAGAATAACATACAAATATTAATTGTTCATTTTTACTCAAAATCCTAGGTTAAGGAATCAAATTCCTTCTCGTTCATTTTTTTTTTTCAAAATTTATTTCAAATGGGGCATTTACCCCTCCTTGGCACAAGGTGGTTCTGCCCTTTATATAAGAGAAAGTGGGTTATTACAAATGATATTATAGTCAATCTTGATTTTAATTTATTACAAATGACATTATAGTCAATCTCGACATTGATATATTATAAATGAAGTCATAGTCAATCTTGACATTAATGTATTACAAATGGGATATCCCAATCAATCTTAATACTGATTTATCACAATCGATCTCTGAACTTGATATATTAAATTAACATTTTGAAGTTATAAAAGCTTTAATCCAAAAAATATTTACACAAAAAGCAAATAATATATGATAATATCTACACAAAAAGGAACATATCGTTATAGTATTGACATTTGTGTTTCATTTATCTCTAATTTTAAACAACTTCTTATTTTTAGATATTATGTCAAAATATGATGAATGAAATTTTAGCTTTCATATGAAATTTCAAGCTTATTACATTTTTACATTGATTTCAATTTAGGTGTTAAATAAATTCAAATCTATTCAAAATTATAGTACTGGAAAAAAAAGTTTTATTTTCATATATTTTCATTTAAAGTGAAGAGATTAGCATAGTAAAAAGAAAAAAAAAATTCCATCTCAAATTAGTGAATAATTGAAACTAAAAAGTATAAAAATAATTTTTTGAATAACTTATTCAAACACACTCAAATAAATTATGAAAAAAATTTAAATTATGACAATCTTCTCAGAAATTTTTTCCTTACATAAATGCATGGTTTACCTGTTCAATAGAACTGTTCTCTGACAAGCCTTGAAAGAATATCATATATATATATATATACATATATAAAAGGTTTCTTTCTTAAATGTCAAAGGTTGGTTAGGGCTTATCAAGAGATTGAATCTAAAATAATTTATATTTATTTATTCATTAATTTATTTATTTTAATTAATGTTGTGACAAGGGTTCATTTATATATGCAATAAATGTATAGTTGTTGTAATGCAGACTTGAATATATAAATAGGTCAAATAATGATTGAGTGGTGGCATTGGGAACCATGGCACTACTCATCTCAAGGGAGCTTTTTATATTCCAACAGCATTGTGTCGTGTGCACCGACATTGGATTTGCTAGAATGTAGTGACCATTCATATGGCAAGTAGTAGGTTTGATTGATTATTTTTTGTATATATATATATATATTATTTAATATAGCCGACTAATTAATATCATAATAAGCCTATATTTATAATAAACAATTTGTACTTGAATTATAATTCTAATTTTAATTAACCTAGGACTAATAAACATATAACAAATTTAAATAAATAATAATTATTAATATTTCTCAAATACTTTAAAAATTATTTTTCTAATTTGACTTTATGTTGGATTTCCATTTTCAATAATCTACCTTAAAACAAGCTTTAAATTTATTTACATTAAGTCTTATCTTTAACTTCTAGCAGTACTTCTTTTGCTTAGTAGTTTTATAAAAATATATGTAACTTGATTCTCTAATCCACAAAACTTAATCTTGATTTTCTAATATCATGAGCCATCAAATTTCTTGTCAATGCAATAATAGAGTTATTACTACACAATATTTTTATAGGATTTTTTTCTTCATGCTTGAACTCACTTAACATTTTATAAAGCCAAATTGCTTGATATTCCATGGAAGTCACTACCATTTATTTAACTTTTGTAGTCAATAATGTTATAACTTGTTGCTTCTTTGAAGTAATGAAAATGCTAATCTTAGAAAATATAAAAAATAAAAAAAATAAAAAATAGCAGTACTGTTACCTTCCCAATCTCTATCTAATGCAACCCATTAAACTAAAATTTCTTGAGTAAGAACATAAAATTTCATAATGACGAGTACCATTCACATCCCTCAAAATTCGTTTTGTTCCTTGCAAGTATGAATATTTCAAACACTATTTGATGATTCCCATTCCATGAACAATATCTAGTCTATTAGTAGTCGAATACGAAGACTTCCTATTATACCCTTGATCTATGTGAATTTAAACTATCAAATCACAAATTAATAAAGATGGAAACAATCAATTAATTTGGGAAGCTTGAGGAGTGAGGGGTCACTAACCTCTAACTGGTATGAGTTGTTACCTATTGTGTGTCTAGAGTTCAACCAAATGAGAATGAGGTGTAGTACCTAATGTTCTATCCCTCTCACCATTTTAGTGTAAGGTTATTTTGCTCATACTCTCTCTACAAGGACACTTGGCTCTTACTCGTTTATATTCCTCTAGTTAATGAGTTCAACTAGCTTGACTACTTGGCAAATTTGGGTGTGGTTAATTATATCCTACTTCCCATCCTACCTAGATTCATCGTTTAGCTATTTGTTTTATATGTTGTATCCTTTTTAGGAGGAGACTAATATTGGGAGATTTATACTTGATGTTTTGGTTCTTATACCTTTTATTCTCATGTGGGTGGTTTAATATTCCCTATTTTTATTTCATGGATCCTTTTGGAGTTGAGGCTTGATTTCTAGCATAAGTTCCCTATCCTTTGTTAGCTAGCACCTATTGATTGAACTTCCTAATCCAAGCTTGTGAGCCATATTGCTCAACTTAAGGAAATGAGGATGAAAAGGATGAGATTAGAGTTACAAAGCATGACGTAGATAAGGTTAGACCATCTAGTAATCATAATCATACATCTCATAGTCAAGTTAGGGTTTGTGGTCATGAAGCAACTCATACACTTGCTTTTGATCCCTTGGCTAAGCTAACACCACCTCCTATTGATCCCTCCAATTGTGATCTCTTATAGCATCTTGTTCAATCGATGTATGTGATTTTTGTCAACATTGTAACTATTGGTTCTTCCTTAGGATCAAAGGAGACCAAAATCTAGAGCATAGATGAGTGACTTATTGTACGTATTTTAGTTGAGGGTGGCTTCTCATTCAAGTTTGTTCCCTTCTCCCAATATAGGCTTATATGTTTCATTTTTTTTTATGTATTAGTCACATGAGACAATGTTTGTTTTAAATGTATTTTGCAACTATTTATTCCCCATCTCTCTCTTTGATATTTGGGATTATATTATGGATATTATGGTCATATTTTTGTTTATCCATTTCAATTTATTCAAAACATACATATTTCATATTCATTTTAATCGTATTTATGGTTGTCTTTTTCCTTATTTATCATTTTTGTGACAAAAATGCAAATAGTGATTGCTAGAAAAATTAGGCTAATCCAACTAATGGTAATTACCCTAGAGAGGAGGAGGGGGGGGGGGGGGGGGGGGGGGGGGGTGAATAGGGTGATAGTCACTTTTTGTAAATTTAAATTATGTGAATACAAGAGATAATCATATGCAAATATATAATAAAACAATATAAAAACAATTGCATATAAATTAAGAGAATAAGGAAAAGAGAATGTAAATACAAGATTTTTATAGGGGTTCGGTGTAACCTGACCTACATCCACTCTCCTCTAATTTCAATCTCAAGCTTGAAGTTCCACTATTTCAAGGCTTCCAAATCAAGCCTTTAAGCAATACAATTGGATTATGGTTCAAATACACTTTCTTGGACTTTTGGCTCCAAACACCCTTTACAATCCTCAAGAGATATCCCACTCTTGAACAACCTCTCAAGTGATACCTACATTTGAGAATCCCTAAGTGATACCTCACACTTAGATTCTTTCTTTCAAATATATACAAATAATTTCATAAAATCCTAATACAAAACTTTAGGCTCAAATGATACAAGAAAACTAAGATTGAATGGTATACTAAAGATATGAAAGTTTTAAAATAATGGTGTACTAAAAAAACACTCAGGCTCAAATATATTCAAGAAAGATTTAGGAAGGTTAAGCTCATGAAACAATGGAGATTGAAGTCTTTTTATAGAAGAAAAATGTCAAACTAATCATTGGGGGTTCGACCGGTTGACTAACTGTTAGCATTTAATGTGTCAGGTGATTGTAGGACCTCAACCTCCCCTTGACCGGACCTCTACCAGTTGAGGTGGGGGTCGACCGCTTGAGGTTCAACTTTGACCGGTTGAACAATCGTTCTGAAAGAGAGAATATTTTTTTGTACCCCTCAATCGGTTGAGCTGAGGGTCGACCGGTTCCTCATCTAGTTCAACTGGTTGAGCTGTTTTTGGCTTAACAACCAACTTTTTCAACTTAAAATCTTTTAAACAAGTTTGGAAAACATTTGACACAAGGTTTTAGTTGAAAACATGAAATCATCCAATTTTAAAATATTTAAAACAAAATAACTCTTGGATGATTTTGGTGCATAAGTAAAGAATGTAGTGCATGAAAATCCTAGTGCACCAACAACCTAACAAAGAGATCTTATGAAGCTTGGTCTTGAAAAACACTTCTCTTCGAGGTCTTCTTCTTCTTAATGATTTCTCTTTGGCTTGATTTGTCTTTGTGATTGCCACTTTGAAAATCGTCTTACCTAATCACACTTGAAATATAATTATTAGTTCTAAACCTTGTTTTGTCATCATCATAACCAAAATTAACCAAACTTTGGTTTCATAATGACTATTTTAAGCATTATTAAGAGAGAATTATCTATGTTCATGAGCTTATTATTTGAGTGAGTGTGTGTGTGTGTGTAGATTATAGTAGTGGATATTGTAGAGTTCATGATAGTTAATATGGTTTAAGATTTAGGATCAATGAGCTTTTTATCAAACATCGGACAACCTCATTGTATTCTTTTATTTTGTTGCAAAATCATTGAAGGGGAGATTGTTGATATAGTAGTCTATTGGTAATTTTGTTCTATTTCTACATTGAGTTTAATGCATCTTACCTCCAAGGGTCTTATCAATTATAGGGAACTTTACATTGATTTAGAATTGGTTAATCTTTGAGGTACATATGTATTTGAGGCAATTAAAGCTTAAAAAATAATTACGATACATTAGCTAGTGACAATTATGGAGAAAACATAAAAAAGCAAATGTTATTGAGAAAATTTTGATTTGGACATACAAAAGTCCCAAAGGACATTCAAATGTCTAAATGGTCCCTAAGGAAAGTTAAACATCCCTCTCTCAACATTCAAATGTCCATCTCAAGATGTTCAAACATTGATCCTCAACTTTGTGTTTTTTGTTTGTCAAGTTGAGGCAAATTTAAATTTGGAATATCTCTAAAAGTGTTTCTTAGGGTTTTGGGTATAAACATATTATTTTATTAGGTTTTATTATATGCATAAGAATATATCCCTTAGCCTTTGTTTTCTATTTCACAAGTGATCGTAAAAGATTCCAAAGTTGAGGTATTTGTTAAGAATAAGAGGTTCTTTGTCAAGGATGTAAAAGATTGTGTAGATCTAACTAATATAACACCTTGGGAGTAGGAGCATCCAAATCTTGTAATTCTGTGTGCAATTATTTTTAGATTTTCTGGATTTATTTGTAGTTGTATAAATCCTATGGATTTTTTGGGAAATTTTATAGATTGTTTTTTCATGGTATATCACATGTCCTTATATAGCCTTAGCATGAGGTTGAGGTATTTCCAAAGAAGAGGTTCTTTGTCAATGACAAAAAAAGATTATATAGATTTTAATCGATATAACACCTTGAGAGTAAGGGCATCTAGATTCGGTAATTCTATGTGCAATTATTTTTAGATTTACTAGATTTATTTGTAGTTCTATAATCCCTACAAAGTCTATAGAAAATTTTAAAGGTAGTTTTTCCATAGCATATCGTGTATCCTTGTGCATGATTGATTTTTTCTATTCATTGTTAAATTCATTGATATTAAAATTCAAATAAAAATTAAACTTTGGATTGACTTGCTTGGACAAGCTATTCATAGCCCACTCATTTAGGTTTTCCCTTAATCAAGACTTGAATGTCACTATCTTTGACCAAAACATTCATTCCAAAGTATCTCATAAATTTAATAAATATGAAAATACTAAACATAGAGGAGAGATATTTGTTTTAAAGAAATTTGAAAAACATGCACTATATAATTACTTACAATATAAGTGCTCGTTAAAGGTCTAGTTGAGCTTGCTAAAAAATGACTCCTCATTATTTAGATCATCTCCTAATAAGAGAAAGTAATTTTTTTTTTTTATAAATACAAGTCTAAAAAAGAATTTAAGACCTAAGGTTTGCTAACCTTTTCTTTCTCGAATAATACCCTAAATCGAAATTTATGAATTTTTCAAAAATAAGATTCTAGGTAAATAGAGTCTAACTTGAGTGAAACTTAAGCTATTGACGAGTTTAGATATCTTGAAAATTGATAATTAAATAAAATAGTTACTAAATGATTATTGACTAAGCCTTAACTTTAATTTGTGCTAAATATGTTCAAAATAAAGCATGTTAAAATATTATTGAATTTCCCAAATTTTCTCATAAAATAGCTCAGATCTAAATATTATGAAATTCTCTAAATCTATTTTATGACTGGTCTAGAAAATTATGAAAATAATTTAGAAGTCCATAACAAATTAAATAGTACCAAAATTCTTGGAACCAAAAACTATCTCAACGTGTAATACTTAAAATTGACTAACATGTACCAAATTCTTTATGATGCAAGCAAAATATAAATTAAGTAAAATGTTTTTTTTTAGTATAATAATATTTAAAATTAACTAAAGGTCAATATCATGACTACTGACGGAGCTGGATGGAGCTCAATCCGTTGGGGCCCCTACTTGTCGCTGTCTTGGCGGATGAGAGGGCCACTCCTACATGATTGTTGTGGCTAGGAGACCTAGACGGGCCTCCAGGGTTTCTACCATGCCTGGTTTTCCCTCTATGCCTAACGTCTGAGGTCCCAACTGTGCTTGCATCGCATCTGATAGACGTGACCTTCCATCGCGCCTCCTCATCGTTGATTCCTGGGTAAAGTCGATGCTTTTATCTAGCTGCACCTGGCGAGTTGGTGAAAACTCCTCCTCATACCGTGTCTTGTGGCTGCCAATGGAGAACTATGCGTTCTTTGGGAAAGATGTCTCATCAATATGTCTTGAGGCTGTTCACTGGCTTTGTGGTTGCCAACTTTAAGAGGGGTCTGTTGATGACATTTGGGCATACAACTCTTCGTTCTCTTCTTTGAGTCGCTTCATTTGGCGAAGTAGAGATTGCATCTGTTGATCACTCTCTCGCTGGCATCTCTCCATACTCTCGCACCAAGCAAAGTAGCCTTCGCCATTCATAGCTGATGATCGACTTTTGGAGGGTGTTGAAATCCTTAGTCTTCCCTACTTCATGCTTCTTGAATAGTTCGTCCAGCTGCACTAGAGTCAGACGAGCTTCTTTCCTGCACCAAAGGATGTTTGGACGGGTGGTCCGGGCACGTTTCTCAGAAGCTTAAATCAAACAAGAGTAGCTTTATCTATTTTGTAGGAGAGAATGGGCATATGTGCGTGCGTATCTTGTTCGTGCTTTTTGGAGGGGTTTATATAGAGTTGATGGCATCGCTACTATAGTGTTGACTATGCACTCTAGTCTTTTTGGTAATTATGATTGTTCTTAGGGCGGCTGGGCAATCATCACAGATTAGGGTGGTTGGCAAGTGCCATCTGTTGACATGCCAAAATCTCTGATCGTGCAGTTGACCGTCCATTTAGCCTGCTAATGCCTAGGATTGTATGCAACAATTAATTGACATAGACTTGTGGGCTAAATGGAGTCTCGTCGGCCGCTTAGATGTTAGGTGTGATTGATCACGCATGCCATAAGTCTTAAAGACTTGACTGGATAGATCTTCCCGTCTAAAAGTCCAAGCTGTCGATTACACCTAGTCTTGTGGGAGAAAGGAACCCTCTAACTTCTGGTACTAGATGGAACTTATCTTGGCCTGGACGGAATGATCCCAGATGAGTTACATACTTGTCCTAAACGACCAAGGGGTCTTGAGCTTGAAAGGGACACGTGGAAGGGAACCCCCCACACCTTAGCCTTAGTTTTCTATTTCACAAGCTATTGTGAAAGATTCCAAAGTTGAGGTATTTGATAAGAATAAGAGGTTATTTTTCAAGGACGTAAAAGATTGTGTAGATTTAACTGATATAATACCTTGGGAGTAGGAACATCAAAATCTTGTAATTTTGTGTGCAATTACTTTTAGATTTTTTGGATTTATTTGTAGTTGTATAAATCCTATGGAGTTTTTGGGAAATTTTATAGATTGTTTTTTCATGGTGTATCACATGTCCTTATATAGCCTTGCATGAGGTTGAGGTATTTCCAAAGAAGAGGTTCTTTGTCAATGACAAAAAAAGATTGTATAGATTTTGACCGATATAACACCTTGAGAGTAAGGGCATCTAGATTCGGTAATTCTATGTGCAATTATTTTCAGATTTACTAAATTTATTTGTAGTTCTATAATCCCTACAAAGTCTATAGAAAATTTTATAGGTAGTTTTTCCATAGCATATCGTGTATCCTTGTGCATGATTGATTTTTTCTATTCATTGTTAAATTCATTGATATTAAAATTCGAATAAAAATTAAACCTTGGATTGACTTGCTAAGACAAGCTATTCATAGCCCACTCCTTTAGGTTTTTCCTTAATCAAGACTTAACATCACTATCTTTGACCAAAACATTTATCCCTAATTATCTCATAAATTTAATAAATATGAAAATACTAAACATAGAGGAGAGATATTTGTTTTAAAGAAATTTGAAAAACATGCACTATATAATTACTTACAATATAAGTGCTCGTTAAAGGTCTAGTTGAACTTGCAGAAAAGTAACTCCTCAATATTTAGATCCTCTCCTAATAAGAGAAAGTAAGAAAATTTTGATAAATACAAGTCTCAAAAGGAATTTAAGACCTGAGGTTTGCCAACCTTTTCTCTTTCGAATAATACCCTAAATCGAAATTTATGAATTTTTCAAAAATAAGATTCTAGGTAAATAGAGTCTAACTTGAGTGAAACTTAAGCTACTCACGAGTTTAGACATCTTGAAAATTGATAACTAAGTCAAATAGTTACTAAATGATTATCGACTAAGCCTTAACTTTAATTGGTGTTAAATACATCCAAAATAAAAACATGTTAAAATATTATTGAATCTCCCAAATTTTCTCATTAAATAGATCAAATCTAAAAATTATGAAATTCTCTAGATCTATTTTACGATTGGTCTAGAAAATTATGAAAATAATTTAGAAGTCCATAACAAATTAAATAGTACCAAAATTCTTGGAACCCAAAACTATCTCAACATGTAATACTAAAAATCAACAAACATGTATCAAATTCTTTCTTATGCAAGCAAAATATAAATCAAGTAAAATGTTTTTTTTTTAATATAATAATAATATTTAGAAATGATTGAGTACTGCTAGATGAGTTCGTCCTTATTGCTAAACCTAGAGGATTCACCCATACTGAGTTGAAAAGCATAATCAGCCCTATGAGTGGACTCAAAACTTTCCTTTATTTTCTTGACTAACAAACAGCCTACAACATGAGGAAAAATGATATTATAACCTTTTCACTGTGCTTCTTTCTTACAGTATACCCATAACTAAGCATAAACCTTAAACATCAAACTTGCTTTATTTGTTAAATTAACATTTTCTTTTACTTTCTTTGCAACCAAACAGTTTGCAAAGAGACAGGAAAATAGTTTGGAGTTATAAGACTTCATTATATGCAACATCCTAATCTTCTAGTACCACTCCTCCAACCAATTTAAGAGAAAAAAATAAATGGAGATCATACATGTCCTTAGGAAATGGAATGACTTTTCTTTTGCATTCTTTTCCACTCTAGTAACTTTTTTGGAGAGGACAATTTTCTTATCTTTTGGAGATTCCTTTTATACCTTACACTTTCACACACGCTTTTCCAACCTCATAACTCAAATCAACAAGAAGAAAAGGAAAACAAAATTCCCTAAGAAGAAAAGAAAAGCATAGTGGTTGTTTTTTTTTTTTTTCTTATTTAGTCTTGTACGTTTTGGAACATTTATGAATTTACTACTATGTCCTTATTAACTTCATAAGAGTAATAAAAACACCCCAATTAATACAAGAATAACAATTATTCCCTTAAAAGTCTTTAAGATATTCTAAGTGTTCCAATAGCTCCTTAAATATTCACTTAAGTTAATGACATGGGTGTTCAGTAAAATTTAATACTTATTATTTTATTATTTAAATTGACTTTAAGTTAAATTATTAACTTAAATCTTATTACTTAATTTTTACTTTGAATATTAAGATTGTTTGATAAAACTAACTTAAAAATTATTTAAATCATTAAATTGACATATTTATCCTCATAAATTATAAGTTGGGTAAATGAGGTCAAGTAACAGTGAAGATCATGAAGTTGCAAAAGGGATTATGGAGATAATTAGGGCAAATTGGATAAAAAAAACTAAAAAAAAAATATAGACTTAAAAATAGGTTAATTGTAATTACTTATAATTTAAAGTTGTTTTTTACTTTAAATTATACCATTAAATTATTCTATCAAACATATTTAATTTACTTAATGACTTAAATTAAGTTATTAAATCACTTTAAGTTATTAAGTTGGTTTATTAAACACCCACAATCTCTCCTCCTTAATTTCTTTATTATTTTTAATTACTTGAATTAATGTTTTAAAATGATAAAATTTATGATTTAAAGAGAATTTAATCATGCCTCACGCTTGCAATTAAGTTAGAACTTGAGCAAACCTAAACATAGGAAGATTGGGTCAAAGAAAGGCTTGAAGCGCATCAATCAATGCCGCCAATATCTCAAGCAACTTGTGACTTTGTGGGTAGTTTTGACCTCTACGTTTAAAAATGAAATTTACCAACCAAAAATGAAAAAGAAGACATGGAGCATTGAAATAAAGGGACTATTCTTATAGCTAAACGTGACATGCAAGGCTAAGAAAGTTGAGAAGAAAGAAAGGCCAAAAATAATGAGCCTACCATTACCCTTGATAGTGACCAAATTGGCACACAAGAAACTACAAGACAAAATGGTGGATGGTGGTGCTAACCACTTCCCTCACTTAGAATTAATTTCAAATCTAGTAATATTGTTGTTGTTGTTTTCCTTATTCACATTTATGGGATACATCCCTTCACAAAAAGATGATAAATCAATGCTTTAAATTTAAGGAAAATAATCATGGTTTGGGGGTTCGACTTTTGTAAATATTCTTGTCTCTTGTGAATAGCCAGCCATATGCATGCATTCCAAGTTTTGTGGCAAATGCCCTAGTCTTGGTTTGTAGTTGCACCGATATATCTCCACTCAACGGCCTTTTTGTTGTTTGTTGTATTAATAACCATTAGGACAGTCTAAATGTTACAAGGTAATTCGTGTTGGTGGGTCGTGTTCATTTCATGTTAAAATTTAAGTATTTTATTACATCACTCGATCCAAACCCGACGTGAATAATAACTGTATAAAAAACATAAATTCAAATACTATCTAATTATTAAATATGTAACCTGTCGTATGGTCCATTTACCTCATTTAATAATTATGTTGAGTTAGGTTTTATATATGCCTACATGATTAATGTTTCAATCAAATATGTTTATGACTTAATTGACTTATTTATTTGAAGGTAAATTTAAAATAAGTATGAATTAAATAGTTTAAAAATATAATTAAGTTAATAATAAAATTATTAAATGAGTTTATTTGGATCAAATTCGTGTTATACAACTTAACCCAAAAATTATCTATTTATTAAACGGGTTATATAAATCTACACAAATTAGACCCTAACTCATTTATACTCAACCTAAACTCAATCGTGAAAAACATGTTAAATTCGTATCATGCTGATGAATCGTATCAAACTTTTCCACCCCTAAATAAAATCATTTTGATAATCTTAATTTTGTGAATATTAAAAGTTTTGTGACAATGTCAAGTGTTGGGATAATATTAATATTTTTTATTTATTAAAATTAAATTGTCATATATTTAATAAAGCTTAAGGGCTTGTTTGGCCAGCCGGTCTAGTTGACCCATAAGGCATAAAGGTTAAATTGTCATATATTTTACTCTTTCCAAGTTATACCAATAATTTATTTATTTGACTTTCAAAATAATGAAAAGGATAAAAATTAAAAACAAGAAATTTACAGTCAGGACCACTATAATAAGATTGATGACTTTTTCTTTAGTATGATTCTTTATTATCCTCACCAAAGCAAAGAATAAAGTCAAATCTACCGACATGTGTCGGTGATTTACAATTTTATTTATTTATTATTTAAATAATGGAAAGAAGAAAAAGAAAGAAAAAGACACCGGTTTCTCTGTTTCCAGGTAACCTCTCTTTCTCAATGATGCCTTTACACATGACTTTTTCTTTATATATTTTTTTGACGTAATATTATTGAATAAAAATTGTTTTTCTTTTTAATTAGATTGATAAATTGATTTTTCAATAAATTTAATGGAATAAAAATATGAAAAATAAATTCAGAAAATTTGAAATCTAAAATTTGCTTAAATTATTAATTGAATAAAATAAAATAAAATAATTTAATAGTAGACCACTAATATATATCAAGTTAGTGATATATTAATTTATTATAATTAATTATATATAATTAAATATATAATATTATTAAATATTATATATAAAATATATATAAATGAGTTATTTGATTAGAAGGGTAGTTAAAAACTCAATTTTAAAAATCTAATTTTTGGTCTTTTTTAGTCATAAAAATGATCTTATTTATTTTTTTATAAAAATAAAAATTTATTTAAAAACATATATATTTAAAATAATTAAGAACATTTATATAAAAAAATAAATTATTTTTCAAATACATCTAATTGATAGTATCTTTTTGATAATGTACCATAGATACTCCATTTATTAATTTCTTAATCATCCTTCAATGGATTCCATGGTTTTTGACCATGGAAATTTCCATTTTCAAAGCTTAAAATTCTTCTTTTATCAATTTCCAAGAAAAAAAAGAAAAAGTCAAAACTTGTGAAGGCTTGTAAGCGAATCAATTAAAGAGATTCAAATAATTGGTTGGTCAAAAAATCACCTTAAAAAAAAGTACAAAAAAGTGACTACACACACCATCCATAAAGAAAAATAGAAAAAAAAAAAAGGAGAGAAAATGGAGGGTCTTTTTAAAACTAAAAAATAATATATATAATATTTTAAAATTAAATTACACATAACAAAATAAAAATAAATAAATAAAAATTAATTTTGTAATACCCAAAAAATTATTTCATCAACTCACCTTTTAACTCGATGATATTTTTGGAATAAATAATATATTTTTTATTGAAAATAATTAAAAAATCCTTCTAATAAAATTTTTTTTATTCATATAATAATAATGTTGAAAAATTCTTTTTGTTGTTCTCACTTCTCACCGAAATAAGCGGCATCTCCATGTAGCCGACCCTAGCACAAGAGGGCACATGGGGCTTATAATGGACTCCACCACATGGGACCAAAACCCCCTTTCTCTATCTTCATCGCCTAACCTTGACAATTTTGCCAAAAGTCATGTGCTTGTCGGACTTTAAAATATTGCATTTTTTTTAATAAATAATAATAATAAATCCAATAAATTTTAATACATCTTTTTAATTATTACCCATTCCCATATAATTTTAATTCTATTTTAAAATATATGTGGGCTTTTCACAATTACCCAAAAATTTTAAAATCATGTGAAGAATTAATTCCCCACCATTGAAGAGGTATGGATTGATTGAAAAATATCCATTATCCATTTATTTAATTGAACAAAATATGTAATAAAAAATACTTTTAATTGTAAAAATTTTAAAAAATAAAAGGAAAAATGAATTAATTTTTTTTTGTTGGATGTTTATAGGCAATTTTTAAGCATTTGATAATTTTTGCTTTATATATAAAAATATGATGCATTCACAAAAAATAAATTGAGAAAATTATTTTTTATATTAATTTTTAAAATAATTTTTTTTCTTAAAACCAATTTAAAATTATTTTCAAAAGATAAAGATTCGTTTGACCATGATTTATAAAACTTATTTTTAAAAACTATTTTTTATTTTTTAACTTAAAACAATTGAAAATAAGCTACAAAAAATCCAATCAAACGAGCCTATTTTTTCATTTTATTTTTAAAAATCGATGAAAATAATTTGTACTTATTCTTTAAAAGTTAATTTTTATTTTGCTTTATTTATAAAAATTATTTTTAGAAAACAATGACCAAATAATATTAAAAAATTTTAAAAACCAGTTTTTGTTTTTAAAAATAAAAAACTGTTTTTAAACCACACAATCCAACATCATTTTTTAAGTAACATTTTTTGGAGGTTTGCAAGGAAAAAAAACAATAGGTAAAATTAATTTTATTTAAAAAGATATGAGGGACCAAATTATTTGGAAAAAGTGTTAATGGTAATTGAAAAAACTGAAAAATTATAAATATTATTTAAATTTTATTTATAATTTAGACGGATTTTATTTGTAATAAAAACCTCATAGATAAAAGGAAAAAAAATTATCTCAAAAGGAAAATCCAATAATTTTACATGGGCCAGCCTTAATATAGAAAATGCAGTGTCTTTTTCTGCATGTAACGTAGCAGCTGGTAGAAAATAGAAATCATTATTGATGTTATGCCCTTTTTACCTGAGTGGGAGAGAGAGAGCAAGGAGGAGGAGAGAGAGAGAGAGAGACAAAGACCATTGAAGTTGTGAGAGAGAGAAAGGTGTTGAGGAGACAGCAAAGCACAAAACCACGACAACACTCTTATTTAAGCTTTAGCTTAGTTTGAGGTTCTCTTCACATAGATATCAGTTTTAATGCTCTAAACACCCTTAATCTCTTCAGCTGTCGAGAGCTAGATTGAGGGTGTTCTTGCTGTTGTAGTAGTTGTTGTTCTTCTGGTGGGTTTGTTACTTCATCTTCTTTCTTTCTTTCTTCTTCTTCTTCCTCTTCTTCTTCTCTGTGTCAGATCTCACTCAGATCCTTACATTCTGTTTCTGCAGTTGTTATTATTATCACTCTCATGTGCAATTAATTACCACACATGTATATATGGGGTTTACCTTTTCTTTTGTAGAGTAGATCTGATTATTTTGAGGGAACCCAGCTTTTGCTCTTCTCTTTTTGCTATTTTAAGATACAAGTAATGGTGAAAATAGGCTAAAATTTTAGGACTACCAAATGGGTGTTCAAGAAAATTAATCTTTTTTTGGCTTCTGTTTTGTGATCATGATGCATAGTTGTGGTGATTAGCAGATGGGTTTTCGAAAATAGTTACTTTTTTTGGCCTCTGTTTCTGTGAGGAGGCCTTCCCATTTTCCTCTGTTTTCTCTTTTGATTTCCCCATTTTTTTTAATGGTAATTGGGAAGTGGGTTTTTTCAAAAAGTTTGATTTTTGCTGTTTACATATTTTGAATTTTGCATCTCATCTACATTGTTTTCCTTTGTCACTGTTCATCCACTTGTTTTCTGGAGAACCTTTTTTCCTGGAAATTACTTTAGCTTCATGCAATTCTTGGATTTGTATGCAATCAAACCATGTGCTTCTGCTTTTTCTTTTGGCTTGATTGGTCTTTGAGGTCACATACCAATCAATTATTCAGAAGAAAAAAACCACCCAATTGCCAAACAGTGATGCATGATTCATTGGAACTTTTCTTGGGACTCAAGAAATGATTAAACTAAATGATATTTCACATTTTTTTCTCTTTTGTTTGCTTTTGCCTTTTGGTGGTTTGGTGTGAGATCCAGTGGTCTCTTTTTCGCTTTTATGACCTAGTGGGGCTGTTTGGGCCCAAATTTCATGTGAAAATCATAAAGACATGGTGGCATGAAGGCAAAATAGTATAACACTGGTTGTTGTTTGCGGATCTTATAGGGGTATATTATAATTATTGTCTTGATAATGGCCTGTATAGTCATTGACCAGTATACACTTTTTCATTTTTCCTACTTTACCTTTCTTTTTTCTATTGGATAAATGCATAAAATCAATAACCATGAACTAAATCTGTTGTAGAAACTAGGGTCTTGTGGTATATGTTACAGATCTGGTCAGTGAGCCTTTCAGGTGTTTGTAAAAATTCATCATTTTGTTTAGAGTTTCCCATGTTGTAGATTACTTCTCTTTCTCTTTTCTAGATTGAAGGTGATGCATATTATATGGAAGTCACTTTCATCTGTAATTGATGATATGATATAATTTTCTGAAGTGTGATAGCTTTGAATGATATTAATCACCTCAATTCCTTATTTTTAGGCTCTGTTATGTTTGTTAACTAGTCATGGGATGAGAAATAAAGACTTGAATCCTTGAACCATTTTGGGGTTGGACTAACTGATGTGATTTTATACGTTTTCGCTTCTTTTTGACTGACTGCTTTGCAATCAAGTGAAGTGTCAGTCAAGTATGTGAATTCCAGAATGAAATTATGCTGATTTTATGAATTTATCCTCAAAAGGTTGTAGTGATGGTTTTTGATTTGGCTTTGGTGAATTATACTTTTGTTGGGGATCAAAATCTTGTTTACTGTTTATTTAGGAGTTGTGTTTTGGCCATGCAGGTAGTTGATAGTTTCTGGGAAAATGAAGCATAAAGATGGAAAACCGGGGTCTCAACCCGATAAAAGTTCTAGGGTAGTCCCTATGTCAATCATGTTTGTTGTGTTATGTGGATTTTCATTCTATCTTGGTGGGATCTTTTGTTCTGAAAAGGAGAGATTTGTAACTAAGGAAGTCGAAAAAGCTGTTCAGTCTCCCAAGGAATCGTCATCTAGTCCTCTCCAAATTAAATCAGTTGCTTTCCCAGAATGCAGTAGGGAATATCAAGACTACACTCCATGTACAGATCCAAGGGTATCAATCACTTCATCGCTTATTTCAAGTTTCTATAGACCATTCCATTCTCCAGGATTTGCTTTGGTGTCAAATTGCTTACATTGTGTGTGTATCTCTATTGTTACAGAAATGGAAAAAATATGGTCTTCATCGTCTTACTTTTATGGAACGCCACTGTCCCCCAGTATTTGAAAGGAAGGAATGCTTGATCCCACCACCAGATGGATACAAACCACCAATTAAATGGCCTAAAAGCAGGAATGAATGTTGGTACAGGTAATATGGGCTGCTCTGTTTTTAAACTTATTGCTTATGGTTTTTGATGTCAAGGATTGGATTTCTCCTGGAAATGTTATTGAGTGTATACTATTTGGATCTGGCTTCAGGAATGTGCCATATGATTGGATTAACAAGCAGAAGTCTAATCAGAACTGGCTGAGGAAAGAAGGCGAGAAGTTTCTCTTCCCTGGTGGGGGTACTATGTTCCCCAGAGGTGTTGGTGCCTATGTTGATTTGATGCAAGATTTGATTCCAGAAATGCTAGATGGGACTGTTCGAACTGCCATTGACACTGGGTGTGGGGTGAGCCCTGATTCATACTATTGTTTCTTCACGGAGTTGATCATATGAACCAATTCGATAACCTATTAATCTATTTGATGTTTATTCTGGAAGCTTTGATTTATGACCATCACCTTTGTATATGTTCCCAAAAATTGTGTCACTTAGTCTGTGTAATTGCTTTATTTCTAGGTTGCGAGCTGGGGAGGTGATTTATTAGATCGTGGCATACTAACAATGTCTTTGGCTCCAAGAGATAATCATGAGGCTCAAGTCCAATTTGCATTGGAACGCGGAATTCCGGCGATCCTTGGCATCATTTCCACTCAGCGGCTTCCTTTCCCCTCCAACTCATTTGATATGGCTCATTGCTCAAGATGCCTTATCCCATGGACTGAATTTGGTAATTCCTCTCTTCCATATAATGATAAGTCTCAGATGTAAATTTGGACAAAATTACATTATCAATAAGTTGTCGCTGAGGTTCATTGGTTGATCATATACTCAAAATTTCTTTTTAATTTTCACTTAATTTTTAGAGGTTTTAAGTAGTCAAGCATCCATTACAATTACAGAGGTTTACCCTCTAGGTGGAACAGGAATTCAGGTCATCAAGCTTTTATCTTTACAAAAGAAACAACTTAGAGTAATTTGGCAGCTTTCATCAAGTTTTCAAGGAAATTATGAATAGCTTAAAAATTAAGGTAGCACCAACATAATGTGTTTTCAGAACATTTATCATTTGAACAGGTTTGTCTTTGTTTCTGATGTTGAATTATGAACGAAAGGATCATGTTTGTGTTCTATTTTTTTATTTTTTTATTTTTTTATTTTTCCATTTGCTGCTTTTCACCCATGGAAATGTCCTGTTTTCAGGTGGAATATACCTCCTAGAAGTACACCGCATACTCCGCCCTGGAGGGTTCTGGGTCCTGTCTGGCCCACCTGTAAACTATGAAAACCGTTGGCGAGGATGGAACACAACTGTGGAGGATCAGAAAAGTGACTATGAAAAGTTGACTGAGTTGCTCACTTCAATGTGCTTCAAATTATATAACAAAAAGGATGACATCGCTGTGTGGCAAAAGTCCTCCGACAATAACTGCTACCAACAACTTTCTAGCCCTGATGTGTATCCACCCAAGTGTGATGATGGCACTGAACCAGATGCAGCATGGTACACTCCCCTCCGCCCTTGTGTTGTTGTTCCTGAACCGAAGTACAAGAAACTAGGGCTGAAGTCCGTCCCCAAGTGGCCAGAACGGTTGAATGTTGCACCAGATCGCATTTCAGCTATCCATGGTGGGAGTGCGAGTACCTTCAAGCATGATGACTCTAAGTGGAAGGAACGACTGAAGCACTACAAGAAGTTACTCCCTGCAATTGGGACCGATAAGATCAGAAATGTAATGGACATGAACACAGCTTATGGAGGTTTTGCTGCCTCTATGGTTAATGATCCGTTGTGGGTCATGAATGTGGTCTCTTCCTACGCTGCTAACACACTTCCTGTGGTCTTTGACCGGGGTCTGATTGGGACCTATCATGACTGGTAATTTTCAAAGCATTTGAATACACATGAAAGCTTTTGGGTCTGCATTAAGGCACACTTCTTGTGAACTTTGTTTCATTTGTTTGTTTCCTGTTCTTGTAGGTGTGAAGCTTTCTCAACATATCCTCGAACGTATGATCTCCTTCACCTTGATGGTCTCTTTACAGCCGAAAGTCACAGGTAAGGAAACAAACATAAAGCAAATTTACTCAGTTTCTTAATCATTTTTTCATTCCTTTCCCATGTGGTACAGTTCTCATTTCTGCCCCGAAACTCTACTTTGGCATCTTTGGTTCCTGAAAAGTACCAAGTAAAGGAAACAAAATGTCAAGAAAAATTATTTTCTCATGTTTGTTTTACCATGGAAAATATGAAAGAAATTTATATGTTTTCAAATTACTTAATATAGAAAAGGAAAAATAAGTAGTATAAGTTTGAAGTAACATGAAAAGTAGTCTGTTAACTTTAATTCTATTTTTCATTTTTCTTTCCTTCTATTTTCTGTCCACCATGTTTCCTCAAAATTTCCAAAAACCAAACATAGGGTACAGTTCTGACAGTAGTAAGTACTTGTGCAGATGCGATATGAAGTATGTGCTCTTGGAGATGGATCGGATCCTACGTCCCAATGGGTATGCTATAATCCGAGAATCCAGCTACTTTGTTGATGCTGTTGCCACCATTGCCAAGGGAATGAGATGGGGTTGCAGAAAAGAAGAAACCGAGTATGGCATCGAGAAGGAGAAGATATTGATTTGCCAGAAGAAGATCTGGTACTCCTCTAACCAAAATTCAAGGTGAAAAGAAGGAATAGAAAACAATACAAAACATGGTTATAGATCTCTTGAAGAGCTGAGTATTGATAATTCATGAGGTAGAATCAGAGAGAGTTTAAACTCGATACCGCTCACGGAGGGAGTAGTTCATTCTAAAAGAAGCCAAGAACAGATTCATCAAATTCGTCGATCCAAAGAATTAGGACCCAATAATCTTATTTGGTTCATTTCTACTGCTGTCTCATATATAAATGTATTCTTTGTAAGGCATATGAATTGGTACAAGTCATTGTACCCTTGTACCCCCTTATACTCTTCCTTTTCTCTCCATCTTTTTCTCTCTATTTATTTTTCCTTTTATATGTTGTATTGTTATTACAAATATGGTATATTGTGGACCTGAAAATATGTAAGGGGTTGGAAAGACACCTTCACAGGTTGTGATTTTTATGTGTAATGAAAAAATGCTGGTGGTTTTAAGAAACTCATCCACATAAGACTTTTACAATTTGCTTTTCTCCTTTTTCCTTTTATGGTTGTGTGTGCATTAGAATTTTTTTCTTTCTTTCTTTTGTTAACAAGCTGTTAATGAATGGGTTGGAAGTTAAATGCCATTTTGTATTTGCATCTACTAGCAGAGGTATAAATTAAGGACACCTTCTGGCCTTTGAAAGTTAAAAGTGAAAGGGGGAAAGTGGAGTTATTGCATTCAGGAGAAGAGATCACTTGGAAGGTAAGTTTTTGGGGTGATATATAGACCATGTGACTCCAAGAAAGTGGAACTAATTGATGTTTGTTTTTTGGTTGAATAGAAAAAATCAAAATATTTAGTTTTTTCTATTCAGTTAAAAGCAACCTATTGATATCATCCAACATAATTAAACTGAGTCTATTGATAACAAGTTTATTTTAATTATATTAGATGATGTTAATAGGTTACTTTTAACTGAATAGAAAAAGCTAAATATTTTAGTTTTTTTCATTCGGCCAAAAAACAAACACCACTTTCATAGGAATGTCAATGATTGAATGTTTTATACTCTTAATTAGACATACTTCTAATAGATAGGTATTTTATTGGTTGAAAGTAGATTTGAGATTACAAGCCTCCAAGGAATCACAAAATTAATTGAACTAAACTTCTTATATAGAAGCTTCTAGATTCCATTACATAAATTACCCTCTAGGATCAAAGGTTACAAACGGTTCCTAGAGAGACTTCTATTAGAGAAAAGTAATGCATATGCTTGCTCATTATGATTGTGTTGTGTTTCATACAATGATGGGAACAATTTATATTATTACTTCTTGATAATAAAAGATAACTATGATTGTGTTGTGTTTCATACAATGATGGGAACAATTTATATTATTACTTCTTGATAACAAAAGATAACTATTGGAGACAAGGGTTGTTTGTTGAGAGAATTGGGGTCTGTTTGGTTCTTGTTTTCAAGAGTTATTTTCTGTTCTTGAAAACAAAAACACAAAAAACTTGTTTGGGGAAGGGGGTGTGTTTGTTTTTTGTGTTTTCCGTGTTCTCAAAAACCATTATTTTGAGAACAATAAAAAAATGTTTTCATTATTTTTTCACTATTCAAAGGATAGATTGTTTTTCGTATTTTCTCTTCCTTTATTTTGTATTTTCTTAGCTACTTTTTGTGTTCCACAAAGGTGAACTCCATCCAACCACCACACCCCCAAACCATTTCTTCTTCCGTGAATTATTGAAATTAATATACTTACACATGGTTACAAAGTCATCATTTGTTTAAAAAAATTATAACTAGTGTAAAAAATTTAAAATGTAATAATTTTTTTAATTTAAATGAATTATGCATATGAAAATTATTTATATATTTATAATATCAAATTAATAGAAGAAAACACTTTATTAATTAAAAAAAAAACTTTCAAACATGTTTTTTGTTTTATTTATTTTAAAAAATTTGTTTATTAACTCAACAAAACATGTTTTTTTTTTTAGAACAAAAACTATTTTTCAGAATTTAGTTCCTAAATACATTTTTTCTTCTTTTGAAAATACAAAATACTGTTTTAAAAAAACTATTTTCCATAACAATTTTCAAAAATAGCAATCAAACATGCCCTTGATCTCTCATAAGATGTCTCCTCCTTTCCTATTTTAGGCTCCAATGTGGATGCCTTCCTCTAATTGAATTCAAGAGTCTCGCGTGAACATTACTTAGATCACAAGCCAAACTCAATTTGATTTCCAACACCTCTTAGTTGTCAATATTGGGTGTCAAACTTTTTATTGACTTATTATTTATTTCTTAAATTTTTTTATTAAATAAAAAAGCTAAAATATTTATTTTTTAAGGCTAAAAGTAAATCACCATAATTAATTATTAACTCATTGTTTTTTTTTTTTTTTACTTTTTAATATTTAATAGAACAAACTATTAAAAAAACAAACAATTTTTATACTTAATATTATTAAACACTAATTAGTTTTAAATTCTATTTAAAATTAAATCAAAAAAATAAAAAGACAAGTATACTAACTATCATGCATGGTGAAACTACAACGGGATTTTAATTGAAGTGGCAAAAGATCTCACACATATGTGATGATTGATAGTTTTACAAATGATGATTAATAATAAAAGGAAATTATAAAAATAAAGGATATTTATTATGTCTCGGCACATGTTTTATCATTTTGTCTACAAATAATCATCATTTACTATATTTATTATGTAGATTTTATATTTTAGAATAGGATTACCATGTTTAGGTGAACATAATTTCAAAAGTTTTAATTAATTTATGAGAAATCATTGTCTAATAGGGTAACACAGGGAATTGAATGGGGTCTATTTAAAAAGATTATGACCAAAGAGTTGAATTATTAATTCAATTTAATTCCAAGAGAGATATAAGGTATAAACAAAATAACCAAACATGAACACATAAACAAGGGACATAAGAAATTTAATGTGAAAAACCCCCACCTCAATTTAAAATTCCTTTCCAAATTATTTTTATTATTTGAAAAGATTTTCTTTTTAAATTCTCAATTTTAAATTTTTTCCAAATTAATTAAGACATTTTAATTCAACTAAAACTTCTGATTCAACTCTACCTTAAAAAATCCTACTTTTACTTAATCTTTTTCAGACTTATTTGTGATGATCCAATTGATTAAATAGTAATTTCAAATCTTTAATAGAGAGTAAGTTACTATCTAAAAAAATTCCAAAGTTAGAACATCCAGTCACATGCTAGGAATCGAAATGTGCATCAAGATGTAGTAAATTATCCTAATACCTATGATTTGCACACACTAAAACACAAGATAAAGCATGGTGTGAAAGAAGCAAATATGACCATGTAATCAAGAGATATAGGGAAATGAAATAGAAATGATCACAATCAAGATGCACCCCATGCATGCGAATTATGTATCAAGTATGTGAATCAATTCGTTTATCAATATAATTTGACAATCAATCAAACAAGTCTCCACATGCCCATGTCTCCCCCTTTTTGTCTCAAAATAGACAAAGTGAATAAATAGAGCAAGAAGTGCAAATAAAGTGAGAAACATGATTTCTATATATAGATGAAAAATTTTGGATAAAAAAAATAAGGTAAGAAAAGCCATGAAAACTTCCAAGGAACATTAATGTATCAAATATATTTACTTAGGGCAAAATAAGACTGAATAAACTTGAAACATTAGGAAGAATGGTATTAAATCAAGTAAAATGCCCAAAGAATATTGTTCAACCAACCAAGAACAATATATTGAATCCAAAGAACAAGGTTAATCACAATCTTATTTTAGAAATCATATAACAATTAGAGTGTATAAGGGTTTAAAAGAATTTGATGACATGGATTTTCAAGGTAAACCAACTTATTGTCTAATTTCATATTTCAAATTTGAATTTCTATAAGTCAATAAGTTATGCCTTAATACAATGAATTCATATTCAATCGATTTGTACTAAGTTCATTGAATTTCTATTTAACGCGACATTCATTGATATACATACATCACAACTTTTACTCCCCTCAATCATCTAAATTATATTTATTATTTGAATTTTTTTTTAAAATTCTAAATTTAAAATTCTTTCCAAATTAATTAAGACATTTTAACTCAATTAAAACTTTTAAATCAACCCTACCTTATAAGAAAAATTAAGTTGCTTTAATCCTTTTCAAACTTACCTATGATGGTTTTTTTGATTAAATGATAACCTCAAATCTTTAATGAAGAGTACGTCAATTCATAACACAAAATAAAAAAGAATAAAATTGCCAAACAAAAAAAGTACAAGACTCATTATCCCAACAATTTCTTTGATATAAGATTCCTTTAAATTAGGAAAAATCTTGTTCTTAAAGAGGCCTCAGCATTTTTCTATTCCCAAGCTGGAAAATGAAGGTCTTGGAGTTTTCTTCACCGGTTCCCATAGCCCCTTCCCTTCCATCTTTTTCTAAACCAGGGTTCCTTCTTTCCCAAAAGAAATAGACCTTATGGTACCTACCCTTTTTAACATTAGTACTTTAACGCTGAATGAATGGGTAATCTAAAAAGACATTTGGCTTCCCCTCAAAGGAAGTTATATGCTCTTTTCTTAGATGTGGTGTCTTCAATACAACTTTCCTTAACCTAAAAGTGTAGGTAGGAGATCCAGTTAACGAATAGGCACCCTTTGATTGAACCCAAAATGGCATATAACAAAAATAACAGATTTTAGAATGCCCCACAAACTAATTTTGGCCAAACACCATAAATCTGCCTACCAAGCAATAAGGGCAGTTGCTTGTCTATTTGAAGTTATTCATTTATTTATTTATTCACTTTTATTTTTCTTCCTATTTTTTGTTATTTTATCTTCTTTTAAGGCATTGATATTTTGGCTAGGGCTCATGATAGGTTTATTGACTGTTTGTTGTCCTGTCAACAGATTGTATCCTTCAAAGGCTATAAAAAATGATGACCGTGGGCCATTAATTCATTGATGAGGCCTTTCTTTTGCTCTAGGAACAATACCATTAGGTATGGGGTTGTTCTATGTTATCCACTCTTCATTTTGAGGGTACCTACCCACATTTAACCCCAATAAAAATATGACATGTGTAAAATATATATCATTAAAAAATTTATAAAAACTTATCAAATCGGTAAAGATGACTTGTTTGTGAGAAATAATCATATGCATTTCATATATATCTAAATATTACAACTTTTTTATAATTTATTATTAAATATCAAATATAATTTGTTATTTAATGCATTATCTAACTTTATCTAAAAAAAGAAAATCTTACCTACTACTTTTATATTCTCATTATTCATATATATTAAAAAAAGATAGTAATTTAATATAAAAATTATATAATTTCAACTACCAAATTACAAAATATGTAAGATGTATTTTGATGAATCAAATTTCAAGATCAAGTTTAAAACTTTTTGAGAGAGAAAATTTAAAATTTGTATTATGTGAAGAAGAAGAAGGATTTCAAGTGATTACAAGTGTCAAAGGTAATATTTGATATTTTTTTTTATCCAAATATAATTGTTGTAGGAAGAAATGTGATGTTAAATAACGATTTTAGAATTTTTTTTATGAGTTTATTATAAAATTTTGTTCTCAAATTGTTATTAATATTTTTATATAATTTTTTTTTGTTCATAGATTAAATTTGAAGATGAAACTTTATATGTCTTGAAGGATGTCAAGTGATTACAAATGTTAAAAGGTAACATTTGATTTTTTTTTCCATTTACATATAACTATTGTAGGTAGAAATGTCATGTTAAATGACATTTAAATATGTAATGATTTATAACATCTAGATTTTTTAATTTTTTTCTGAGTTATTTTTAATCAAATTGAGAGCATTTAGTAATTTGTTATGAAATTGTCATCAATATTTTGTAAAAGATGGTACGAACTTTGTAAGAGAGGGTACGAACTTTCTAAGAATGGGTACGAACTTTTTAAGAGATGGTACAAACTTTCTAAGAGAACTTTCTAAGAGAACTTTCTAAGAGTGGGTGCGAACTTTCTAAGAGAGGGTGTGAACTTTTTAAAAGATGGCACGAACTTTCTAAGAGAGGGCACGAACTTTCTAAGAGAGGGTACGAACTTTCTAAGAGTGAGTACGAACTTTCTAAGAATGAGTACGAACTTTCTAAGAATGAGTACGAACTTTCTAAGAGAGGGTACGAACTTTCTAAGAGAGGGTACGAACTTTCTAAGAATGGGTACGAACTTTCTAAGACAGGGTACGAATTTTCTAAGAGAGGGTACGAGCTTTCTAAGAGAGGGTACGAACTTTCTAAGAGAGGGTACGAACTTTCTAAGAAAGGGTACAAACTTTCTAAGAATGAGTACGAACTTTCTAAGAGAGGATACGAACTTTCTAAGAGAGGGAACGAACTTTCTAAGACAGGGTACGAACTTTTTAAGAGATGGTACGAACTTTCTAAGAGAACTTTCTAAGAGTGGGTGCGAACTTTCTAAGAGAGGGTACGAACTTTCTAAGAGATGGTACGAACTTTCTAAGAGTGGGTGCGAACTTTCTAAGAGTGGGTGCGAACTTTCTAAGAGAGGGTGCGAACTTTCTAAGAGAGAGTACGAACTTTCTAAGAGAGGGTGCGAACTTTCTAAGAGAGGGTACGAACTTTCTAAGAGTGGGTACGAACTTTCTAAGAGAGGGTACGAACTTTCTAAGACAGGGTATGAACTTTCTAAGAGTGGGTACGAACTTTCTAAGACAGGGTACGAACTTTCTAAGAGATGGTACGAACTTTCTAAGAGTGGGTGCGAACTTTCTAAGAGTGGGTGCGAACTTTCTAAGAGTGGATATGAACTTTCTAAGAGATGATATAAACTTTCTAAGAGTAAGTACGAACTTTCTAAGAATGGGTACGAACTTTCTAAGAGAGGGTATGAACTTTCTAAGAGTGGGTACGAGCTTTTTAAGAGATGGTACAAACTTTCTAAGAGTGGGTACGAACTTTCTAAGAGAGGGTGCGAACTTTGTAAGAGATGGTACAAACTTTGTCAAAGAGGGTACGAACTTTGTAAGAGAGGGTACGAACTTACAAACTTTCTAAGAGATGGTACGATCTTTCTAAGAGAGGGTACGAACTTTCTAAGAGAGAGTACAAACTTTGTGAGAGGGGGTACGAACTTTGTGAGATGGGGTACGAACTTCCATAATTTCTTTAAGAGTAATTTTTTTAATTTCTTTTAAGAGTAATTTCCATCATTTCTAAGCTTAATTAGTATCAATAAATAATATTATTGTATTTCCATGTGGAAAAAAAAATTGAAAAGTTTGAAAATTTGTAAAATTTTCGAGGGTAAAGAGAATGTGACGAAGCGTGCTAAGAATGTGAGGATTCCTCACATTCTTTGTACAATTCCTCACATTATTCGTACTTTCTACAATTACTTAGTGTTTTAATTTTTTAATTTTCTTAAAAGTAATATTCATCATTTCTAAGCTTGATTAATATCAATAAACAATATTATTTATATTTTTAAGTGGAAAAAAAAATCGAAAAATTGTTAAATTTTAGGGTACGGAGAATGTGAGGTAAGGTACGAAGAATGTGAGGATTTCTCATAATCTTCATACCTTTTCTCACATTTTTCATTTCCTCTCTAATTTTTTAATTTTTTAGGATAATTTACATTATTTCCAATTTAAATTTTTTTAATGCTTAATTTTTTTTTTTTAACAATTCTATCAATAATAACTCAAAATAATATTATTAAACTATGTTAT